>NW_021832226.1:337212-674425 GCF_006345805.1 Octopus sinensis | reverse complement strand
CTACCCAATATTTCCCAACAAGTATTATGTAGTTCTCTGAATGTAGATTTTGGTCAGATTTGTGTGCTTATCTCAATATATTAGCTGAACATACTCGTCGGAATTTAACAAGTCCTCTCAATGTTGCCCTTCCGGAAGATCATATGCTGAGAGGGTTCACTCTCTTGTCCCCTGCATACCGGTTTGTATGCTGTTATGTAACCAGTAACCTCAATTATGATGCTACTATTCCTCTCAGTATGTACAATTTGATAAGGCAACGACGATTGATAGAACTTGGCAAGAGTGTTGGAGATTTATTTTACGAGTATTTTTTAATGGTTTGCATAATAGCCGAATTTTGTTGAAATACCGTTTTGAGCCTGCTCTTGTTTTTTATATCCCAACTGACAACACATATGGTTGTTTAGATAATTTTTATTTGTTAGTAAAATCCTACCAATCACACTATGAAATGGAATGAATGACTGAAGATGTTTTTGTTTTTAATCCAATTATTTCTTATTCACCGATATAATTTATCTAGATTGTAAACTGTTTTATTTCTTAAACGTACCGATTAAAACAGGCGGTTTTTAATATGCTTAAATCAGCATCCTGTACAATCCCTTGAACTTGTCGACATTCGATCTGATTATTTCGATTTGATCAGTCGTGGCATTGTGAAAATATGAAGTCTGCCGAAGACCTGTGGAGAGATGGAGCTTTCAAGTGAAGTACGTGTGGTAGATAAGCGTGATTATATTCGTGCCGCAGTGTTTGTCCGTTCTGTCATTGCTCACATAAAATACATCCTGTTCATCCAGACTGAGTTTCTGGAGACATAAACTTTCTGATGCTCTCCTGCTTGGTCTCCCAAAAATACGGAGTACTGTTCATATCCTCAGCAAATGTCCACCAGTCGTCCAACCAACCGAGGACTGGGAAATGTTACTCACATACTCGAGTGTCGATTTGAGTATTCCGAGTGTTTCCCACAGTTTAGTCATCTGCTCACAGTTTTCTACCAGCCAGACCCCAATTCCTTCCTCGACAATCCCTCGAACACACTTGCACTCTATCCGGACTTTTACCGTTTTCGCGATCAAGACTAATGGGCTCCAGAACCGAAGTGAGGCCTGCGGCATTAAGGCCCCGTTTGACGAAGTTGTTAAAACTCGACTGTCTCGGGGTACCTCCAGCGCTTAACCGCCAGGAAAGAGGGTGAAGCCCATCCGAGTCTATCAACTACCCACACTTGCACGGATGGGGGTGGCAAAGAGGGATTCCGAGTCGTAGACAGGTACCGAGTCGAACTGACTCATCATCCAAGAGTAAACCTGGCTGAGGATAGTGGGAAGGAATTCAACCAATCCCCTGAGTGTGGTTGCGCGGCTGCGTTCATTGAGAAGAGTTCAATTTGATCTGAGCTTGTTTTCAGGGATTTTACGATTTTTATATACCGAATGGAATCCCAACTTTTTGAAAATGATCCAGCTCTGGGATGGCAAAACCAGATGCAGTCCAAACTTTGAAAGCAGAAGAAAATTCAGTCAGTTCGAAATGTTCAGGAGAGGAAAAAAGAACAGAATTGACAAAATTTTTCGATGCCAAAAGCGAAGATATGTAGCAAGGCATAGAGATATCCATGCACGATTGGATACCAATACCACCAAATCGTAGACGTAACATTGCACGAGTAAGTTTGTCTCCAGAGAAGTTAAAAATGAGTAATTTATCGACAGACACCCAGATAATAAAATACAGGTCAGACAACAGGTCGGGTTCCCGGAAACACAGGGATGAACGGAGTAAGTAGGTGAAACGCGGGATACAAAGGTAGTTTTTAATGAGGAATAGCCCAATGTGTGCATAGAGGTCGAAGGACTGAATCACGTTTCCTATCGGTGATAACAGTGGATATCCCTCCACCGGAGATTGGCGAATCAACTATTATTAAAATTCTTTTATTGTAGTAAAAACCTTGTAAAAATGATTAAAAGGGCGATTTTGTTTTGTAATTAAGTCTATTGGAATGTGCTGCAAGCGACGAGGGATCCTTCTGAAAGGTTCGATCCTGCCCACAATGATCGGTCTGGACGACGATGTCCCAGGGTCAGAGTCCTAGAAGTCATTTTTCGAAGGCATTAAGTGCCTCCTGAGCGTTTCCATATCCAATTGGAAGTTCCACCTGACATGGTGGACCCCATAACGCCACGCTAAGGCCGGAAGGTAAGAGATCCCCATTTTCGACTGCGTCGTGCCAGAAGGACTCGTCCCTTCGCGGGCAGGGGAACGATAACGAGAATTGACCACAGCTGGAAACTAGCCTCCTTCAGGTTCGAACCCACGACTGTTCAAATCCATTATTCATAGCTAAAGCTTCAGCCAAAGGAAAGTTTGTTTGGATGAATTTGATGGGACTGTAAAGTGGGGAAACAATATATTAATATTGATAATGATTAAGTCGTGAAAATTAATAAATATAATCACTTTGTGTAATGAATTACATTAACAACAAACTAAGAGAAGCACAAAAATGTTTGGTGAACACAGTGCTGAGTGGATACTTCATTTTGGGGGAGGAGTTCAGTCTAAACGTGAGTGGGGGAATATGCCTAAGCAACCTGGACTTGAACGTGCCAAAAATAAACGAGGAGTTGGAAAAGGCGGGCGTACGGCACTCATTATCGGGTGGGAGAGTGAAGGGGATCGAAATATCGTTCGGGAAGCACTGGACGTGGACAATCGAGGGACTGGCATTGCAGAGCACAGTCACCTCTGCAAGATCGTGTCCGCTCAGAAGACAGGACATGGTTGAAGACACGGTGGAGAGCATAACAGACCTGTTCTATTCAAGTATGAATGGACAATCTATTGTTAGTAATGAAAGGAATAATTGTGAATATAAATAATGTGACATGGGAGGTGAAAATGCAATGCTCATTCTTGACTATACGAATAAGAGAGTGAGCACAATTAATGGACATTTACAGAATTGGGGTATCCACTCCACACATTACCAACTCGCTGGTCGACAAGATTGTATCCTTGAGTGATGTGGGGATTCAATCGACTGATGGGATGGTGACACATTAATTGACTCCCTCAGGCACTCACGACTGAGCGAATGGATATGAGACTGACACTCTCGGAGGGCACAGTACTGTCCTCCCATATTCCCTCTAGTTGACTGTGGAATGCACCATCCCCTCTCTCCACGTCACGCTCAACCCTTCCTTGCATCATCTGGTGTCCTCTTTAGCCCCGAAGTCGAGAGGCAATAGAGTCGAGGCGAGTGTGCAGATTGGGCACATATGTGTGACATATTTGCTGGGGGACACGAAAATAGAGTGTGCATGTGGGTAACACATACAGAGGGAGTACTGGGGACATTCACATTACTCAGAATGAGGGGCTGTCCATCACTGTGGGAGAGTGTGTCCATGTATTGACCAATGACTGTTTGGTGGCTAAGATAGTACTGGCGAGGACACCTCTCAAATATTATGTGCTCTTTTATTGTAACAAATAGGGAGACTTCCTCTCTGTTTTTATGGACTCGATTGTGTTGTACTCAGTCGACCAATTACTCGACCTACTTCAGCAGAGGAGTGACGGAGCAAGTGGGGACTGTGAAGTATGTGTTAAGAGGGCAGAATTACTGCACGGGTGGGTGTGGATAGTGACCAGTAGTGAATGGGGGGTATCCATTAGCGAGGCCCACTTGGTAAAGAAGGGAGGGAGGACTGACATTCACATCCTCGAGTTTGCTTGTATTGGTTGGAGAGTCACACTCAGGCACATTGCATCAGGCGAGAGTGGTGAGTGGGAATACTATTAACATGGCACACTACACTACCACTCCCTTTATATCCCCTCTTATTCCTACTCTGTACAACGGCAAATTCCACATTGACCAACCAGTAGTACTTTCCGCCAATCAACACTAGTTATTTCTCGAGGTCGATCCCCTCAAACTCACCGAACTGGTCGTGGAGCAACTCGTCCACTCACATCTCACAGTTCACATTCAGTCCATGGATATTGACTTGGACACACTTATTCCTTATATTCGCACTCCCCGAGCAACGGAAGGAGCAGCCAGCATTGACTGTGTGGTTGATATTGGGAGTATCCATCTGCAATATGTCATTCAATTCAATTTATCGAATGCGCATGTATTCGCACACACTCGTGAGGACAGTCAATCAGTCTACGCATTTAGTGATATCGAAACACATTCGCGCTTGTTCTTTGTGTGGCAAGACCACAATTTTGTTCTTCAATTGGAACACCTCCTTCTTCCTCTATCCACCTCTGTAATTCTTTTTTGGTTATTTTTTAGTTTATCGACAAGTGGACGAAAATATCTGCCGTTTCTGGCGGTGACCACACCGAGCACTCCAAAACGGCATTTCATTTGTGTTTGAAGGACTTGACCTTTGATTTTGAAGGGTATGTAGTCGGGTAACATGAAGTGTACTACCAGATGCTTCCTTCTCATTAAAACTGGACCTCTTCATATCGTTGTTTCCCTCCAATGGGCACTACTGGTACTCCTTGTTTCTACTGGCAGTATATACATGGAAGATATCTGTTTGCGGAGACTAAGCATGGACATGATTGATATTAAAAGTGCGCTGATTCACATGAAGAGGGACTGCCAAGAAGTACTGGTGGTGGGTCATTGAAGGGCGGGGACTCAGTTGTGTCTATTACCCTCAATAGTCTCGAGATATCAGTTTGCAGAGACACTCTCCCGACTACAATATATTGCGAGACTGCATAGACCTCATGCTACGGGCAGCGGGAGAGGACGTGGAGACATGGTGGCTAGGTGGAGTGTGGAGGATTGTGAGGTGTGATAGAAAGGTGGAGTGTGAGGATTGTGAAGGTGTGATAGAAATGTGTAAAAAGACCACTTCTTCTGTAAAGAGTGTTGAGTCGCCCCTTTGAGTGATGGAGTGGTCTCGTTGGATGACTGCCCAGATGACGTGAATAGTTGTCTTATTGTAGTTATATGAGCCGAGGATTGTATTCGCTGCACATGACTGTCCTTACGTCAAGAATGATTTTTTCAAGAGGGGAAGGAAAAATGAGCGAACGGACCCTCCCAAGTCATTTCCCTTCCCAAGGGTGCGTGTGGACTTGAGTGTGAGTTTGTTTTCGTTGAGCTGTGTGGAGGGGAGAGTAGTGTAGTGTTGTCGGTGAAGAGTATCAAGTCAGTTTACTTGAAATCGCCCGAGAAGATGGAGAGGGACTCGTTCTGGGGATTTGGAGTGCGATGTGTGGAGATACGTGGGAGGGTGAATTGCGAGGAGTACAGGATGCTGGCGTGTTTTCGAGAGAAGGGGATTCCGTCGAATATACAGCGGTAGTGTTGGTCGACTATAGTCAGGTGGTGAGAGTGCTCGGTGGTGGCTAATGAGTGGGACGACACTAAGGACTACATTCTCCGAATCAGTTCTTGTCCCTTTGACATCGACGTCGACCAAGTTTGCATTCATCCAGTACTCTAGAACTCGCTTCTTTTTCTTAATGAGTGTGTGTCCCACGTTCTGCCCTCGGGGGAGAAGGATATGGGTGGTGGTGTGTACTTCCGAGACATCCAGTTTTATCCTTCGTGGTGGTGAGACTTACATATGCGGGTAATTGGAACGTGAGCGTGGAGAGTGTGACTCAGTGGCGAGTATTTCTATTTCAACTGCTCTTTGCATTCGCCACTATCAACAAGTCTGAGATTCCACTCAAATGTGGCACATCAACTACGGGTGTGTGCGATTCATTACTCACAGTGTCAATGGTGTGTGCCAATGTCTTCACACAACTTGTCCATCTTTGGGCTGCCGATATTCAGTTGCCCACCCTCCTCTCAAACTCTCACGTCCTCCAAATATGTCCTCTTCCCTAACTCACTTATAGTCTCCCGTCTCGCCACACTATCTCACTCCCCTACACTAATTATACAACTCGCAGAGCTATCAACACTGGACTCATCAACCACTCCACTCATCTTGCCACTTGTTTGGCTCTCACTTCTTTGAATATCACACAATCCCTTACTGCCTGTCTTTCGGTTCCCTTTCCTTCTTATTGTAGCACATTTCGCGCCTTATTCCAGCACCAACCACTCCAGTATATTCCACTATCTTCCATTGTAGGTGATGTCTCTCGATCCTATCCGCCGTGTCTCTCAAACTATCTCCTCCATCATTGATTCTATTAAACATGAGTTGGAGGCCACCGAACATGATTAAAAATTTCTATATCAATATCATGTCATCTTATGAACATTTTAAATAAGAGGTATAGGCTGCTACAAGTAGTCAGAGGCGTCTTACGGCAGTCAGAATAGTTAGATGATAGAGAAGCTTTGAAAACAACACTTAGCACTCCCGAAGAGATCCATTATTCCTATTCTGTTTGTCCCCTTTGAGGACACTCCTTAGAACGAAACCCACATCCTTGACTGCGCGTTTTTGTTGCCTCAGTTATACTTTGGAATATCCAAAGATAGTGACATTTACCAACGAACGAAGAGATTAAAGGCGAAAAAATGGTTTATTTGTGTGGATAATGTAAAAAATCATTCAAATTCTGTGAATAGTATTTGGAGGCTCAAAAATAATGATATTTAAAAAATTAATTAAATTTCGAAAGTTTATTATTACCAGGGTTGTTAGATTTAAATCATTTGATTTTAATCAACAATAAAAATCAATGATTTAAATCATTAAAAAAAAATCAAAAAATCATTAAATTTTTTTAATGTCTGGAAGAAAGCGTGATTCTTTGTGGGCTTATTTTGATAAACGTATTATTCCTGGAAAGACCGGAAGCCGTGCCAGATGTCGTAATTGTGGGAGGACATACAAGGTCTTGTATCTCGGATGAGGCAGCATCATTATTATGTCGAAGTAATATTGATATCCCTGAAATATGCCGAGACCTGAAAGCGAATTTCCTCCAAGGATGAAGGACCATTCATTAATCAATTTCGTAACTACGACGACTTCATCTAAGAAAGATTTGATGGATCTGCAACTCGCTTAGATATATTTTCTACAAACACTCCGTTTGCTGCTGTAGAACATCCCGAATTTGTCAAATTCGTCCAAATGCTTCTTCCTGGGTATCGTTTACCCTCTCGTCATCAAATTGGTGGTACATTACTTGATCATGTGTACGACCAAATACATGAAGACTGTCGACAAAGACTCCAGGACAAAACTGTCTATGATGTTGGACGGGTGGAGCAACATTCATAATGAACCCGTTATTTGTGTCTCGGTTGTGACATCAGATGGGGAAAATTATCTCATTGACACTGTGGACCACTTCTGGATATAGCCACACTGCGGAATATCTTCAATCTGTTGCTTTAGCCTCCGCACAATTGGCTGAACAACGGTTTGGATGTAAATCGGCAGTCTTGTAACGGATAATGCTGCCAACATGACTAAAATGAGACGGATAATGATGGAAGATGGCAATGAAATAATTACTTATGGTTGCTCGGCACATTATCTCAACCTTCTTGTGAAGGATGTCGAGGTAGCGGACGTTAAAGGAACTATTGTAACAATCAATAAATATTTCCGAAACGTCCATCTTCCAGCTGCATGGTACAAATCTAATGGAGAGAAAAAAACTCGTTCTTCCGATTGATGTACGGTGGTGGAAAACTTTATCAGACTGTTTTCAATCTTATCTGGATAATTGGTCTATTATTTTGAGAACTTGTGAGGAACACAGAACGGATATTGATACAGAGATTTTTTCCAAGGTCCAAAAATTTCCCTAAAACGACGCGTTGAAGAATATCTGATGCTTATTAAACCAATTGCTGTCGCTTTAGATAAAATTCAGAATGATTCTACCACGATTAGTCATGCTGTAGAAATTTGGAAAGAACTTGAACAGACATATATTGACAATGGATGTACGAATATTTAGGAAAAGTGAGAATTCGAGCAAAAACAAGCATTAACACCTTTCCACTTACTTGCGAATTTGATCGACCCGACATGTAGTGGGAAATCTCTTTCAAATGTTGAGATTGACATTGCATTGAGTTTTGTGCTCAAATTATGAATATGCACTTCCGACTCTGATTAATTTCAGAGCACAAGCTGATCCATTTAAACAATTGAGTAGTAAAGTATCACCTATAGCTTGGTGGGAGTCGAATTCATACCAGTTACCTTCACAAGTAATTTCACTATGCAAAAAAATTCTTGGAGCAGTTGCTTCGACAGGTGGAATAGAAAGAATCTTTTCAACATTCGGATTTCTACATTCAAATGTACGCAATAGGCTGGGGATCGAAAAAGCAGCCAAACTTGTTTCCATTTACAAGCTTTAAATAAATAAAACGATTTCCATTGTTTTTGTTTTTTATTTTAGTTCGCTTTGAAATATTTTTTTTATTTATTAACCCGAAGACCACAAAGAAGAAAGCGTAATGCAAACTAGTTAAGTGATCCCGGTGGACATAAGGAACTACGATAGATCGTCTCTGCGTGGCCGTTTTTCAGTGTTTATGTACAAAGAGAGAGGTTCTCTGATAAGCCAGGTGG
Organism: Octopus sinensis; assembly: GCF_006345805.1. Taxonomy (NCBI): domain Eukaryota; kingdom Metazoa; phylum Mollusca; class Cephalopoda; order Octopoda; family Octopodidae; genus Octopus; species Octopus sinensis. The sequence goes on along the minus strand of NW_021832226.1, from coordinate 665,864 downwards.
AAAGGGTCGTTTTGAAATAAAGATCATTTAATTCAAAAAAATCTGATTTAAATCAAAAAAATCGTGATTAAATCAAAAAAATCAGATTTTTTTGATTTTTTTGAAAAAAATCATGATTTTTAACAACCCTGATTATTACACTTTCAGAATAGAAAATATAAATTTATTGCAAAAAATAGAGAAGCTCACATTTTAGCGAAATATTCATTAAAGTTTTTCTTCGTTTTGTGGTGTGTAACCCCGGAGTGTGGGCTAAATCAATTCTTTCCAAAATGTTGGAAAGAGCTTTCAAGATGCCCAGGAATGGGTGGCCCAACCTGGTTCAGTGCTCCTCCTGGCCTCGGGAGAGAAATGGCGCTTAGGATATGCCTACAGGATGCCCTCGTATTCTGAACAACACGAGCAACAGAGTAGCGAGTTATTTCTACTCTTTCGAGTGGACGAGATTGTTAGTAAGCATATCTCAGCGAATTGTGTTGTCCCCTTTGGGGACCACAGAGTGACTCGAAAGATATCTCAGTGGCAACTTGATGTGACGATAAGGGGTGAATCCCTATCGAGGACAGTATCCAAAAGCGGAGAAGTGAGTACATTCAGCCAGGAGCCTGAGTATGGCTGACAGGCGGAACGGAAACAAGCCAGTCTGTGTTTGTCGAGAAGTGGTTCCAACTCAGTTGAAGATCGACGGCAAAGAATTTTGTCCCAGTCTCGATGAGAAAAGACATCAGAAGGGACTTCAGAGAAATTGCGTTTCCAAAGAGCGAGGGCCGAATCAATATCAGAGTCCAACGATGATTCAGATTCAGATCCAAATCCATACTAGAACGGAGGCGAACAGTACTGCGAACAGTACAGCGAACAGTAATGGGTCCAAAGGATCACCCTGTTGGACGCCCACAAGAAAGAAATGAGAAAGAACCACTGGCGATTAACGTGATGGAAGCGAGTACGAAAGCGATATAAAGGGAAGCAAGTGTGGAACACGGTCTTGACAGACTTCCAACATATGACCACTGTCCAGAGAATTGAAAGCATTAGTTACATCCAGTTTCAATAAGGCAAGGGGAATATTGGAACGAGTAGAGAACGTGAATAAACAACGACAGGCATGGACAGACAGAAGACTCGCAGCCACCAAAAACACCCACACCCAACTGAATGGGCTGCAGTTGCTCGCCAATAGAAGGAATAACGGACTTGCAACAGTCTTTCGCAAATAAACGACGAAAGAAATTTCCAACAGCAATAGGCCTGATACCGCCATCTTTCTTGCCCAAGGCCGTAAGATTCGCGGCAAAGAACAGAATTCTAGTATGATCAGAAATTTTGCAGCTTAGGAATAAATTGCACAAATTAGTGCAAGCATTCAAGAGGCGATTCCCGGTATCCCCATTTGCGGAAATTAAGTCTCTCAAATGAATAAGGCGGAGACCGTCGATACTTCCACTACTGTTACCCCTAAAGGAGTTTAAGGAGTCCAGAAGTTGTTTGGAAGAAACAGAAAAGGGAAAACAGGACGATTGGGCCAAAGGTTACTGGTTTTCACATAGGGTGCTTTTCCTTAAGAATGCGAACAACATCGGAGGAGATTGTACGGACAGAATCAGAAAATGACAAAAGACGAACAGCCGCGCTGACATCATGCGACAATAAACAAGAGTTAATCCGAGACTGTAAACGTTTAGAACCGTCTTTCGACGAGGGCTTAGCGGTAGAAGGTAAATAAGAGGGGAACGGAGCGAAAGAGCCATTCATAAACTGACTCATATTCTTTTTCAAGAGAGAAACAAAGGAGCCACCTGCACCGAGGCCACGAGCAGGGGAGCCCAACGCAAAAGTTGGGAAAAGGAATAAACGACTCCAATTATGAAAGGTACCTAGATGTGACGATATGAGGGGACTTGAGATTATGTAATGAATTTCGTAATATATAAAGCAAATCGGGGAGGTAATAGATTTGAGGATATTGGGGTACTTTAGATTATATAATGAATTGCGAAATATATAATGCAATTCTGGGAGGTCCCTAGATGAAAGGATATAGGGGTACGTGATATTATATAATGAATAGCGTAATATATTATGCAATTATGGGAGTTCCCTAAATTTTAGGATATGTGGGTACTTGAGATTATATTATGAATTGCGTAGTATATTATGCAATTTGGGTCGGTCCCTCGATTTGAGGATATGCGGGAACATAAGATCATGTAATGAATTGGGTAAAATATTAGCAATTATAAGCGATCCCTAGATGTGACGATATTTGGGGTAATTGAGAATATGTAATGAATTGCGTAATTTATTAGTCAATGAATTGCGTAGTATATTATGCAATTTGGGTCGGTCCCTCGATTTGAAGATATGCGGGAACATAAGATTATGTAATGAATTGTGTAAAATATTATGCAATTATAGGTGATCCCTAGATGTGACAATATAAAGGTACATGAGATTATATAATGAATTGCGTAATATTTTATGCACTTATATGAATTCCCTAAAAGTGAGGATATGAGTGTACATGAGATTATGTAATGAATTCTACTATATTATGCCATTTCAGGAGTGTCGATATATGTGACGATATGGGGTTTCTTGAGATAATGTAATGAATTACGTAATATATAATGCAATTTTAAGAGGTACAGGATTTGAGGATATTAGAGTTCTTTAGATTATATTATGAATTACGTAATATATAATGCAATTCTGGAAGGTCCCTAGATGTTGGGATATGTGGGTACTTGAGATTATATTATGAATTGCGTAGTATATTATGCAATTTGGGTGGGTCCCTCGATTTGAGGATATGCGGGAACATTAGATTATGTAATGAATTAGGTAAAATATTATGCAATTATAGGCGATTCCTAGATGTGACGATATTTGGGTACTTGAGATTATGTAATGAATTGCGTAATATATTTGTCAATTTGGGTTCATCTCTTGATGTGACACTAGGGGGTACATGAGATTATATAATAAATTGCGCAATATATTATACAATTATAAGATGTCCCTAGATGTTGGGATATTTGGGTACTTGAGATCATATTATAATTGCATAGATATTATGCAATTTGAATCGGTCCCTCGATTTGAGAATATGCGGGTACATTATTGAGTAAGTATTGAATTGCCTAAGATATTATGCAATTTTGGGCGATCCCTAGATTTGGGATAATGGGGTACTTGAGATTATGTGATAAATTGCGTTATATATTATTCAATTTGGGTTTATCTCTTGAAGTGACGATAAGGGGGTACTTGAGATGATCTCATTAATTGTGTACTATATTATGCAATTATCTAAATACCAGATGTGAGGATATGACGTTTTTAAGATTATAAATTCAATTGCGTAATATATTAAGCAAATTCTGTGGTCCATAGATGTAAGGATATTAGGGTACTTGAGATTATGTAATGAATTGCGCAATATATTATTCAATTTGGGTTCATCTCTTGATGTGACAATAAGGGGGTACTTGAGATTATATTATGAATTGCGTAGTATATTATGCAATTTGGTCGGTCCCCCGATTTGAGGATATGCGGGAACATAAGATTATGTCATGAATTGGGTAAAATATTATGCAATTATAGGCGATCCCTAGATGTGACGATATTGGGTACTTGAGATTATGTAATGAATTGCGTAATATATTAGTCAATTTGGGTTCATCTCTTGATGTGACACTATGGGGGTACATTAGATTATATAATAAATTGCGCAATATATTATGCAATTATGGGATGTCCCTAGATGTTGGGATATTTGGGTACTTGAGATCATATTATAATTGCATAGATATTATGCAATTTGGATCGGTCCATCGATTTGAGAATATGCGGGTACATTATTGAGTAAGTATTGAATTGCCTAAGATATTATGCAATTTTGGGCGATCCCTAGATTTGTGATAATGGGGTACTTGAGATTATATGATAAATTGCGTTATATATTATTCAATTTGGGTTTATCTCTTGATGTGACGATATGGGGGTACTTGAGATGATGTAATTTATTGTGTATTATATTATGCAATTATGGAAATACCAGATGTGAGGATATGGCGTTTCTTAAGATTATAAATTCGATTGCGTAATATATTAAGCAAATTCGGTAGTCCATAAATTTAAGGATATTTGGGTACTTGAGATTATGTAATGAATTGCGTAATATATTATTCAATTTGGGTTCATCTCTTGATGTGACAATAAGGGGGTAATTGAGATTATATTATGAATTGTGTAATATATAATGCAATTCTCGGAGGTCCCTAGATGCAAGGATATAGGGGTATTTTCGATTATATTATGAATTGTGTAATATATAATGCAATTCTGGAAGGTCCCTAGATGTTGGGATATGTGGGTACTTGAGATTATATTATGAATTGCGTAGTATATTATGCAATTTGGGTGGGTCCCTCGATTTGAGGATATGCGGGAACATTAGATTATGTAATGAATTAGGTAAAATATTATGCAATTATAGGCGATTCCTAGATGTGACGATATTTGGGTACTTGAGATTATGTAATGAATTGCGTAATATATTTGTCAATTTGGGTTCATCTCTTGATGTGACACTAGGGGGTACATGAGATTATATAATAAATTGCGCAATATATTATGCAATTATGGGATGTCCCTAGATGTTGGGATATTTGGGTACTTGAGATCATATTATAATTGCATAGATATTATGCAATTTGAATCGGTCCCTCGATTTGAGAATATGCGGGTACATTAGAGTATGTATTGAATTGCTTAAGATATTATGCAATTTTGGGCGATCCCTAGATTTGGGATAATGGGGTACTTGAGATTATATGATAAATTGCGTTATATATTATTCAATTTGGGTTTATCTCTTGATGTGACGATATGGGGGTACTTGAGATGATGTAATTTATTGTGTATTATATTATGCAATTATGGAAATACCAGATGTGAGGATATGGCGTTTCTTAAGATTATAAATTCGATTGCGTAATATATTAAGCAAATTCGGTAGTCCATAAATTTAAGGATATTTGGGTACTTGAGATTATGTAATGAATTGCGTAATATATTATTCAATTTGGGTTCATCTCTTGATGTGACAATAAGGGGGTAATTGAGATTATATTATGAATTGTGTAATATATAATGCAATTCTCGGAGGTCCCTAGATGCAAGGATATAGGGGTATTTTCGATTATATTATGAATTGTGTAATATATAATGCAATTCTGGAAGATCCCAAGATGAAAGGATTTAGGGGTACTTGAGATCATATAATGAATTGCGTTATATATTATGCAATTATGGGATTTCCCTAAATTTTAGGATATGTGGGTACTTGAGATTATATTATGAATTGCGTAGTATATTATGCAATTTGGGTCGGTCCCTCGATTTGAGGATATGCGGGAACATAAGATTATGTAATGAATTGTTGTAAAATATTATGCAATTATAGGCGATCCCTAGATGTGACGATATTTGGGTAATTGAGAATATGTAATGAATGCGTAATTTATTAGTCAAATGAATTGCGTAGTATATTATGCAATTTGGGTCGGTCCCTCGATTTGAAGATATGCGGGAACATAAGATTATGTAATGAATTGTGTAAAATATTATGCATTATAGGTGATCCCTAGATGTGACAATATAAAGGTACATGAGATTATATAATGAATTGCGTAATATTTTATGCACTTATATGAATTCCCTAAAAGTGAGGATATGAGTGTACATGAGATTATGTAATGAATTCTACTATATTATGCCATTTCAGGAGTGTCGATATATGTGACGATATGGGGTTTCTTGAGATAATGTAATGAATTACGTAAATATAATGCAATTTTAAGAGGTACAGGATTTGAGGATATTAGAGTTCTTTAGATTATATTATGAATTACGTAATATATAATGCAATTCTGGAAGGTCCCTAGATGTTGGGATATGTGGGTACTTGAGATTATATTATGAATTGCGTAGTATATTTGAATTTGGGTGGGTCCCTCGATTTGAGGATATGCGGGAACATTAGATTATGTAATGAATTAGGTAAAATATTATGCAATTATAGGCGATTCCTAGATGTGACGATATTTGGGTACTTGAGATTATGTAATGAATTGCGTAATATATTTGTCAATTTGGGTTCATCTCTTGATGTGACACTAGGGGGTACATGAGATTATATAATAAATTGCGCAATATATTATGCAATTATGGGATGTCCCTAGATGTTGGGATATTTGGGTACTTGAGATCATATTATAATTGCATAGATATTATGCAATTTGAATCGGTCCCTCGATTTGAGAATATGCGGGTACATTATTGAGTAAGTATTGAATTGCCTAAGATATTATGCAATTTTGGGCGATCCCTAGATTGGGATAATGGGGGGGTTGAGATTATATGATAAATTGCGTTATATATTATTCAATTTGGGTTTATCTCTTGATGTGACGATATGGGGGTACTTGAGATGATGTGTAATTTATTGTGTATTATATTATGCAATTATGGAAATACCAGATGTGAGGATATGGCGTTTCTTAAGATTATAAATTCGATTGCGTAATATATTAAGCAAATTCGGTAGTCCATAAATTTAAGGATATTTGGGTACTTGAGATTATGTAATGAATTGCGTAATATATTATTCAATTTGGGTTCATCTCTTGATGTGACAATAAGGGGGTAATTGAGATTATATTATGAATTGTGTAATATATAATGCAATTCTCGGAGGTCCCTAGATGCAAGGATATAGGGGTATTTTCGATTATATTATGAATTGTGTAATATATAATGCAATTCTGGAAGATCCCAAGATGAAAGGATTTAGCGGTACTTGAGATCATATAATGAATTGCGTTATATATTATGCAATTATGGGATTTCCCTAAATTTTAGGATATGTGGGTACTTGAGATTATATTATGAATTGCGTAGTATATTATGCAATTTGGGTCGGTCCCTCGATTTGAGGATATGCGGGAACATAAGATTATGTAATGAATTGTGTAAAATATTATGCAATTATAGGCGATCCCTAGATGTGACGATATTTGGGTAATTGAGAATATGTAATGAATTGCGTAATTTATTAGTCAAATGAATTGCGTAGTATATTATGCAATTTGGGTCGGTCCCTCGATTTGAAGATATGCGGGAACATAAGATTATGTAATGAATTGTGTAAAATATTATGCAATTATAGGTGATCCCTAGATGTGACAATATAAAGGTACATGAGATTATATAATGAATTGCGTAATATTTTATGCACTTATATGAATTCCCTAAAAGTGAGGATATGAGTGTACATGAGATTATGTAATGAATTTTACTATATTATGCCATTTCAGGAGTGTCGATATATGTGACGATATGGGGTTTCTTGAGATAATGTAATGAATTACGTAATATATAATGCAATTTTAAGAGGTACAGGATTTGAGGATATTAGAGTTCTTTAGATTATATTATGAATTACGTAATATATAATGCAATTCTGGAAGGTCCCTGGATGTTGGGATATGTGGGTACTTGAGATTATATTATGAATTGCGTAGTATATTATGCAATTTGGGTGGGTCCCTCGATTTGAGTATATGCGGGAACATAAGATTATGTAATGAATTGGGTAAAATATTATGCAATTATAGGCGATCCCTAGATGTGACGATATTTGGGTACTTGAGATTATGTAATGAATTGCGTAATATATTAGTCAATTTGGGTTCATCTCTTGATGTGACACTATGGGGGTACTTGAGATTATATAATAAATAGCGCAATATATTATCCAATTATGGGATGTCCCTAGATGTTGGGATATTTGGGTACTTGAGATCATATTATGAATTGCATAGATATTATGCAATTTGGATCGGTCCCTCGATTTGAGGATATGGGGTACATTAGAGTATGTATTGAATTGCCTAAGATATTATGCAATTTTGGGCGATCCCTAGATTTGGGATAATGGGGTACTTGAGATTATGTGATAAATTGCGTTATATATTATTCAATTTGGGTTTATCTCTTGAAGTGACGATAAGCGGGTACTTGAGATGATCTCATTAATTGTGTACTATATTATGCAATTATCTAAATACCAGATGTGAGGATATGACGTTTTTAAGATTATAAATTCAATTGCGTAATATATTAAGCAAATTCTGTGGTCCATAGATGTAAGGATATTAGGGTACTTGAGATTATGTAATGAATTGCGCAATATATTATTCAATTTGGGTTCATCTCTTGATGTGACAATAAGGGGGTACTTGAGATTATATTATGAATTGCGTAGTATATTTTGCAATTTGGTCGGTCCCCCGATTTGAGGATATGCGGGAACATAAGATTATGTCATGAATTGGGTAAAATATTATGCAATTATAGGCGATCCCTAGATGTGACGATATTTGGGTACTTGAGATTATGTAATGAATTGCGTAATATATTAGTCAATTTGGGTTCATCTCTTGATGTGACACTATGGGGGTACATTAGATTATATAATAAATTGCGCAATATATTATGCAATTATGGGATGTCCCTAGATGTTGGGATATTTGGGTACTTGAGATCATATTATAATTGCATAGATATTATGCAATTTGGATCGGTCCATCGATTTGAGAATATGCGGGTACATTATTGAGTAAGTATTGAATTGCCTAAGATATTATGCAATTTTGGGCGATCCCTAGATTTGTGATAATGGGGTACTACTGAGATTATATGATAAATTGCTTTATATATTATTCAATTGGGTTTATCTCTTGATGTGACGATAGGGGTACTTGAGATGATGTAATTTATTGTGTATTATATTATGCAATTATGGAAATACCAGATGTGAGGATATGGCGTTTCTTAAGATTATAAATTCGATTGCGTAATATATTAAGCAAATTCGGTAGTCCATAAATTTAAGGATATTTGGGTACTTGAGATTATGTAATGAATTGCGTAATATATTATTCAATTTGGGTTCATCTCTTGATGTGACAATAAGGGGGTATTTTCGATTATATTATGAATTGTGTAATATATAATGCAATTCTGGAAGATCCCAAGATGAAAGGATTTAGCGGTACTTGAGATCATATAATGAATTGCGTTATATATTATGCAATTATGGGATTTCCCTAAATTTTAGGATATGTGGGTACTTGAGATTACATTATGAATTGCGTAGTATATTATGCAATTTGGGTCGGTCCCTCGATTTGAGGATATGCGGGAACATAAGATTATGTAATGAATTGTGTAAAATATTATGCAATTATAGGCGATCCCTAGATGTGACGATATTTGGGTAATTGAGAATATGTAATGAATTGCGTAATTTATTAGTCAAATGAATTGCGTAGTATATTATGCAATTTGGGTCGGTCCCTCGATTTGAAGATATGCGGGAACATAAGATTATGTAATGAATTGTGTAAAATATTATGCAATTATAGGTGATCCCTAGATGTGACAATATAAAGGTACATGAGATTATATAATGAATTGCGTAATATTTTATGCACTTATATGAATTCCCTAAAAGTGAGGATATGAGTGTACATGAGATTATGTAATGAATTCTACTATATTATGCCATTTCAGGAGTGTCGATATATGTGACGATATGGGGTTTCTTGAGATAATGTAATGAATTACGTAATATATAATGCAATTTTAAGAGGTACAGGATTTGAGGATATTAGAGTTCTTTAGATTATATTATGAATTACGTAATATATAATGCAATTCTGGAAGGTCCCTAGATGTTGGGATATGTGGGTACTTGAGATTATATTATGAATTGCGTAGTATATTATGCAATTTGGGTGGGTCCCTCGATTTGAGGATATGCGGGAACATTAGATTATGTAATGAATTAGGTAAAATATTATGCAATTATAGGCGATTCCTAGATGTGACGATATTTGGGTACTTGAGATTATGTAATGAATTGCGTAATATATTAGTCAATTTGGGTTCATCTCTTGATGTGACACTATGGGGGTACATGAGATTATATAATAAATTGCGCAATATATTATGCAATTATGGGATGTCCCTAGATGTTGGGATATTTGGGTACTTGAGATCATATTATGAATTGCATAGATATTATGCAATTTGGGTGGGTCCCTCGATTTGAGGATATGCGGGAACATTAGATTATGTAATGAATTAGGTAAAATATTATGCAATTATAGGCGATTCCTAGATGTGACGATATTTGGGTACTTGAGATTATGTAATGAATTGCGTAATATATTAGTCAATTTGGGTTCATCTCTTGATGTGACACTAGGGGGTACATGAGATTATATAATAAATTGCGCAATATATTATGCAATTATGGGATGTCCCTAGATGTTGGGATATTTGGGTACTTGAGATTATATTATGAATTGCGTAGTATATTATGCAATTTGGGTCGGTCCCTCGATTTGAGGATAAGCGGGAACATAAGATTATGTAATGAATTGTGTAAAATATTATGCAATTATAGGCGATCCCTAGATGTGACGATATTTGGGTAATTGAGAATATGTAATGAATTGCGTAATTTATTAGTCAAATGAATTGCGTAGTATATTATGCAATTTGGGTCGGTCCCTCGATTTGAAGATATGCGGGAACATAAGATTATGTAATGAATTGTGTAAAATATTATGCAATTATAGGTGATCCCTAGATGTGACAATAAAGGTACATGAGATTATATAATGAATTGCGTAATATTTTATGCACTTATATGAATTCCCTAAAAGTGAGGATATGAGTGTACATGAGATTATGTAATGAATTCTACTATATTATGCCATTTCAGGAGTGTCGATATATGTGACGATATGGGGTTTCTTGAGATAATGTAATGAATTACGTAATATATATGCAATTTTAAGAGGTACAGGATTTGAGGATATTAGAGTTCTTAGATTATATTATGAATTACGTAATATATAATGCAATTCTGGAAGGTCCCTGGATGTTGGGATATGTGGGTACTTGAGATTATATTATGAATTGCGTAGTATATTATGCAATTTGGGGGGTCCCTCGATTTGAGTATATGCGGGAACATAAGATTATGTAATGAATTGGGTAAAATATTATGCAATTATAGGCGATCCCTAGATGTGACGATATTTGGGTACTTGAGATTATGTAATGAATTGCGTAATATATTAGTCAATTTGGGTTCATCTCTTGATGTGACACTATGGGGGTACTTGAGATTATATAATAAATTGCGCAATATATTATGCAATTATGGGATGTCCCTAGATGTTGGGATATTTGGGTACTTGAGATCATATTATGAATTGCATAGATATTATGCAATTTGGATCGGTCCCTCGATTTGAGGATATGGGGTACATTAGAGTATGTATTGAATTGCCTAAGATATTATGCAATTTTGGGCGATCCCTAGATTTGGGATAATGGGGTACTTGAGATTATGTGATAAATTGCGTTATATATTATTCAATTTGGGTTTATCTCTTGAAGTGACGATAAAAGGGTACTTGAGATGATCTCATTAATTGTGTACTATATTATGCCAATTATCTAAATACCAGATGTGAGGATATGACGTTTTTAAGATTATAAATTCAATTGCGTAATATATTAAGCAAATTCTGTGGTCCATAGGTAAGGATATTAGGGTACTTGAGATTATGTAATGAATTGCGCAATATATTATTCAATTTGGGTTCATCTCTTGATGTGACAATAAGGGGGTACTTGAGATTATATTATGAATTGCGTAGTATATTTTGCAATTTGGTCGGTCCCCCGATTTGAGGATATGCGGGAACATAAGATTATGTCATGAATTGGGTAAAAATATATGCAATTATAGGCGATCCCTAGATGTGACGATATTTGGGTACTTGAGATTATGTAATGAATTGCGTAATATATTAGTCAATTTGGGTTCATCTCTTGATGTGACACTATGGGGGTACATTAGATTATATAATAAATTGCGCAATATATTATGCAATTATGGGATGTCCCTAGATGTTGGGATATTTGGGTACTTGAGATCATATTATAATTGCATAGATATTATGCAATTTGGATCGGTCCATCGATTTGAGAATATGCGGGTACATTATTGAGTAAGTATTGAATTGCCTAAGATATTATGCAATTTTGGGCGATCTCTAGATTTGTGATAATGGGGTACTTGAGATTATATGATAAATTGCTTTATATATTATTCAATTTGGGTTTATCTCTTGATGTGACGATATGGGGGTACTTGAGATGATGTAATTTATTGTGTATTATATTATGCAATTATGGAAATACCAGATGTGAGGATATGGCGTTTCTTAAGATTATAAATTCGATTGCGTAATATATTAAGCAAATTCGGTAGTCCATAAATTTAAGGATATTTGGGTACTTGAGATTATGTAATGAATTGCGTAATATATTATTCAATTGGGTTCATCTCTTGATGTGACAATAAGGGGGTAATTGAGATTATATTATGAATTGTGTAATATATAATGCAATTCTCGGAGGTCCCTAGATGCAAGGATATAGGGGTATTTTCGATTATATTATGAATTGTGTAATATATAATGCAATTCTGGAAGATCCCAAGATGAAAGGATTTAGGGGTACTTGAGATCATATAATGAATTGCGTAATATATTATGCAATTATGGGATTTCCCTAAATTTTAGGATATGTGGGTACTTGAGATTATATTATGAATTGCGTAGTATATTATGCAATTTGGGTCGGTCCCTCGATTTGAGGATATGCGGGAACATAAGATCATGTAATGAATTGGGTAAAATATTATGCAATTATAGGCGATCCCTAGATGTGACGATATTTGGGTAATTGAGAATATGTAATGAATTGCGTAATTTATTAGTCAAATGAATTGCGTAGTATATTATGCAATTTGGGTCGGTCCCTCGATTTGAAGATATGCGGGAACATAAGATTATGTAATGAATTGTGTAAAATATTATGCAGCATTCCAGAGGGTAACCTTCATGCCCACACAAAAATAGTAATTAAATAGTATTTTATAATTTTTACAAAATAAATAAATATCTATATAATAAAAAATAATAAATTAGTTTTAAAATTGCATTCTATGTTGTTTTATGCCAAAAGACTCTAGATTGGAAAAAAATAGTTGATAATTTGGAAAAAAAAATTTTAAAATCGGTTTAGCAAATAAAAATAACCCACCAAGTAAATTTTTATGAAAAAAAATTGCGATTTAATGAAGTGAAGAGGGACGTGGCGGACTTCGCAGCGTATACCACGAGCCGGTTGTCCGTCAGCCATAGGTTCAATCGATAGTATCCGTCTTGATCGTCGTGTCCATGCGTGTTTAGAGTCAGTCTACTAAACAAAGTGGATCTTCAACTTCTTATATCTCACATGCACCTAATTGTGGCGACGCAGGTAATTGCTGTTCAAAATTCTGCCACATTTTGTAGCAAAATGATCCACAGTTTTTTTGGCGGAATTTCAATGGTTGTAACTACTACCTCCGCTGTCAAAGTTGCGGTCCTGAATCATACACAGCATTCCCTCTACCTTGGAGAGTTGTTCCCATGTGATAACAACAAAGACAATTCTTCAAATCCAGGTCTAAATCATCATTGCAATTAAATCAAATAGAGGAAAAGGGGTTTCTTTGTATCTGCTTAATTAAGTATTTTCCTTGTACATCCTTCAAAACGTTCTGTTTAAGGCTTTCTGGAATGGCCAATCATACTTTCTTCATATGAATTCTTGATAGTGGCCATGTTTTTTTCATGTGTATACAATGGCGCATCAAAACCTTGCGCATATTCTTTTAATATTCTCAAATTTGTCCGATGTAATAATTACAAAACGACATTGGATGCTCGACAGCCTTGAAAAAATTTGGAGAATTCAGTTTTATTTTGTCTCCAGAGAAGTTGAAATTGATAATTTTTCGACAGACTTTCAGATAATAAAATCCAAGTCAGACAACAAGTTGGGTTCCTGGAAACACGGAGATGAACGGAGTAAGTAGGTGAGATGCAGGATAGAAAGATAGTTTTTAATGAGAAATAGCTCACGTGTGCATCGAGGTCGAAGATTCGTTTCAGGGTCAGAACTAACTTACCTCTCTTATCCCCGATTGCAGTGAATATTCCTCCACCGGAGATTGGCGAACCAAAGATAATCAGATCTTTCAGATCTGTAAATCTGTGACCGACGACCTTTTTAGAAAGAGAAGCGAAGGCCTGATCGAATAGAGAGTAGTCAGGGGAAAGGCGAGTGAACTCCGACTTGGAACCATTGAGGGATAGACCTCAGACGCTGAGATTAGCAAATTTTTACAAAATAAAATCGACGTTGCGTTGCCTCTCACGATAGCAACAGAGATCAACTGGAGAAGCCACTGGGTCTCACGTATGTCGTGGGTTTTTAGTGTGGCTAAGCATCCAAGCTTCTTTAGGAAGCGAAGCTATTTCCCACTTATTCCTCCAGTTGTTCTTAAAAAATTTTGGTTCTTACAAAAATTTGGTTCTTAAAAAATAAAATAAGAAGCTCTTGGAGGGAAAATATTGAGAAAAGAATTACTAAATTCAACGAGAACCTCACTCTTATTGCTAATTTCTCCAGTCTGAAATCCAAAGTGAAAAAAATACGGCCCTGGACTTTATGTGCTCCTTTGGATATAAGAAGTCGAGAAAGGGAGAAATCACCAGAATATGTACGTTAATTGAAGATAGAATAAAAATCATGGACAAAAGGATTTCGATTTATGAGTCACGGAAATCATTTAGAAGAGACAATTTTTGTTTTGAACTCAACAGAAGGAGGCTTTACCGAAACCTGAATGCTGGAGAAGATAATAAATATACGTTGCCGGAAGGTGAATGTTTGTCATTTTGGGAGAAGATATGGAAAAAAAGATGAAAATCATATTGTTACTGATGTTGTTGGAAAACGCATAACTGGCATAGAACAATCCCCAGTTGACATCAAACCAGACTTTATCAAAAGTATTATTAACTATGCGCCAAACTTGGAGACTTCTGGATGCGATGGAGTATACTGCTTTTTATTAAGAAGTTTGAATCCCTCCATAATTATTTATGTGATGAAATTTTGAAGATTATTAGTAGAGATTACTGTCCTGGTTAGTGGTTTTACACTGGGGTTACATTTCTCATCCCAAATAAAGCTTGTTGTGAATCACCTAATGACTTGCGTCCGATTACATGCATGCCTATACTATACAAACTTGTTACAAAATGTGTCAACACTAAACTTACAGACTACATTGAAGCTTTTGATCTTGTTTCGGATAACCAACTGGGAGCTAGAAGACATCCCCAGGGTGCAAAAGAACAGGCTTTAATAAACCAGTGCATTAACAATCACTATGGAAATAACTTATTTGCGACATGGATTGATATAAAGAAAGCATTTGATTCTGTTAACCATGAATTTTTTTCGCTGGTATTGGATTATTCTGGACTCCCTGAGTGGATTGTAAAGTTTATTAAAAGTTTGATAAGTAAATGGAAAGTGATTCTGAATCTCAACGTAAATAGAATCGGAACAGTGAAATTAGAAAGAGGAATTCTTCAAGGAGATTCACTATCTCCCCAACTTTTTACGCTGGTAATGGATCCGTTACTAAATCAGAAGTTTCCTAAAATCTGTATTGACCAAAATGGCCCGTCTCAAATAACATACTCAACTAATCATCTGCTATTTATTGATGATTTGAAAATACCTGCTGAGAAAGAAGATACGATCATGAAGATGATGGATAGTATTGATGAATACTTCAGTGTTGTTGGTCTCAGGAGGAATTCTGAAAAATCTGCAACCAATCTGAATTATGTTTTTTTTCACTCTTAGAACTAATGGTTGTTAAGGTCAATAAGAAGAAGAACTGATGGCGATCCTGTTTCCCCTCACTATTGCTTGGGACGCGTTCTGGAGGAGCCATCTCGTCTCCAGAGGATTCCTTTCTTTTCTAGCGCGATCAGTTTTGCAGAGAAGAAAAAGTGACGGACTAGCTCTGGAAGATCTCCCAAAAGCATTCTGTTGATGAGAGAACAGATCGACGAAAGAAGCCGTGATCCCGAGTTTCCAGTGTCCGGCGAGATTAAGTCCTTAAGATGTCCTGGTCGCAGCCCGTCTAGACCCGCCCCGCTGCTTGGAGCGAAGGATAAAATTCCGGCTTTAATGTCATCGTCCGAGACAGACAATGGCTGAAGAATCCCTGGGAGAGGTGGATTTCGTGAGTCGCTTGGAGCGGCCGGATGTCGATCCAGGAGAGCTTCATGAGTCTCAATTGAAGGCTTCAGGAATGGACTATCACTGGAGAGCACTCTCAATGCCGAGCGTATTCCCCCTTCCAATAATTTAGAATGAATGGTCCTCCGTAAGTGTATCTCTTCAGAAAATGTATCCTTTGGTATCTTTCGATGACTCTTCACAGTAGCCGGTTGTAATGTTCTTCTTATTGACCTTAACAACCATTAGTTCTAAGAGTGAAAAAAAAATCTGAATTATGTTAAAGAAACTATAGAAGCCTTGACGGATATGATGGATATCGATATCTGGGAGTCCTGGAGGATAAAGGAAGAAATGTATTGAAGCGTGAAGTTATGAAAAAAATTGCAGAAAATGTAAAGAGGGGAATTGAAAGCTTAGTGAACACGAAGCTAAATGCAGTGAATCTATTCAAGGCGATTAATGAATATTCTCTATCACTTTACAATTACTATATTGGACTAATTGACATTGAGCCACACGAGTTTCAAGCCATTGATACCGAAGTTCGAAGGATTCTATCTAATTTACATGTTCATCTGAAACCTGCAAATAAGGAAAGATTATATATAAGCAGATCTAGCCTTGGAAGAGGACTTAATTCAATTGTCCATAAAAGTGAATGCATGTTATACCAATTTTTGACTGATCTTGAAAGAAAGTCTACAATGTGTCTCAGAAAGTCTGGAATCTTGCGGGTCTTGAAAAGAAAGAAAACACATATGGCCACTATCGCAAGATTTCTTACCTTCAAATACAATATTGAAGATCCTTCAGAGTTGAATATAAACATAATCAAGGAAAATCAACAAAAGAATCTAATGAAGATTATTAAATCGAAGATTTTGCATTCCGTACTTTTCAAATGTTGTGAGGATCAGAATGTTGACATCAATATGTTTACGGAATAGCTAGTGAATGGAAACAACAGTCCGAGATCAGAAGCAATGTATTGTATTATTCAGGATCGAAATATATTTTTCAACGATAACGGAGGGATGTGCAATCATTGTAATCAAGCTAAAAAATCTGTTGATCACATGGCTACAAGATGTAGCAGAATGCTGAACAGTGATCATACCAGAAGACATAATGAAGTTATAAGATGCATCCATTTGCATCTCTGCCGCCAAAATGGAATCAGGAAAACCAAAAGGTTAAAGTCACACACAGTCCAGTCGGTTAGCTCGAATCATAAAGTGGAGATAAGAGTGGACACCACCTTGCAGACAGATGTTCATGTAAAAAACAATAGACCAGATATCTTTGTCCTTGATAAAACGAAAAACGAAATCACTCTAATTGAAGTCGGAATTACTTCTCACGCCATGTTAAAGCAAGTGGAAGTAGAAAAACTACATAACTCAGTTTTTGGAACACTTTGTAGGATCTCTGCCTAGAATATTTATTTTATTTATTAAAGACCAAAGACGGGTAAGCCAGTTAATTACAATAATCCCCGTGATCGCCGATCCAAACGAGGGAGATCCTACTGAAAGGTTCGATCCTGCCCGCATGATCGGCCTGAGGCGACGATGTCCCAGGGTCGATGATGAGATCTAGAAGTCCTTTTTCGGTAGGCATTAAGTGCCTCCTGAGCGTTGCCATATCCGAATGGAATTTTCCAACTGACATGGTGAACCCCATAACGCCACGCTAAGACCGGAAGGTAAGAGATCCCCATTTCCAACTGTGTCGTGCCAGAAGTACTCGTTGCCTCACGGGCAGGGGAAAGATAACGAGAATTGACCCCAGGATGAAAACTGCCTCCTTCGGAATCGAACTCACGACTGTCCAAATCCATAGCTTAGTCTTCAACCAAGGGGGCTAATAAATACAGTAGACTATCCATTTAACAAAAAAAAATTTAACGAAAATATTCATTTTACGAAATTCAAAATATTTTTTACGTTTTTCCTTAGATAAATTAAAAAATAAAATTTTTTGTTCTTTGTATTAGTGAATATTTAAATATATTTAACGAATATTTAAATAACAAAATTAAAATTTTTACTAAAATTTTAAAATAATTTTTTCTCGCTATTTCTTCGTAGTAAACCATGTGTGCAAGGCTGAACAATATGAAGAAAAAAAGAAAAACTTATCAAATTCAACAAAAACTGGAAGTTATTGATTTCAAGAAGAATAATCCTGCTGTTACTAAAGAAAATTTGGCTCAGCGGTTTAATATGCCTATTGGAGTGATCAATTCAACGTTGAAGAAAATGCAATTGTATGGATCAAGGCGTCACAAACAAAAAAAGAATATTACATTTAAAAGTTGTACTGATAAGATATATGAACCACTATATGCATGGATTCAGAACAAACGTTTCTGTAATCACACCATAACTAATGTAATGGTACGCGAAATAGCACTCAAAATTGCTCAACGATTTTATATTGAAAATTTCAAAGCATCTCACCCATGGATTTCACGCTTTAAGGAAGAGTATAAAATAAAAACACTCACGATTTCTGGAGAAGAACAATTAGTGGATCCCGTTTTGCTTATAGATTCATATGAACGCTTTGCAGCCATGTTAAAAAAATATGGATCGAAAAATTTTTACAACTGCGATGAAACTGCCCTTTTTTCAAATGTACTCCAAAAAAAACATTAGTTCTTGACTCCGAATCAAGGGCTTCAGGAAAATTTTCTAAAGAACGAATAACATTGTTATTATGCACAAATATGGAAGGAGATAAAGAGCATCCGTTGGTAATCGGAAAATTCAAAAATCCTCATGGTTTTAAAAATATTAATATGAATAATCTTGGGATTCAATATGCAAATAGCAATAAATCTTGGATGAACAGTTTAATTTTTAAAAACTGGGTTGAACGGTTAAATTCCAAAATGAGTGTGGAAAATAGAAAGATTTTGCTTCTTTTAGATAATGCGCCAGTTCACTATTTTGATGGTGAATTCAGTAATATCGAATTGTATTTTCTTCCTCCAAAGACAACATCTAAGATTCAACCAATTGATCAAGGGATTGTGCATTCATTTAAATCGTTGTATAAAAAAGGAATGACTAGAAATTTGAGTATGGGAACAAATATAGGAACATTGTCATATACAGATAAACTTACCAAATTCAAATTAGTGAATGCTCTACCTTTAATTATTGAGGCTTGGAACGAAGTCACAGTGGACACTATCAAAAATTGCTTTAACAAGGCATTAAATAATTGGGCGAAGATAGATGAAAAAATACTTGAAGAATCCACTGACGAAAAAGGTATTAAATTTAAATCACCTTACAATTAAAGATAATAAAAGTGAAATTATGATTGAGTTTCCTGTCTGTGCACCTGTCGTCTGCGAAGAAAACGCGTATCTTGATACAATACAATGTGAGGAAGAAAATGAGCATGAAGAAATAGATAGCACAAATGACAATCCCATTGGTTATGCAGATGCACTTAAATATTTGGAAAATCTTGAAAAATATTTTTTGCAAAAATCTGGTGAACATATTCACCTAATTACAAATTTGAAAAATATATTGGCAAAAATTAAAAAGAAGGAACCTAAAATTACCGATTACATGACACATTTTTAATTAAACAGTTTTTTCGTTAAATTCATTTAACGAATGCTCAATTTTCATTTTCGTTAAATGAATAGTCTACTGTAATTCCTTTTAAATGAAAACCTCGATTTGGAACAAAATTTATTATTATTATTTATTTCTAGTCATTAAAAAAATTAATTAATTTGGATTAAAAAAAACTCCACGCTAAATCATTATGGGTCTCAGTTACGAGAAAAAGGTTGAAATTGCTCGACAACTAAAAAGTCATTCACACAGAGTACTTGCTCAAAAATATGAAACGAGCATTGGCACAATTGCTCGAATAAAAAAACGATTACGCCGCAAATAACCTGTGTGAACATTATTCCAAATTTTCGGACTGAAACAAAAACTGACGATATTTTTAAAACATTGGATAGTAAAGTTCTCGACGTTTTTCAACAATTACGGCTCCAAAATATTCCAGTTTCAGGTCCTCTTATCAAAAAATTGGTAATTTTACTTTTTCTCACATTGTTTTAAGGTTTGAAAATTGCGCGTAAATTCAACATTACAAGCTTTAAAGTATCGAATGGTTGGTTAATGAATTTTAAAAAAAGACATGAACTCAAATTCAAAATCCTTAGCGGCGAAAAAAACTCATGTAATCGTGATGGAATTCAATCATTTTTAAAAGTTTTCCATGAAAAAATTGATCAATTTGGAAAAAATAATATCTTTAACATTGATGAAACTTGTCTTTTTATAAAAAAGACCCCAAAAAAATCATTCGTACAAAAAAATAAAAAAGCGTCAGGGTCTAAAATAAATAAGGAAAAAATTTCTTTACTCTTTTGCTGCAGTTATTCAGGCCAAAAATTTGATCCTTTAATAATCGGGAAATTTAAAAATCCCAGATGTTTCAGAAATTTTAACCCTGAGGATTATGGTGCTATGTACTCATCTTCCAAAAATGCCTGGATGACAAGAGATATTTTTATTCAATGGTTATTCTTAGTGAATGAACGAATGAAAATGGAAAAGAGAAAAATTTTAATAATTCTTGATAACGCTTCGTGTCATGAAAATAAATCGCTCTCAAATATCGAATTGCTGTTTTTACCCAAAAATACAACTCCAATTCTTCAACCATTGGATAATGGGATAATCAAAACTTTTAAAGATAATTATTCGAAGGCGTTAATTGAATTTATTTGTTGTATAGATGAAGAAGATTTTTACTGCGACTTACTTAAAAAAAATTAATTTACGCCAATCATTGATAATAGTATCGAAATCGTGGCAAAATGTATCCTCCGAAATAATTAAAAATTGTTGGGATAATACTTTCGGCAATGAAATATTTGTTGTTTCTGATAATCTGACGGATGATGTTATAGAACAAGTTGTAGACGAAGTGTTGGAAAATACGGAAAGCAGCGATAATGAAAAAATTTTTTACAGTGGTATGCGAAATAAACAGACTACGGTCAAAGAAGTAGTAACAAAAGTGAATGAATTGGAAGAATCAGTTCTAGACATAGCTCAAATTTTGTTAAATGATTTTTACTGTTTCAGACAAAATTTGTTCAGTAGTTTGAAGAAAAATCATGGTTATGGAAAAAGGATCGATGACTATTTTTCAATAAATAATAATATTTAATACTTTTTTGCATTAATTAAATTATTAAATTTATATTGATATTAATTTTTTGACAAAACCTCAGTTTTTGGAACACTTAGTGTTCCAATTCAAGGTCGGACTGTAATAAGGATATAATTTAGACATTGACGACAAATATTTAAGTAATCGAGTTAAAAATATTGAAAATAATAAGTCAATTAGAAAGGCGCATTACAAATATTTGAAAACATCATCCTAAATCTTAAGAACAGTAAATCACTTCCATTAACTCGTCTTGCCGAGAAACACGTTCAATAACATCCCTAACGGACGAATTGTGAACCTGACCCGCCAGAATATACTCGTCTAAGAGATAATGAGCTTGTTGGAGATTATAGATCATGTCTATTTCGCATACCTAGAATAATAAATAAGTAAGCAACTGATCCAAAGAATTTATCGAGTATTTCCACGTATCTGTGAATGATGTCCAAAATTAGCATTTCATTGTCCTCTGCGTCATTAATTGTTGCAAAATATAGGCTGCCATATCTGTCATTCAGTAAATCCAGACAAAACCGTTTGAATGCTAGTTTGTAGTCATTAATAGTTGCAAAATTCCAATCCGGGTTCGACTTAAGTATCAGAGAAATCAAATTCTTTTTTAGTTTAGTTTTCTCGAAATCCGAGTACGCTCCGTACCATTTCTGTAGGCGTATACGGCCTTGCCGATTGAATAGGAGCAACAGTTTAATTGCCATTACAAACTAAATATTTAAGTTGAATTATTTTATTATGTATAACTGTATTAATTATAATTTTTTTTAATAATCAGTCGCTCACAGTAAAGAACTACAATGTTTTGTCCAACGTTTGCTACTAGGATTTGAAGATTAACAAAAAATTAAAAAGCAAACAAATTAAAAAAGTAAACTAACTCGCATATGTTGGGAATTAATCCATATAAATAGTTTATTTATCGTCGAAACAGCCGCACTACAATAAAAAGAAAACTTGCAAGACAAAAGAAACCTCTTAATCTTGAAAAATTCTGTAGCTGACGTAAGCGAAATCCTAATCACTTACGGGCCTCTGGTTTTTTCAATGTGCTAGTTTTTGTTATAAAGCAGCTATGGAAGGGATTTAATTACCTCGAAGGATAAAAAATGACATCCTTTGGAATACCTTGTTGCTGTCGCGACAGTCATAGGTCTTGATGGAGATCCATTCTTGATCTTTAACAAAATCGCTCATGCACGGCAATTTTAATGCCGAGGGGAACAGCGTAGATATCTGTCTAGATTGCGTTCCAAAAATACGATTTTCTACCCTTGAAAAGCAAGCTTTCCATCCTATAAGGCTATTCTTGTGCCCAGGGTCGAGAAGATACCCAGGAAAAACGCATGAAAAAGTGCCAGTTTGTACAAAGTTGATCAGCTCACAGAGTATAGGAGCCACACAAAACTAGCGAATTTAGGAATTCTTGCAAGAATTACTCTTTTCTGATGGAACAACAATGGGATTATAGAAATTCCGGTAAAACAGCAAAAATCTAAATAGGACACTAAAGACCTCATAGTTTACTATAGAGTCTATATCAGCGGTTCTCAAATGCGGCCCCCAGGATTTTTTTGCGGCCCCTCTAGAGTAACTAACTTTTTTAATTTTTTAATAATGTTTTAATTTAATTATTCATTCTTAAGGTTAAACATATCCATAATTGGTGATTTCATTAATCAATTTGAAGCACGTTTTGGGGTACATTTATATAAATTTAATTTTTAGAATTTTAAAGAATTCCTTCCTTTAATGAAAATATTCGCAGCTCCATTCAGCGTGGAAATTAAGGATGCGCCTGCAAAGTTTCAACTAGAACTCATTAATTTACAACATGATATAGAACTTGCGACATTGTTCAAAAATGCGTCCATTATTAATTTTTACGAATTAATTCCTCAAGACAAATTCAAAAATATAACACACAATGCATATATGAATCTACATATTTATGCAAATCAATATTTAGTAAAATGGAAAATATAAAAATATATAAAATATTTTTTGTGCGGCCCGCGAAGCTAATCTTAATTATCGATTTGGCCCTTGAGCTAAAAAGGTTGAGAACCCCTGGTCTATATGGTTAATTATTGCACAAGTTTTGGCTAAATACATAAGAATAGGAGATTTCCGAGAAAATAAATTAAACAACGAGTGTCAAAAAATAAAACAAGATAGACTGTGAGAATTAAAAAAATCAAAAAAGAAAAAGGAAAATATATATAAGATTTGAAAGGAAAATATATAAATACATCCTGAAAAAATTCTTTTAGAAGTAACGACGCGAATTGAAAGGTTAGCAAATACAAAACTGAAAGCAATTAATGAATATGCTCTCTCACTGTACAACTATTACATTGGATTAGTCGATATCGAGCTATTTGAATACGAAATGGTGGGCGATAGAAAATATATAAAAGATTTGATGACAAAGAGGGCAACATAAGTCAATAAAGTCAATTTCAATTCAGAGTTAGAATTTAATCCAAAAATACTGATTAATTAAAAAATGTTCAAAAATGGTTTCTATATAAATTTTGTAGGTCAATTTTGTCAATTTTTGGATTTTTTAGGTCAATATTTTTAATTAGGTCAATGTTGAAATATAAATTTAAATAATAGAATCACAATTAAAATATATTTAGTTAATAAAATAAAAAAGTCCGGGAGGAAAGACGGCCTCGATCTGCGAGCATTGCCAGAGAACGGTTAGATCCCGGCTAAACGGATAGCTTGCGCGTTGTCGCGCATGATCATAACCAAGATCCTTTGTCTCATCCAAGAGGATTCGCGGGCATTCATATTCCTTCGAGCGATAAGGAGGCCGACGTCCTTCAAGAACTATACCTTTCCAACTTCAATATGGGAATTTCCAAATTCAATATGGGATTTCCAAGTTCAAAGTGGGATTTTCCAAATTCAATATGGGATTTCCAAGTTCAAAGTGGGATTTTCCAAATTCAATATGGGATTTCCAAGTTCAATGTGGGATTTTCCAAATTCAATATGGGATTTCCAAGTTAATTTTAAAATATTTGAAAAAAAATCATGACTCATTTATATCAAACGAAAAAATTAAAATGTTACGTCCTTGTAATTTAATAAAGAAGGCAATAGTCCTTGGATTCGTCCATAAAAAGAATCGGAATTTCCATTGCTTGATAACCAAGCAGCTTTTCACAAAATCTTTTGCGCTTCTCTTTGTTCTGCATTGAGTTGCTTTTTTCAGGTTCGAATCATATGTTTTTTATGGTATACATAAGCGAATCAAGATGCAGGCGAACGCACTCACCTGACACTTTTATTCCGTACTTATCTTGGATCTCTGCAGCCAATTGTTTGCAAGTAATTTTCGGATTTGACTCGACCATTTCTTGCATATAATCTCGTACGGTATTTGAAATTTTTGAATATCGAAAACCACCTCTTAAATCATCCTTAAAGCTTTCTTTTATCCACCTGTATGCATTTGTTCTTTTTATTCCGAGAGAACATGTAACTTGATTCCAATCCCCATCATTTTCGTAAACGGTCAACAAATTTTTTTCTTTTTTCAGCTAATTCTTTCTTTTTATTAACGTACATTTTGTAATGTAAGGCGATTTTAAAATAATAAATAAATTCAATAACCGACTTGAAAATCCTTGAACTTGAAAATCTCATATTGAATTTGGAAAATCCCACTTTGAACTTGGAAATCCCATATTGAATTTGGAAAATCCCACTTTGAACTTGGAAATCCCATATTGAATTTGGAAAATCCCACTTTAAACTTGGAAATCCCATATTGAATTTGGAAATTCCCATATTGAACTTGGAAAGGTATAGAAGGCTCCGGAGGTCTTTAATTGTTGTTGTAGCGTAACTCCGATCTCACATTAGATTATGAGACCAGCAGCTTGCAGAAACAACAGCGTCCTCCCAGGTTGCTCTTATAGGACCTCCGGGTGAATGACAAATTTTTTGCGGAGCGAAGGAAGTGCATTTAAATAATTGACTGCTGCGTTAGTCGAACGAAAGTTGATAATGTCGAAATCATTCAGTGATTTTTCTAGAGCAAGACGGTAGTCGTCCCAGGAAGCTTTTTTGTAATTCATATAACTACGGCGTTGAATGTCGATGTTGGATTTTAGGGCATTCTCAATAATAATAATCGGGTTGTGATCAGAATTTAGGTGTTAAATGACCTTCCAATAAGTAACAGGGGCCAGAATTGGAGTACACAGCGAGATGTCAGGAGAGGAAATTGCGTTGCCTTTTCTTGACGGTGTTCTGGTGTGAGATGAGGGATTGTTGAGGATGACTAAACCATCAAATTGGTCGAATAGTAGAAATCCTCTTGAGTTGAGAGATTGATTTTTTAGCAATAACGGGCTCTTTGTGTTCATATTACCACAAATAATGACATTCCTGAGGGACTGGAGGTTTTGAATAGAAGGGGTCCATCCATGAGGACATGACGAGTGAGGAGGTACGTACATATTGATGAGTCTCCTGGTTGATGACCCTGTAGAGACAGTTATAGCTGTCATTTCAATCACTGGATCGTTGTCAATTTGCGAGTAAGCTTGGGAGGTACAGTTAATGAACGGGATGGATTTTCTGATAAGAGTTAGTAAACCACCCCCATTTACGGAGCCCGGTCCTGTCCCGACGGATGTAAGAATAACCAGGGAAATCTGGCAAGCAATTTTTGGCCGAGAGCTTCGTTTCTTGCACCAAAGCAAAGTCCACGTCGTGCTTCTCCTGGAAGGAACAAAGTTTAGCAGTCTTATGACCAATCCCATTGATGTTGATCTGCAAGATACGTAATAGGTTCTTCTTGATGGGGCCAGGATTTGGTTCAATGTCTCCGGAAAGGAAAAGGGCAAGTTTGATAAGCAAAGAGGTCCTTGGGAGCAACGATTTCGCGCCTGTTCTGCTGCCACCGACGTCGTGGAATCGATCCGATCCGACAGGGTCGTATAGAACTATCATCTGTCACTTTCGCACACAATATGATTATTAACTCCGTGGTTAACTTACAAATACTTTAAACGATACCCTAAACTTATTTCCTTATGTTTTTTTGGGAATATTATGTCACATGGGTGATCAGACCCCTATGGGCAACCTGGCCTTTACGTGTTACCATGGCAACTACATAGCAAATATTTACTAACAGGCCAACTAATATAAAGACAAACGATCGTACTAATGATTGAACTTTAAATTTTTGATAAAATGATGTTTTATATTTGAACCATGGTTGCTTTAAAATAGTAAAATTATTTACAACATTAGCAAATTATAATGTGAATTATTTTTATTTTTGATAATATAAATTGCAACATTAGTAAATTATAATTTACATCAAATTTTTTGCAAAGTTTGTAACAACTTTAACTCTAACCTTAACCCAAACCCTAACGTTGGCAAGTGACAACATAAATATATTCAAAATCTAACCCTAACCTTAACGTTGGCAAGTGACAACATAAATATTCAAAATCTAACCCTAACGTTGGCAAGTGACAACATAAATATTCAAAATCTAACCCTAACCCAAACCCTAACGTAACCCTAACTCGAAATTAAATGATGTTTCTGCTGACGATTCTTCAGACATTTTTGACAAAAATTGGAAGCCTTTTTGGCCAACCGGTGTTTGCTTCGAGCATTCATATCCTCCGGAATATCCCGATTAACGCTTCCTTAATTTGATTGTATTCGTTAATATTTCTGACGTAACCCTTAAACCCAGACATCACAAAGGTGAGTAACCACGTTGTTAAAATTAATAATACTTTTGGGTAAGCCATTTTTAAAAGATAATTCAAATGTAATTTTAAATTAGAATAATTGATTAATCTACACTCTTCCATATATATTGCTATATTCAATATTTAATACCTTTTCTGCGTTTTCCATAGAAACACGTAAAAGGACTGGCTGCCCATAGCGACATAGTCGCCCATGTGACATATTAAATTAAATTTTCACTGCTACGCCTAAAAAGTCTCATTTAGAAGATCTAATCTTGATACTTGAATAATAAACCATTCAGTAAAAGACCAAGCAATAAACCAAATAAAGAAAAAACGCACAACATTGTTAAGATTTAGATGGCTTGTCTCTATCAGTCAAATCCTTAGGATTAATGATAGTGACACTGTCGGGCAACAATTTTTTAGGTCCCTTAACGCCAGTCGGGTCATGTGGCTTCATAATAGTGACTTGTATACCGATGACACCTAAAAATATGAATAGTAACTACCTGATTTCATCTGAATCCCTGTCACAGCTTTGTCCAAATAATAGTTAGGAGCATCCCCGGAGTGAATCAAATAACCGTCCACGAATTTAGAACACCTGCCCTCTGTCCGCGAAGTTTTCCTGACACTTTGACCTCAACTCCGTTTGCACCCGCCCCCATGCACAACTTAATAGTCGAATGGGCTGCTCTCCTTACCGCCAACCCACTTATCAGTTTGTAACGGATGGACTCCACCTGTGCCAAAGCACTAAGCCCTTTATCTTGAAGTCGTTCAACAGATATCTTGACTCACTAACATATATAATACTTCGATTTGATCTGTGGGGAATCCAAAGCGAGAAGATATCAGTCCTTTCAGTTCTCTAATCTTGAGTCCCCGATCAGCAGCAATTTGCTGAGGGCGTGTCGCCATCAGGACAATTTCAATCTTCTTTGGATGATGACGAATGGAAACATCCGATAATCCCTCTTCACGGAATATTCGCATCATTGTTGACTTTAGTTCAGTTCTTAGTAGACCTTCGGCCACAAACTAGTAATATTAAAAATATTTGAAACTCGTTTCTTAATCGAGAGATTGTCTTGTCCGTACATACCACTAAAACAGCACGTTAAAAATTATTTAAATGTTGAAATATAATTAATTTAAACTTTAATTATAATAACAATAAAAAAGTTATTGTGCATGAACAGACTGACAAATGAATGTGCTAGTAAAATTGTGAGTGGCCAAGTAGCGTCGAGTGTATGTGCCGTAATACGGGAATTAGTTGAGAACAGCATTGATGCAAAGTCCACCACGATTGGTTAGACTCGTCTAATTACCAGACATTTTGTTGTCCAATGGTGGAAGTCGTTCTATTGAAGTATGGGATGATGGAGAAGGCATTGGAGAGAACTCATTTGACCTGTTGTGTATATATTTGTGTTATATTTGGGTGTGGGACATGGGCACACCTCGAAAACTGGAATGTCTTCTTTCGGATACAGGGGAAATGCACTCTCCTGCATATCCCAACTCAGCAAGTACTTTGAGTTAATTTAAGGCAGATCGATAACAGTTGTCAGTCGTACAGTCGATATGGCTATGGCCCACAGACTGAAAATGACTGGCCATTCCAGATTAATAGATCAAACTTCCCGTCAAGTATTTTTTCCTGAATAACCCAAGATTGGAACGACTGTGACTGTCGAGGACTTATTCGACGGGACGATGCCTGTAAGGAGAAGAGAATTGATAAGGACGTGGTCTCGTGGAGTTTCTTCGATTGTATCATCCCTCCATCCACACTTGCTGGCATTTCCTAAAATTAAATTCACTTTGCGAACTACTAATCGTCAAGTATTGTTGCAGTCGACTGGAGGGACTCTCAATGATGTTGTCTCCTATTTATTTGGTGATAAGATTTGCTCTTCTCTCGCTCGCTTTGATTTCTCAGATCCACGTTTTGAGTTTTGGCTATTCTTTATCCCAGATTTTCTGGACTTGTTTCTCGTCCTTCCTCTCATTCGTGTCGGACTGACAAACAATTTATTTTCGTGAATAATCACCCCACTCATCTACCTAAGGTTTAGTCATTTTGTATTTTCAGGTTCGGAATGTTATCAACGAATGCTTCAAACTCGCCAATGGCACTAAGAAGCCTTTTTTCGTAATTAACATATCATGCACTCTTTCTGACCGACTATTCATTCCTTTTGAGGAGGATTTGGTCTTATCCCTTAAATGTGTTCTTACCCAAACGTTCAACACTACCCAACACGTCCAAACTCTCTCCACTCGACCTCGACTTGTGTCGGTCTCTACACCTTCCACCGAGACATGTCGACTTACTCGCGATGATCTGTGCAGATTGAGTGTTGTGGGGCAGTTCAATGCTTCATTCATTGTCGTGTGCCTTCCCCCAACACACTTATTTATCATTGATCAGCACGCAGCTGACGAGAAATATAGATTTGAGCAACTAATGTCCTCCCCGGATACGTCTTCACAGCCTCTCATTTGGTTCTTTTCTTTAATTATAATTGCAGTCCACAACAAATTCATCTAAGCCCGATCGAGAGACACAATCTGGTTGACAGTATGGAAATGTTCCAATCCTGTGGCTTTGATTTTATAATTTCCGATGGTTTTGAGTTATTGTTTATTTCAGAGAGTGTATATATCAGCCGTGTCCCGTCCCTTTGTGTCGATTCTGCGATTTTTGGTAGTTAAATAGAAGCTGATTCGTAGATGTGTCTGAAATGTTACGTGTGGGTGGAATGGACGAGAGACTGCGAACACACATGGCCACACGGGCGTGTCGTAGTGCAGTATGTGCCGGAATGAGCTTAACCGCGGGCAAAATGCGTGAGATTGTTCACAATTTGACTCTTCTTGAGCAGCCTTGGGTTGGTGAAATGTTGTCTATATGGCAGAATTGTCCTCACGGTAGGCCCACAATTAAACATTTGAATATATTATGTTGATTCATGGTTTATAATTTTTTTCATTTGTAATATGAATTTAAGTTAAAATAAAGGGGTTATTTGATTAGCTTGGTTATTGGCAGATAGCCGGGACATTACCACTGACAATAGCCAGGGAGAATATTTGGCTAGATACGTGTGCCGGTAACCCTTTCCATAAGTGACCCGATGTGTCGGAGAATTCTGGAACTTTGTCCTTTATGGCAGCTTCTGCCCCTCTCAGATATAGGGGATTCAATGAAGATCAAGTTTTCCTTAGAGAAGAAGGTGGATCCTGTTGTCAAATTTTTTGAAAATGAATTCGTTTGTGTTGATGTTCACGATTTTTCATTTCCCGGAGTTGAATTGGTGACTAAGGGCTCGGAAACTCAACACGAGCGTTGTAAGGATTGTTTTCGGAGGTTTTCCAATTGGACCGTTTTTCAGATACTATAAATTATGATCCTTTTTACAGGATCTTAAAGTTTGTCAATTGCGAGAAAGAATAGGAATGGCGCGAGAAGGTAGCCTTGATGGACAGCATTTGTGGACTCGGTCATGGATGTTTCAAAAATGAGCGCAGAAGGCTTAGAGTAGCCCAGGTAGACGATGGGCTGGATACGTTAGATTTTTTGGCGGAGACTTTGGGCATATTTCGCCAGATAAGATCTTGTTAGAAATTCCAGCGAAATTTTCGAGCAAGTTAGTCTCATTTTTCGCGACCGCCGTGCATATTAGATTACGGATGTGACTCGGTTTTGGTTTCTTAAACTGTGACGAAAAGACTTTAGGCTCTTGCATACATCTGCGGTGGAGGCCGTCAGTGGTAAGACATTAGGGGGATGGAAAACATGTTAGTCCTCAGGGGGTCCGGGGTGTTTTGGCACCAATGCGGAAAAAGTCGCAGGGTGATGCAAAAGGCTTCCCATATCCGAGGATGTAGCGCGAACAGCTGCCTTGACGTCTTCCTCAATGAGTTTTGTCCGTAATTGTAGCTGAATACTTTCAGTTTCAGGTGCCTTAAAAGACCTTTTTTTAGTTGTTAGGGCTCTCTCGTCAGATAAGTAAAGGAAATATTTCAAATTAAACATAAATTAAGGGATCTGCACGTTCATGATTTAAATCGGAGCCCCCAATGATAGAACAGAAATAATTTAGCTCATGAAAAAACATTGGAGCTGTCCTTTGTGAAAATTTCAATCAGCAAGTATCCTGCCCGCCTTAAATTATTTTACAAAGATATATTTCCATTATCTCATAAAGGAGACATATAGCAGAAGATCC
Organism: Octopus sinensis; assembly: GCF_006345805.1. Taxonomy (NCBI): domain Eukaryota; kingdom Metazoa; phylum Mollusca; class Cephalopoda; order Octopoda; family Octopodidae; genus Octopus; species Octopus sinensis. The sequence continues at coordinate 634,324 of NW_021832226.1, read as the reverse complement.
CTAGCCTTCAGCGTTCTGGTGTCGAATGCAGGACACGTTTATAATTTACACTAGTTTTGCACTTTATAATTAATTTTTGTACTTTTACTTTGTACTTTATACTTAATTTATTCAAAAATATTAATCAATTTTTATTATTTAAAATTCGATTTTCTTAAAGAATAATACTCCGTTTGTGCATAAACATATTTTTTGTAGTTCTATATATTTTAATGTTTGTTTTTTAATCAGAATAGGGGTGTTAATTACAGTAATTCGAATGCAATTTCGTCTTGAAAATTTTTTAACGATATAATTATCTATTAATGATACCCAAGCAAGGAGCTGACATGGTAACCCATATTTGTTAAAGACATGTGTAAAAACATAGCACCAGTTTATGATCTCACTGTCATTACATTTTTTGAGTATGGTTTGTAATTCAGGAATTAAGTGTATGATTGGAGATATGGAGCACTAAAAATGATCAGTATGAGAGAGTGGTTAATAATGTTTATTATGAAATGCCAGTAAACAACGCGAAAACTAAATTAACTAACGAAGCTCGAAAGCTTCGATATGTTTGCGAGTATTATTCGAACGGATCATCTGGAGAGTTTTGTATTTGTCCCGTCCTTGACGAATGTTTGCCCGATAAATCACGTCATTGGGTGTCTCCCTGCTTTCGATCTTGGTTCTTTCCAGAAGAGAAGTGAAATTCTAAATATTAGATAATTATCTCTTAACGTCCATTTCATTGTTAACTTTTATTTGGGCTGGTTCTCTATCTTGTTCATACCGAGGAAGAGAAGAAATTGCATCCACATCAAATACAACCTCGACTAAAATACATCAAACAGGTCGATCACCATCTTCAGACTCCATACGGCTTATTGGGGCCTCGGCTGCTACAACATCGGCAACTTCTAACTGGACATTATTCTGCTCAACAAGATCTACAGAGGACCAAGACTTTGGTGCCTCCGGTTCTAAATTTGATAGAAAATAGCATTACCATCAATATTCTTTAGTTGTTCAAGAATTGCCGCTCTATTCTCCTCCAAATCATTCATTAATTGTGTCCTTTGCTCTATTTCCTGTGCTTGTTGGCGCCTGGCCTCCAACATTCGTTCTTCTTGCATACTCAACTCGAGTTTGAGGCGAGTAGCCTCCTCCATGTCTCGCCTCATTTGTTCTTCTTGTATTAGACGAATTTTAGTTCTCGGGATAGCATGCGTCGAATACCTTTCCTCTTCAAGTATTGTCTTCTGGTCTCGTTCTGTCGCTTCCAATAGACTTCTTGCCCTGTTCAACTCCTCTTCCAAATCCGAGATCTGATTCTGCATGTTATCCACCTCAATCTTCTTTTTTTCGAGATCTTGTTCCTAAGAAAGCAATTCAGGCATGTTTACAACCATGATGAGACGAACATCTGAAGCCACAGAGGAGGACTTGGTCACGTCCCTAAGCAGACGTTCAAGTTCTGTTTTCTCCTCAATCAAAAGTTTTAGTTTGGCAGATAAATTGTCGATTTGAGGAGTGACATCGTAGTACTCTGAGAATGAGAAAAATAGTGAGTACTGTTGGACAGATTCCGTTCAGTCGCCTTCAACTCTTCTTCTAACCTGAGCTGCTCCTCTCTTTTCCTTTCTGTTATAGTCTGCCTTTCGAGAGTTTGACAAAGTTCCTCTTGTAACTGATCTCGTTGCTGGCGAATGGATTCATATTCTTTTCTCCTTTGTTCTTGGTCTACAAAAATATTGGACTGACTGACCTGACGTGAACTGATTCTCGAGTTTTGCGATTTGATTTTGTATCACTTCCAAGGAATCACTACGCGGTCTTGCTGTTCCAAGAGCAGCCTCCGCCTGTACATCACTACAAAAACTATGTTCACTCCACTCACAGTTCTCCGTATTCACGTGATTGTAACAAATCATTTGCCCTCTCCAATTGTTGTGACATTTTCTCAATCTGCATTGACTTCTCTTCCAAAAGGCGAGTCGTCTCATCAAGGTCTCCCTTCTGACGGGGAGTCATTTGGCTCAACTGAAACTCCATCTCCCTCTTTTCTAGAGTGATTCGATCGAGCTGCTCAGAAAGTGTCTGGATTTGGTTTCTCATTTCAGGCAAGTCTGATATATTCAGGATATATTACCCGATTGGTCAAAATTCTCATAAGTACTAAGTCGGGTACTCATTGATCTGATCCTTTCCTCCATTTCCATAATCTGCTTGTACTTGAGTCCCATCACTTCTCTACAATTGGCAATGAATTCTGACTTTTGTCGGCGGAGAATCTCCTCCTCGGAGTAGGCCTGTTTCTTCAACAATTTGATAAACTCTGAATCATCTTTCCTGTTCTGTATGTAGAGAGTCCTGTATTCCATGATCATGTCAGTCAGCATCGTCCCGTCGTCAGCATTTTCCAACCATATAGTAAAAGTCTGCTCACGCCTACACTCTTACCGAATCACTCGAATTTCCTCCACTGAAGACAATCTTGACTCTCTTATTCTTTCGATTAACCGACTTGACCTCTCCGTAGGGGAAGGTAGCGATGATGTCAATTCTACAGTAGCAAAAGTAGCCTACTTGTTGTCGTAATTATACACATGCATTCCGTATGGAGTCAATCCGAAATACATTTTGGTACCGTTTTTATTGGTTATCGGCACGTATTCCACTCCAAACATGTCCACGTCCTGACAGTACTTCAAGTACTCAGCGGCTGGATTGATTTGTCGTTCGTTCTGGACACTGCGAATAAGGTCCGTCCAGACATACTAATCGTCGCTCATCTGCTGGTGGAACAAAACCAATTTGTCCTGCCAGGCGCTCATGGGCAGGTCGTACTGTTCGAACATTCTACCAATAATGTCACTATCGCCACCTCTCGGGGATGTAATTCTCGACGGATACATAATTCCCAGTGTGCCTCATTGAGTTATAAAGTCCGCAGTCATTCAAAACTGCCATCGATGACAGCAGGAGGCACCTCTCCGGTGGAGTATAAAGCACTCCATCTCTTACTAACTGTTTCACGTTGTTGTAGAAAAAATCCTAGCCATGACAAAGGAGGACCTACTATCATTGACTGTGTGATTAGTCCAGTGACTGTATTCTCTGGGTACAAGTACACGCATATATTACATTCAACGCTCCCTGATGACTTTCCCAAAGGCTGTTTAGATAACTATCAACGTCTATCAGACAATTAGACCTTTGTTGATTTCCTAATGTAGTAATAACCTTCACCGTTCCTTCTCGGATAGCTTAGAGTCAGATACCAAGGTTCACGGAGATTAAAGGCAGTGCAGACCTAAAAAATGTTTTTAACAAATAAAATGCCATTTCAACGACATTACGTCCCAATTGATTGACCTTCACACAAAATTCCATCTGTGATGTTTCATTTTTCAGCAAAAGAGAGATCTAAGAGTACAGCTTGGTCACCAAGTGACATATTAAGAAAGTAAAGCACAACCTTCTTGACCATATTTGCCAGATAATGCCGATTCTTTCATATTTTTAATAATATATGAATGCTAATGCGCAATAATATTGTCGTGGTTACAATGTTGTTTCAGTCAAATTAAACCTAAATCGATATACAAACATGTATAATAGACATGAGACGTTTATGTGTTTCGACAGTACCATCAAGTGTCCATTACCCTCTGCAGGGTTTGGATCAAAAGTGTAGAATTTTTTAGATCAAAAGCGTAGAAATGCGGTTAAAAGGAATTTCAGGAATGTCGAGGTATTATTGAATGAAAAAAACCAAATTATTAGAACATTAATTATCTCTCAGAACTTTCGGGATTAATATACGAAATATCATCCCACGGGTGGCGATAAAGGTCCTGTCTAAGTATCTTCTGGTCAATGTGGTGTCCTACAAATAGTTGTTTATTGTAAACCTATAAGTCCAATTGATCGACCGAGCACGAATATCGCATTAAGCACTCCCGCGTTTATGAAATGGTGTACTTGCTCACTATAAGATGATCATTCAAGACCAATCAACGCAGTGAAGCACGTAGTCAGTAAATCAACGAAGCAGGCCCCAATGCATCCGTCGATGTTAAGAATAAGAGTTGGTCTCTATGAAAATAAATCGATGAACAATTAACATAATAACAAAAGATTAATGTACCTTAGAAGTAGTTATCACCTCAACCGCTAACGCAAAGTCTAAAACAGAGGTGTTGTCAAAATGCTCCTTTACGTAGGAAATCAGTATTTTAACTCTCTTATCCGGATTTCCCACCTGCTATCGACAAATCCAAACAACTGATTTGACTCTGTGCCCAATGCCCATTATGTACTGATTCTGCTTTCGTTTTTTTTTAACAAATTCATCCGGAGACATTCCCGCATTTACTGCGTCAAAGAATGCTCTCCCGGCAGCATCAACCGCACCTCCAAACCTGTCGCCCTTCAAGTAAAGCAAGGAACACGTACTATTGTTAGGAGACCGGAACAGAGGGAGGAAACAAGGTCTTTTCCTGCACGGGAGGCGACGATTGTATTCATGGCAGCAGACACAGCGGGTCCATGGTCAGCTACCAACACTAAGGACATTTCAATAAATTCGGTGACACTAGGAGGCAGTCTGATGATTTTATTCACATAAAACTACAGTTTTTTGAACCATAAAAGAGAAAGAACTCCCCCAATGCCCATGTTGTGTGTAAGGACACTACTTATGGGGATCCCGGCGTATAACAGCTCTCCTCCTCTTTCATCGCATATGCTAGAAGTAACTGTCGAGGGTTTACGAATCAGACCCAATTCCTAAAATTGATTTGTCCTTTAATGAAACCCTCGCCCAGTGATAGTCCATGGGGACTGGAGGAGGTGCCACATCCTTGACGGGGATTATATTTCCATTCTTAACGTTTTCATTATAAACTTCACTGAGGACTCTCAAAAAGGAAAAAAAACCTTATTAGTTCGAAAAGACCGTCGAAGCTCTGTGGGACGTGCGCACCGGATTCCGCCAGAGCTCTATTTTTGGCATCAGCAGTTTCACGGATTGAATTTGCAAAGGACCCGGCGTGCCCGAATTGAACCTGAAGGGAAGAATGTCAAAACAACGTCAGTAGAAAAGTGAGTCGAACACGTGCCGATGCACCAGGCAACCAATGGTTTGTTGACTTTCCCGTTCAGTAGTGCCTCACAAATTCGATATTCTTCCACCCCACCGACTTCTCCCAACAGAACAATCATTTTAATGGCTGGGTCAGACTGAAAGCGAAGTATGTGGTCAATGAAAGTAGTGCAAGGGTATCTGCAAAGTCAGACTGACAAATAGCCTGTCTCCTCCGATGGCACTCCCTCGTTAACCCCATCAGTAGTGCGGGAGATTATATTGTTCAGTTCATTAGACATTCCCCCAGATTTTGAGACGTAGGCAACACTTCCAGAACGATACAATTTAGAGGAGAGAATGTTTTCCATCATCCCTCCAGTATTGCCAATCTTAAAACATCCTGCTTTGATTCCACCGACCGTCGCAGGCCCAATGATGGTTACATGTCCTCGTTCCTCTGCTTCCTTTATGAGGAGACGGGTCATATTCTCGGGAATGCCCTCAGCAATAATGGCAATGACTCGAATCTATTGATGGGCGAAAGAAAAAAACTCGCTGGCACTCCATCACTTCCATTGTCACGCTGTAGGCAGTTCTGAGGGAAGCAAAATTCACAAAAACGTCACAGTCAGTGTGCTTTGTCAGAGATTGTGACAATTTTGAGTATACGGGGATGAGAATTTCGTTCTGTCCCCAGTAGAATCGATGTTGATAGTCCTCTCTACGTATGATGCACACCAAATACGCGAAAGGGTTAACCACTGCGGCCACCGAGGGGACAGTCCTTGAACAGGAGTAGTCAAAGTCCAGCATGCTCTGGATTGCTGAATGCTGCATCCCCCACACTATTGATCGTGTTTTGCAGCTAAAAAGTGGACGATCATCCCCCTCAATAATCTCCACTTTTTCCAACGAAGTATGGTTATTCATAGCCTTCTTGAATCCGTTGTTGATGAGAAAATTGGCAGTTGTGAAAGACTCACCCATCGAGTTGGCCACATTTCCACCCAAGGCCATCCCAACAATGCTTGTCATGTGTGTCTCAGGGCCAAATACATTGAAAGGCAAGTCAATTCGGTTTCCTGAGACATCAATAGTCAGTCAATACCCAATTCGACCATATTCCTGAGTCCTTCCTGATAGTTGGGGCCTCCCCTCCGCACAAAGACAGAGATGTCTTTTAACTCACGTCCATTCTCCTCTAACGCCCGAATAATTCCCTAAGCAGTCATCAACATTTCCCACTTTAAATGTGTCTCCGACATTGGTGAAATTTGCTATTCCACCCCCGATGAGCAATACCTTATTCTTGGCAGTTGATTTAATCATCATCCTTGTGATGGCATTGGTATATTCATATGTCTGCTGCTCTGAGGGAGCACCGGAATACTCTCCATAATTGGCCAACTCTGCGACTCCCCCCTGATCACAAATCGTGTCCCTACAATTGGCAGACTTCTGACTACGCGAATATGACTGAGGCCCCTCCACCAGCTACTAACGTCCATATTCGTCCGTTCGGGTTTATTATTGTCAGTTTTAGTGACGCCCCTGACGAGGCATTCATTTTGGCCACAAATTCCTCCTGGAAATGAACAGTAGTAGATCATACCTGAGGTAACATGTCACGTCCAAAAGGTGGAGGGAATGTAGTCTCCCCCCATAACTCCTTTTTTAAATACTTCGCACATTCGTCCAGTTTTCCTGCAGCATCAAGAGCATGTATTTTCCGTCCATCCACAATCACTGATATATATTAAATATAACAACCCAGTGGGTTTATTTCGAAATATGTGAAATACAGTTCTTTGTATATTTTATACAAATCAGAAATGAAATTAATAAGAATACTGGGACTGATATAATCAATTATTACTCTTTGATCGTAGAACAACTTAGCTGACTGAGAAGAGTATCCTTGATATCATTACCACACGGATCAGTGCCCACAGGAACGTCCAATCTAAGTGCCTTGGCATCTACATCCCCCACGTCCACTCCCCCCTCGCAGTGGAACATTATTGTGTCGTAATATCTGGACGAGTATATGCACAAGTAGTATTCCTCTCCCTTGCAGGACTAATAACCTAAATATTACAGTTTTGTGTGGAATAAATGGCTCTATCAGAAAGTTTTTGAGTTTTCCCGTTGTATTCCCGATCTGAAATAATCAAATACTTCTAAACCGTTATTTCAGATGCCATCTGCCCTTTAATCCACTCGATGGTCTGTTCAAAGTTAAGATTCAAGCCTATAAGCCCTAATTTTCCTCTTCTTTTGATTCCCTGATCTACTTTAACGACTAATTTCTAGGAAATCAAATAAATCGTTTAATTACAGAATTAATAAGCCAAGGCTGTTCTTTGCTGTCTAGTAATAACTGTTCAACGGATGAGAATGAGTAATATTCTGTTTTTATAAAGTTCGAGTCCGAGATATGTCTGTTGAGCAAATATTTGGCTTTTGCTTCACTTATTTGTTTGGCAGACATTCAGCAGATCTCACACCGCTCGATAAATTATATTTATTTCGATATTAAGCCAGCGGAAAATTGATGTTTTGATAAATAAATAATTTTATAAATATAAATTCGGAAATGAATTTATGGGTTTCAAATAGTCAAAACAGTCATCTATGTACTATCCCATCATTAAACAACACTACCTACTGTTCTCTCAAAAGACTTTCAGCGCATTAAAAGACAGCTAAAAATGGAGACGACCTTGATACTCTCGGGATTATAGCACGCAGCTGTGCATCCTATAAAAATATGATCAATACAACAGTCTCATTTGTATTATATGTAGGGACTTAATTACTTATTACATTACATTATGTTTCTATGATAGTGCAAGTGATATAATAATCACTGGAATTTTAAATGATAAAATTCTTAAAATGGCGTGAGATAAACGTTTTGGCACTTAACTGGAACTTCGTAAATAGTATTCCGTAGTCTTTAACCAGTCCTTTCATAATGAAAATGGCCTTATATACGACTTCAAAAATTGGTTTTCACACTTTCAAAGAGATGCAAGATTTTCTTGAATTTAACGATTTTTGATTTAATTTTACTGCGAGCGTCTTGAAAGGATAACAACTTTACCTTTTAGGGGCGGTCTCTGGTTAGGGATACCACCTGCTTCGACTCGTTTTTGGCGACGATGCTACTTTAAGACATGCAGCAACTTGGGCTTTGCCAGTGCTCATGCAGAAGGATCAAAGATGACTAAATAGCTGTGTATTTGGGTCGCTTTTGAATCTGCACTTCTTAACTTCGAAACCTCAGGAATCTTCTGCAAGGTTCGACTTAACTCTTCACTGACATTGTTAAAAGAATCTCCTCAAAAACAAACGATCGAAGGGAAACGAGGTGCCTTTTTCAGCAAATCTCGGTTGCTGTGCTCCGTAGAAATCGCCATTGATACGCAGTGCGGCGTCGTTAAGCTCATCCTTAAGCTTTCGACTATCTTTTCAGCCACTTACCCTAGCTAGCATCGAACTTCGTTCTTGCTTTATTTATTAAAAAAATTTCAGGAATAAATAAATTTTATGGAAAATGTAAGAAATAAAAGGAAATAGAGAATTATTAACATAATAAGGAATAACGCTCGAACTGTACAAGCAAATAAAAGGGATTTATCACCAAATTAGTATGTCTTTAACATCGCCCCTGCCTGTCAGTACCTCGAAGGGAAAGAGGCGGGCTTGCCTATCTGAATCACTTTGCGAATAGAAGAAGCTTAATTATTTAATTAATTTATATCTTGATTTGGATTTTAATTGTCATAAATAATTTAATTAGATAATGTCCTCATAATACGCTCGGCCAGCCTCAGGAATATCAAAGCCATTCCCACTGATCACAGCGATCGACAGACGTTCCAAAAGCCAAGATGACTCTCTGAAATTGTGTCTTATCTTTGATATCCTTCGACCGAACGCCTTTTGTCATTGACAAAGGAACACAATGTTGTCGATGTGGGCTGTTGAGGCTCGCATTGAGGAATTCTAATCCACGCATTTCAAAATGATACCTGATGGAAAGAATCCTGGTTTCCTAGTGAAGGTGGTCGATGGGCGTTGATGGGTAACATCTAGTAACTCTACAGAGCTCAAAAGAGGCGCTGAAGTTTTTGTAAGTTCGCGAGGGATAAATTTCAAGACCGGCATGGGTTGGCATAATTCAGAGATGTTATAAAATATCGATTTGTCGATGTTGGTCACCTCCTCGTGGCGACATTCGGATGCTATGCTTAGAAACAAAAATACCCACGCTTTCCGTCCCATCGGACTCTCTCTTTCAAGGTGGTCTCTTGGCAGCAATTGAAAACGTATTTAAAAAATATTTAGTAGACATTTGGTTTGATTTCTTGAGCCGATTTCTTTCCTTGGCCAGGTCGGATCTCCTTCGGCTACAAGCAGCGTGAGGTGGACGTTTTGATATAGCCATTGGTTTCGCTTTCAGAATAATCTTCGAGAAGAAGCCAATGTCCTTGTCAAGCTTTAGTCTCGTGTTTAATATCTCTTGGAACCATGGCCAGTTCGCCGCTTTGTAATTGTATGAAATGGGAACTTTCCTGGTGAAAAATTCTCTTTTCATCTTCACCGCGATCGGGTTGTGGTCGCTTCTCATTTAATAGAGGACTGACCACTCCGTAGACGATGCGACGGATGAAGAGCATAGAGTTACATCGGGTTACGTAGGTTTATCAGTCACTCTGAGTGGAGTCCTTGTGTTCCTCGATGGGTCGTTCAGGATTGTTGAGGAGTCCAATTGGGAAAGTAAAGATTTCCCTTTCGTATCCACCAACTGAGTTGAAAGCCAAAGGGGGTGTTTTGCATTGAGGTCTTCGCATAAGATGATTCCGTTGATGCGTGCCAGATTTGAGAGAGTTTGAACGACCCGAAACATCTGACATTAAATGGAAAACCAAAATAAACTCAGCTGAAAAAGATCTCATCCACAAAGATCGAGTCAAACTCGCAAGATTTCGCTGTAGGCATCACCCTTTATTTCTTGACTATCAAAACAAACTGGATAAGGACGTCGATCCGTTCTGTTTAATCTGCCATGACGGACGACACACAGTAACGCACGTCGTCCTGGATTGCAAAAACCTCACCGCTATAAGAAGATCATATAAGATTAACTCCCTCCTTAACTTATGGTGTGACCCTAAGAGATCTGTCGGTTTTCTTCGTGCCGCATTCCTCTCAATTTCAGCGGTGAATGGGGTTAAATAAATGGAAAACACAAATAGATTTTGAAAAGATGTTGTAAGATCAATAAAACTTAAAAAATGAATATTGATAAATTGCGTTATCGCTTAAATAGTCCTGTTAATAATGTTAAACGTCTAGACTAAATCTAATCAGACTAGTAATAGGTCACTTGCTTATTATACCTTTGGAAAAATTTTATAATCATTATGATAATGGTAATAAACTTAAAATATCAACGTCAGGAAGTGAGCGGCCAAGCACAGACGGCCAAGTTTTTTAAGATGAGCAAGCTCGATCTGCGAGCGCGACGGGGCAGGAGTTAGATTGCTCGCGCGTTGCCGCGCACGATTGCGAGCAAGATCCTCTGCCTCACCCAAGAGGATTCGCAAGCATCCATTTTCTTCCGAGCAATGATGATTCCTTGATCTTTCATGAAGCATGAGGTGAGCGGACCGGAAGCGCCTGATGTCTCAAAAGCCAAAGGCACAAAAGAATGCGGCGTGGCAAGATTCTTGTACTTTTCGACTTTGCGGACTTCAGCCAAAGCAGCAACCGAGTCGGAAGAAGAATCTATTCCATTTTTCAAGAAGACACACCGACTAATGGTATAAATTTTTTCTATATAATTTTTTAAGCAATAGTTACAATGCAATTAACAAAAAAATCTAGCTATTAGGTACCGGCTCGCAGGATTGAGAGACAATTCCCGCGTAAAACAATTAGCGAAATTCTCTGAATGAGGAATATAAATTTTCTGGGATCTCTGGAGCGATGGGTGCACAGACGGCCAAGTTTCTTAAGATGAGCAAGCGTCTTGGCCCCAAAAACACAGGAAGTCTCGACGGTAATTGCCCAAAAGCAAAATCAATCGCGCAAATTCTCGTATTTTGTCAGTTTCGTGAATTCCGCCTTCTCGGCCGACGAACCGGATCGACAAGCCGTGGAATTCAAGGCTCCCTTGGCGAAAGAGTCGGCATAGGTAACGTCCTAAACAAGCTGCTTTCCGGATTCAAAAGCGAAAGCTTTGTGAATTAGATTGTTAAGTTCAGTGTGCCGAGGAAATCGGCCGGCACTCATTCGACAAGACAGAGGATGTAGCCCAAAGGCGCCAACTGTATCCCGTCAACTTTATGGTATAAATTGTTTTATTTGCTATGAAGCCTATATTTTCGCAAACTAGACTATTTTACTGAAAATGAAACGTACTGTATTTTTTCAAAAATAAGAAAAAAAAGGCATTAAAAATACAACATTAAGTTTAATAAATATTGAAATCAAAAATTTCAGTTATAATTATTTCTAACAAATGGAGGCAAACAAGAATCTTCATTATGTTCTTTGACACCAATCCAGTCACGGAATTTCTGTGGAATGGGAGCTGAGGAAATATTACTAAAATATTAACTTGTTGATTGAGGGTGATTATAAGCGACTTGTTTGCTTCGACGTTTTCTCGTTTGGATTGTATCTTTCTTTAGGACAAGTGGTCTATCTATCTACAAATTTACAAATTATCTTTTGACATTGTGAAGTTTTTTGTACAGCCCACACGCGTTGCACACGCATTCGCCAGAAGTGGATCGTCTCCATAAACTAGTTTTTGAAGTCCCGCAGTTAGAACACACAGAATTTGACTTTTTTCCAGGTCTTCGTTTTGTTTGTGCAGAATATAGACTGACATTATATTCTCCTGAGTTGTGACACGGAAAAGATATTTGACAGTATATACACGTAGTTTCGTTTCCATTGAGAACTCTTTCCTTTTTACATAAACTGCAGGTCGACTGGTTTTGAGGGAAGTAGTAATGATTGCCTGCGTTTAATTTTAATCAAATTTGAACGATAATTTTGATAAGGATTAAGCCACAACTCATTTCCCTTCATAGTCGTAGCAATATTTGGCGAGCAATCATAAATCGAATTCCAAGAGTAGTTTTCCTGTGGTCCGAAATGTGAAAAGAATCCTCGGGATGCTTCATAATTGGGAATATTTAACATATTCTAGGATTAAAAGAATTAACTTACTGGCTCGTTTTGATATGTTTTAGTATCAGTGAAATTAAAAATTTGGTGATATTGTCTGTTGTAGTCCATGTAGAAAGCAGAATTCCCCAAAACTTCGTGTTGTCCAAAATAGGACTGAGTGTTGTTGATAGTCAGTGGTTCGTATTCAAATTGGGACTGGTGGGGCAGCTCCGAGTTGTTAAATTTAGTCAAATCAAACGAGGCCTATTTTGAACGTGTTGATAATGATTAGGTGCTTAAACAGATATACTCACAGATTTATCAGTCATCAAATATTATCGCTACGCGTTGTAATTATATAAGAGTCGGACAAACGCCAATGTCTTTAATCTCACGACTTTGACCACCAGAAAAAGTAATGTGTTCGATGTAACAGTGCTAAGACATGTACTTTGAGAAAAATTAGCCCTTATCACCAATTCGTGATATTTCAGAAATTGTGCTACGCTAATGGCAGACTGGATTAAATGTGACAACCAGTTGCCCAAATGAAAGTGATAAATAAGTAATTAAGCAACCAAGTGACACAGAACGGAAGCTTAGAGAGGAATAATTCGACTCAATGAGTTATTACGAGGATTCGTCTTCCCCGACGATCCCTAAGGCAATAATTCCAAAAAATTCACAAGCCTTCAAGAAACTCAAAACGAGAGTCTGTTGAAATAAGATGACCTGAATACATTGAGAAATACAAAATACACAAATCCTTTATTCGCATTACTTTCTTCTTTTCCATGCCCATATAAAATGCGGTTTCTCTTACAAGATCAGAAACAAATAGTTCCTTAAGGTATTAAGGCATAATACTGCAGATTTGGCCACGACAGCTACTGCATCTGAGGACAACATGGAAACTTCAGGGTCGGCTTTTATTATCTTGCTTACCGTTCCTACTCTGAAGCGCAAATTGGATGAATGATTTTTGTCGTTGGCTGTGTCTATATTATTGACCAGAATGAGTACCAGATATCATTGCGAAATCATATAAAAATATTATTAAATTATTTTAATTAATTAAATTAATTATAATTTTGTGTGCGAATCCATTTTGGAGCTATTTGATAAGACTGATTGTCTTACCGAATTGGTAGTTTTAACATCATGACGTCTTCGAACATTTATCCGTTGTCAAATTCCCAAAGATCTTTAATGTTATGTTTGACCAATCTTTTTTTAACTCATGTTGAGTATATTGTAACGAAAACCAAAGCCCAAATTCACGCGTGCTAGTTTAGGGTCGTCTTTTAGACAATCTAGGGAGGTTCTAGTACAAGTTTAAAAATAACTGATCTGCATATCATAAAATTATGCTTTCTTTCGATCAATTTCTCAGCTCTGATACTTTTTTATTCAATCTGGAGATGGATTCCCTTCGGTCCTGGAGCCGGTTGGGTTAGACCGTGGTGACGGAAAACGTCCCGCTGGGTCTACGCTATTCCCGTTCAAGGGGGGACTCACTCTCGATGGGACGTCACCTGTGTCGACTCGTTTTCCTCGTCATCTCTCATCGACTCTGCCTCCCGCCCTGGCTCAGCCTCCGCACATGCCGAAACGAAAAAACTCGCAAAGTACGCCTCATTGGAGAACACCTGCCTTTTCGTCCCCCTAGTTTTCGAGACGAGTGGGATAATCGGCCCAAAAGCCCTGGAGTCCCTTTCGGAGATTGGTTTGATGATCTTGAGGAAGAGTCACGATAGACGTGAGTCTAGCTGGCTTTTTCAGCGCATTTCGCGGAAACTGCCTGTCTATTCGCTCGTCCTCTCAATCAAAGAATTAACGACTGTTTATTAGAAAAATTCTGACTATTAAAAAAATCTGAAGATAAGTTAGATTTCTTTGCCTCCAAACTTTCTTGATAATCGAAAATTAAATTCTTGTTTTTAACAAGGAATTTTTATTCATCCGAGAAATAAATATCAACAATTGACAAATGGCTTTAAAATGCTTACCATTGGTCATAAGCTTTACTTTGAATCTCCAAAAAAACCTGACCAACGCTTTACATTAAAAAATACATATTCTTTTATAGATATAAAAAATAAAATGACGGCTATAACTAGGAAAGTTTTCCAAACTATACCCAAAAAGACTTTATATGTGAGTATGCGTTGTTCCGAAGACTTTCTTATAATTTTCCGGCTTAATTTAGTTGTGTCCAGAAATTAAATTTGAAAACCAAGATTCTCTTTTTTACTTACAACGATATAAATCGTTCTCAAAGACTACGGAATTGTGATATGGACACTTTATTATGTGACGTAGTAGCAAAACTCTGTTCTCTAAAAAATTATTGTATTAATATAAAGAAAAGTTTCTCCTAGAAAACGTTAATTAAAAAAAGTTGCTATTGACAATAGAAAGAAAAAAAACAAATAGAAAAGTTTCAGTGATTTCTAATTTAATGAATAATTAAATCAAGTCAAGATAATGAGAACTCTGGACAAACACTGCAAGACGGAAAACCAATCTTTGAATGGCGAAATGATCCTAAAAATGGAAAAAGGACATACATTGGCATTTGCAAAAAGAAGTGGAACTTTGTACAAATTTGAGAAATTTTCCAGGAAAGTAGTATTTGTATCTGTTTCCTCTAAATTGTCTGCAAATATATTTTTATTGTTCGTGTACAGTTAAGAGCAATAAAAGCTGTATCTATCAATATTTGTTCTTCCCTCAATCGATTATAGTGTGTAACGGCCTCGTCCAAGTTATGAAAAGTGGATAAATCAATCAAGTATATGATGTGAGTGACCTCATCAAGTGAATCATAATCTATATCAACCGAACTCGTTACAGACATTCTGTCATATTAATAAATTATTTTTTTACATTGTCAAGTTTAGTTGTTTCCCATACTCCCGATGCATTTCCAAAAGAATTTCTTTTCGGTTTAAACAGCCGGAACAAAAAAACTATAAATGACAAACTCATAAATGAACCAACAGTCTCATTAAATTGTTTTATAACGTGGTAAAAATTATTAATTAAATCCACACTAGTAAATTAATCAAAGTGAAAAAATATCTTATGAAAAAGTTAAAACGGAAAACTCTTTGGGAGATCCTAAGGACATCCCAAATAATCAATTTCTCGAAAGGAAGGCACCTTACATGAAAGTTTCGAATGAGAAACTCATGGAAGGAAAAATTGCTAAGAAACAGACAGTCCTGAATGTCTCTGATGTTGGTGTACAGACGGACGCTGAGTTCCCCGATGCAGGGAACAATGGAGTGCCGATGACTGTCGAGTTTGGCATGCAGACAGACCCGATCTGTGTTCCACAGAAAGTGAGCAATGTGAAAACGGGCCCCTTAACAAAAACGACCAGAAGGAAGCCAAAGTCAAATGAATCTCCGGACTTGATAGAGGAGCAAGCCTTCGAAATGGCTGGAAAGCATACAATGGATACGTCTCTTTTAACCAAGGTGGCGGCGCTCCCACGGGAGGTCAGTCGCCGAAGGCGGAAGGATTGATCGTAATAACGATCACAAATGCCCGCTCGCTTGCGAGACGGGCATCGGAGCTGAGGCTCCTGCTGGCCACAGCGAAATCTCACATATTGATTATCAATGAGTCTAAGCTGAAGGAAGCTACGAGGGTGGAATTCGAAGGCTATAAGTCTATTAATATACCATGGAAAATAAACTCAGTGGCGGGAACAGGAACCTCAGTCTACTACAGGGCGAACCTTAAGGTAAGAAACATCAGAATTGTGGAGGAGTCACTCTGTGAACTTATTGTGCTCGAGTTGCACACGACTGCTGGCTGGCTAACCGTCGAGGGAATTTACTCAAAGTCGCTAAGGCGCTATTCAAACGTTATTGGGACGTTCTTTGAGGAAAATTGCCTGTCAATCCTAGCAGGAGATCTTAATGCCAAAAATGTGAGTTATGGATGTGAAACTACGAATATGGATGGGACTGTCCTTGAAGACTTGGCCAGTAGCTTGGGTTTTTCGGTATTTACATCGAAAGAACTGAATCATTATGCAGACAGAGGATGGCTGATCGCTTGGGTCTCTTTCTATGCTCGGCATCAATTAGTCCTTTATGTTACATACCGAGGTTGGAAGCGGACATTGGCTCTGACCACGTGCCGCAAACGATGTTGATAAAGATGACTATGAATGTTGCGGAGGACCTGTTCATTGGTTACAACCTCGTGAATATGAACTGGAGTTTATTCGAATCATATATGCGGGATTCTCTTCGAAATGTTGTGTTCCATCCTCTGAGAGGCAGAGATGATATTGACAATCTCGATGATCACCTTAGATCGTCAATCATAAAATTCCTGGATGTTCATGCATTAAAAAATGTATGGAAACCCAAAGGAACGCAAAAGCGGATGAATTCGAAACTTGTCACTCTGATCAGAACGAAAGGTACTCTGGAAAATCGCAGGAAAAGATGCCGGGTTGAGTCAATCAAATGCCGCCTGAAATTGGAGATCGACAAGATAAAATCTACTATTGCAAAAATGGCCAAGACTGAGGTCGAAAGTAAATGGAGGTCTGAATGCAGAAAACTGGATAAGCGAAACCCTAATTTCTGGAAAGCATATCAACGCCTTACCAGAAATGATGCCAAAGGATTTGAAATTTCACTAAAAGAACCAGACGGGAAATATATCTCCTCTGATCGTATCCCGGAAGTACTCAGGAACCAACTCAGTCAGGTTCAAGAGGTCGAATCTACCGTTCCACGAGGGACTTATGACCGAATTGTGAAGAAGCTTGGCTCTTCGCAATTATCGGAGGGACCATTATGTGGGGCGATAACACAGGAAGAGGTTGAAAGGGCAATTGCTGGGTTGAAGAACAAGGCGCCTGGCTTCGACTACATCCCTCAGAAGTTGTTAAAGAAGGCCCCTGAAATCTTGATACGAGCACTGACTATGTTGTTTCACGCCAGCTGGACGTTCGGACACCTTCCATCGGCGTGGAAGCATACGATTGTTCGAATGATTCCAAAATCTGGTAAATCGACACTGCTGGCACAGAACTACCGGCCAATTAGCCTCATTTGTGTTTTCTCTAAGACAATGGAAAAGATTGTCTTTAACAGACTCTCTGGTCATATAGAATCACAAAATTTGCTTTTACCCGAACAATGGGGATTTTGTGAAGGAAGATCCACAGGGGACTGCCTCAGGGAGTTAGAGCACCAATTATCCCGTGCTGACAGAAATAAAGCATGGCTAACTGTGGTGTGTCTAGACCTGGCCAAAGCCTTCGATAGCGTGTGGCACCTGGGCCTACTCTCCAGAGTCCATGACACCGGAGCCGGGATAAAGACCTATCGATGGCTGGAAAGCTTCTTGTCAGGAAGACAATCATTTGTCCGCTGTGGAAACCGCCTATCGGGGTGTGTGGAACTTAGAAGGGGAGTCCCGCAGGGATCTATCTTGAGTCCACTTCTGTTCAACCTCTTCTTGTCGGACATTCCTCTGCCGTCGACACGTACTGGCAAGCTCGTCATCTATGCTGACGATATCCTGGTCATGGATACCTCGAAAAGGATATCGCAGTCTTGGAGACGACTTAAATCATACATTGCAACGCTAAAGATGTGGACTATAGAGAAGGGTTTGACCCTAGCACCGGAGAAGAGCATTATTTCATGGTTGCGGAGAGGGAGTCGCTATGTGGAGTCGTGTGCATATGCGATGAGTAGTTATGTGATGGATCTCTCGAAAAGCAAAAATCTTTATTACCTGGGAGCAACAACCATCAACTGTCGTGGCTCGTACGCAGATCATATAGCAAATCAGAGAAAGAGGAGTGTGAGGATCCTCAAAAGCTTAACCAGGTTCCATCTGAATCCGGAAACGTACATCTACGTATACAAAACGTGTGTGCAGCCAGTCCTCACATATGGCTACGAGGGCTGGTACGGTACGGAGGAGAGTGACTATCTGATCGAACAGTTTGGAAAAGACAAGACGTTTCACTATGAAACTGGCTTACGGAGTACAACTTGACGGAAGGTTAAAAGACTCACAAGAATCCTCTGTGCCCACGATCCGGATGGTCTTGGAGAATTGTTGTCAACTATGACTACAATTGGGGATACGCATGGAAAGAGACACTTCGGTGCCTTGTTTTTATCTCCCCGTTAATGATTTCTTCCTTGTTTTTCTTTTCGGTCAATAAATACTATTCTATTCTATTCTTATGATAATTTTGGTTACAGTTTCCTCCTCTTTGCTTCCGATCCGTTTCCTTTTGCCAGATTCGTGGACAGGGATACACCGTCTATATTCTCGACAGGTTCCTCTGATGTCTCTTGGTGGCTGCTTTTTCCACTTAGTCGTTCATTGATTGCATAATTCGCCTCCGTAGCTAAGATTTTGTATTCCAGACGTGTCCTCTCCAGTGTTTTTTTAATCTGAACATGAGCACGTGTTGAATATTGGACTTTTAAGGAGTTTTCATTAAAGACAGTTGACTGAACAGAGTGGGTCTTCAACTTCCTAGACTGTTTTATTCCTTCCAAAACTCATTAGTGCCGATGTGGGTAGACATGGAAAAGGCATATATGACTCGGTTGACCATGCCTACCTTGTTGAGTGTCTTAGAAGTCTCAAGTTGCCTTCGTGGTTTATTGAATTTGTTGCAACTGTGATGGACAAGTGAAACGTGCTTCTACACTACAACAAATGCAATATAGGCAATATGTCCCTGCCGCTGTTTGTCCTCTGCTTAGACCACTGAATAGAGTCCTCACTGTCCGATTCGAACAAATTTTGACGAGTGGAACGTACTTCTACACTACAACAAATGCAATATAGGCGAGGTTAAGCTAGAGAGGGGAATACTACAGAGCGAATATGTCCCTGCTGCTGTTTGTCCTCTGCCTAGACCGCTGAGTAGAGTCCTCACTGTCCGATTCGAACAAATGTCGATCGAACATGAAAGAGGGTGTTTTAGGACCAACCATCTCATGTTCATAGACGACATTAAACTGTTCGCTCGGTCTTCAGAGATCCTCCACTCGATGGACAACGCCTTGAAAGGTTTTATAAAGGTCGTGGGTCTGAAGTACAACGAGTCGGCAACTAACACCCTTGTGTGTGGTGACCTAGTCAAAATCTTGGAAGAGCACCAAAAATATAAATATCTTTGCGTGGTTGAGAGCCCGGCCTCATTAATCACACCAAAAATGAAAGTTTGTAATGAAAGGTGTTCGTAGTATGGAAGCAATGTAAAGCAATGTACTCGCTTCTATGCATGAAACTTATTTCATGTTTTGAACGAGTACGCGATCTCATAGCTAAATTACTACGTTGGCCTGATCAAATTCTACTCGAGTGAGTGCGATGATATGGACTTTATTGTCCGAAGAGTACTACGAGAGAATCACGTCCACGTGTTGGCAAGCAATAAGGAGAGATTAAACTTGTCTCGCGGTAACCAGGACGTGGACTGAGTAACGTCGTACATTCTTACTAGGATGCACGACGCCTTGAGGAGTGGGTCGAGTGTATCCCTAAAGAAGGCTCCCATTTTAGCTGTTGAAAAAGCGCGTGGTACACACCCCTGTCAGCTAAGTATAATCTGGGTGCTACCCAAGTTAATGTGAAGAAGTTTATCAAACTTCAGAGGGAGATTCTAATAAAAAAATAAACTTAAAAGTCCTTCAGAAGACTCTCTTTAGCAGCCTGGACAACTCGCACATTGACGTATAGTAGTCATCAACGTGGCTGAAATATATGAATAACTTTTCCAGATCTGAAGGGTTATTCTCATATTTGCAAGATAGAAACGTTTTTAATAGTTAACGGAAACAGTGTAACCACTGTAAAAGTAAGGCGATGACCGTTGACCAGTTAGCCACGAAGTGCAGGAATACGCTTTACCATGATTGCATATGGAGGCATAACGAGGTGGTGAGATACCTCCATCTTCTGTTCTGCAATAAGTATGGCTTGAGACGAAATTTTGGTTCATGATAAGGTTCCCGGGGAGATCGTTATCGTGGAAATGGGCATCAAGTGCTTAGATTGTTCGCAGACAGTAAAAGTGGAGAAAAGAAGAAACTATGACCTCCTAGCAAACGAGCTAGGGGTGATGCATCAGTGCAAAGTCCATGTCATTCCGTGTGATGAAATTTGGATTGCACTTTTTCGAAGGTCTACAAGCCAGAAAAAAGGATGAAGAATGGTAGGTGGTGCGTGGAGTGCCATCCTCTGTTCATTTCTAAGGCTCTTGACTTAGTTAGGTAATTAATTAGTTAATTAGTTTCAAAAATATTAGTGAACCTCGGTTTATGAGCCACGAATTGGCTCAAACCGAGGTCTGACTGTATTAAGAAACGACTTCGATTCAAATAACAGAAAGTTTCCATTACATGAAGGAATATCTGCGAAAACATACCGTCACAAAAAATGGTCATTTCTATTCTGTCAAAGATGAAGAAATTAAGGAATGACTCACAAATATACACATTTCAAGATTATATACAAAGATCAAGATTTTGCAAAGGTAAATTAAAAAATAATGATTTTCTGAGTACAAACAAAATAAAACTAAGCATTTTTCGGTGCTCAAAAGAGGCTAGACTATGAATTTTTATCTAAATATTTGTAAAACGGGACTGAAAGAAATAAGAGAAATGTCTACGTAATAAACGAAACATCAAGTAATAAAGAAAAATCTGATTAGTAATGTATGTGTTAATTAAAGTTCATCAATAACATCCTGGAACCCCTCCCAAATAGAAGTAATTTTGGTCTGGTTGGAGAGAAGAGAGCGTAAATATTCGACCATTGAACCACGAAAGTACCCATCATTTTTTTTATCAAATATGGCCATTTCCTTTTTAATGTTATTCGATATTGAATCAAAGTCACGCTGAGCTATGTTTTTAGCTGTTTTAGCCTGCAATGAACACTCTAGGTTACCTCTTCCAACTCGTCTTTGGCTCTTTCCAGTTTGTCCAGTCTATTGAGAGTCTCTGCCTTGCTCAGCTGATCCGTCTTTTTAACCAAATTAGCATTGGCAGTAGTTAATGCCTTGAACAAGTGAGTCCTCTGATTAAAAGATTTCTGAGGATTAGACAAAAGAAATGCCTTGATGGCTTCGATAAGAGAGATATAGGTATTGTACGACTCGGCAAAATATAGGTCAGTCATAAACTGGTCTTCATAAACTCGACTTAACTGATGCTCAGTGTCCGACAGGGAGGAAAAGGCACGAGAGAGTACGTATGATTCGTCCATATTACTCAACAGAGATATCGCAGAGGCAGCTGATTCGAGGGAAGAAGAAATTTCTGAGACTAGGCAAAAGGACTAACCCTTCCGATATGTAGAAAGATGATGAATATGTCCATAGAGACCTTTAAGGTCAGTCTCTACTGCGTTAATTCGATTGAGAGTGTCAATAAACCACTGGGAATGTTACAAAGCAGAGTACTTGGTCGGGTTCTGGTTCCTTAAATCTCTTGAGCTCCACTGCCGAGGCCATTCTCCCTACAAACTTGAGGAGCCCTGTCCCAGAGACTGCTTTGGGAGTCTTCGGAAGGGGATCCTTTCTGCTGAGAAATTCAATGACAAGGGAGTCCTTGTGCAGAAAATGATGCGAACACAGCAATTTAAGAAATCTATTTATCACAACACCCCTCACTGTTCAAGAGAAGCCCTTCTCTTGGCCAGAAATGAAATATTCTCCATTTTCTGACTGCCTGCCGAGTAAAAATAGGATTGAAACTTGTGGCGTCTTTCTCTGGGGGCAAAGGCAAAAAAAATCCGTAGTGGGAAACCTTTTCGTGGAGTCGTTCGTAGAGACCAATAAAGTCACTGAATCTACGTTCTACTGTGATTTCCCCACTCAGTTCTGGTAGGTCGAACTGTTTTTTAATTACGAATAATTACTTTGGAAGTTATGACAAAAAGTACATAGGAATTCATCCCTTCTCCCACTTTGTGGTAGCTCACTATGCTTGTCTCTACTGGAAAAGACTCGATCTATGTATTAGATGTGACAATACATCAATTCCATTCTCTTCTGAGTAATCCACAATATCGGACATTCCGACCTCAAATAAATGTATTTTATTAATATGTTTTATTGTTTTAATTTACTATTTATTTATTAATTCTTTTAATTAATCTTTTATTAAAATAATTTAATACTTATTGTCCGTAAAGAGCTTTTCTCCTGCTTTATAAAGACCGAGTTAAGTTTGGCATGCTTATCAGAATGAGATTAGGGTTCAGAGTAAAGTACTGACATTAATTAACATTGTGTAATAGGCATAATCATTAAGATTCAATAATATGCAGGAAGTAAATGAATTAAGCAGTTCGAAGAATAAAACAAAGTTTATTCTGCTTCTCGGATATTTCAATACGCACTGCCTCCTCAAAGACTTTCTTAATCCCCACAAACGTACAAGCAGAACACTCGGAGTAATCCCGGGGTGGTATAATCGAGAATGCCCTGTTGCCTCCCTCAAAAGAAACAGATGTGAAAGTCTTCAAATCGACCTTATTGCAGACGAGAATGATGGGATCACCTGGACAATAGCGAGATGACTAGATTAGGACAGACGCATCAACTTCCTTTTTTAACTTTGTAATCGCGTTCTTAAAGAGGTCGGGCTCTCGACCGAAAATCTAAGAATGATGACATCCGTGTCTTAATTAAAGCGGTCCTAGTCTCCGTGTCGTATTTATTTTAAACGTAAAATATTACAGTCCGACCTCGATTTGGAACAGACCTCGGGGCTGGAACACCTCAGTTTTTGGAACAACCTCAGTTTTTGGAACACTTTGTAGGATCTCTGCCTAGAATAAATAATTCCTTTTAAATGAAAACATCGATTTGGAACAAAATTTATTATTATTATTTATTTCTAGTCATTAAAAAAATTAATTAATTTGGATTAAAAAAACTCCACGCTAAATCATTATGGGTCTCAGTTACGAGAAAAAGTTTGAAATTGCTCGACAACTAAAAAGTCATTCACACAGAGTACTTTCTCAAAAATATGAAACGAGCATTGGCACAATTGCTTGAATAAAAAACGATTACGCCGCAAATAACCTGTGGGAACATTATTCCAAATTTTCGGACTGAAACAAAAACTGACGATATTTTTAAAACATTGGATAGTAAAGTTATCGACGTTTTTCAACAATTACGGCTCCAAAATATTCCAGTTTCGGTCCTCTTATCAAAAAAATTGGTAATTTTACTTTTTCTCACATTGTTTTAAGGTTTGAAAATTGCGGGTAAATTGAACATTACAAGCTTTAAAGTATCGAATGGTTGGTTAATGAATTTTAAAAAAAGACATGAACTGAAATTCAAAATCCTTAGCGGCGAAAAAAACTCATGTAATCGTGATGGAATTCAATCATTTTTAAAAATTTTCCATGAAAAAATTCATCAATTTGGAAAAAATAATATCTTTAACATTGATGAAACTTGTCTTTTTATAAAAAAGACCCCAAAAAAATCATTCGTACAAAAAAATAAAAAAGCGTCAGGTTCTAAAATAAATAAGGAAAAAATTTCTTTGCTCTTTTGCTGCAGTTATTCAGGCCAAAAATTTGATCCTTTAATAATCGGGAAATTTAAAAATCCCAGATGTTTCAGAAATTTTAACCCTGAGGATTATGGTGCTATGTACTCATCTTCCAAAAATGCCTGGATGACAAGAGATATTTTTATTCAATGGTTATTCTTAGTGAATGAACGAATGAAAATGGAAAAGAGAAAAATTTTAATAATTCTTGATAACGCTTCGTGTCATGAAAATAAATCGCTCTCAAATATCGAATTGCTGTTTTTACCCAAAAATACAACTCTAATTCTTCAACCATTGGATAATGGGATAATCAAAGCTTTTAAAGATAATTATTCGAAGGCGTTAATTGAATTTATTTGTTGTATAGATGAAGAAGATTTTTACTGCGACTTACTTAAAAAAATTAATTTACGCCAATCATTGATGATAGTATCGAAATCGTGGCAAAATGTATCCTCCGAAATAATTAAAAATTGTTGGGATAATGCTTTCGGCAATGAAATATTTGTTGTTTCTGATAATCTGACGGATGATGTTATAGAACAAGTTGTAGACGAAGTGTTGGAAAATACGGAAAGCCACGATAATGAAGAAATTTTTTACAGTGGTATGCAAAATAAACAGACTACGGTCAAAGAAGTAGTAACAAAAGTGAATGAATTGGAAGAATCAGTTCTAGACATAGCTCCAATTTTGTTAAATGATTTTTACTGTTTCAGACAAAATTTGTTCAGTAGTTTGAAGAAAAATTATAGTTATGGAAAAAGGATCGATGACTATTTTCAATAAATAATAATATTTAAGACTTTTTTGCATTAATTAAATTATTAAATGTATATTGATATTAATTTTTTGACAAAACCTCAGTTTTTGGAAAAACCTCAGTTTTTGGAACACTTAGTGTTCCAATTCAAGGTCGGACTGTAGTAAACAATTCAATGTTTAAAGTGACCCTATTAATTGGAGTAAAATTTAGAATTAATGTTACATTAATTACTTCTCTCCTATTTTTAGCTTTTCTGCCACAACCATCATGGGAATTGATATGTCAAGAGCCTTTGACTCCATCGGTCGAGACCTGCTCATGAAGTTCCAGCAGAACTTCCAGACGAAGATGACATCAGAATGATAAAAGTGTTACTGTTCGCCTTGGAACAACATCGTCTAGCTCCTTCTCGACAAATGTGTGAGGAGATAATCAATCACTTAACTAATTTATGCTGATGACGTCGACTTTGTGTCACCGACAAATCATCGCTCCAAAAACTATCGTAGATTGCACCGGGAAAACTTGGGAATTATCTTAAAAGTCAAATTTTCAGACTAGATGTTTCTTTTTCTACTTGCCTAATTGGCTTAAGATCGGAATGACAAACCGACCCTTCAGTTCTGAAGGCATTTTTTGAAGATTTGTTCTTGATGCTGTCTCGTGAGCTTATTTTTTACGTTGTACCATAAATAGAAGAACTATACTCTTCTGTTAAAAAATTTTCAATATTCAAGTTTATGTTAGTATTAAATATATAATTTTATAACCATAAATAAAGTGCTTCATTGATGGGCTTGGTCGTCAAAACCGACAACAAAATACCCGAGTTTTTAAATATTTAAACAAACATAGAAAAAAATTATCGAACGAATTTCCTCTCTTTACTGAACAGGAACATATTTCGTCCGGAAATATATTCCAAGTAAGATCGGACTGGGTATAGTGACAGCGTCGTCGTGACCTGTCAGTTTTCAATTCGTTACTTATCACCAAACAAAATCCATATAATATTAAGCTCGAGGATGACGGACCCTTTGGAAACGACGAGACGAGAAATTTTGTGTTAATCAGCCTCAGCAAAGTCAACGTGACGTCCCTCGATTGCTGTGTTTGTCGACGAATATTGACGATATACGACTCATATCCTCTTATTGATGGTCTGTTATTCCTCTCTTCTGTCCAACATTCCCAAAATGGAATATTTGTATTTGCCATTCAGTATTTCAGGTCGACCATTCCTCAGGCACTCTAATTATGAGTGCTATTTGTCTTTGGTGCTTAACAAACTCGAATTTGCTAAGGTGCCTAAAGTGTTCCCAACCGTGGTCAGGGGACAACTACATGATTGGCACTCTCAATGAGTACGACATATTCAGTGCCCTTCCCTGCTGTCAATTCATGCTTAGATGCAAGGTTGCTTTATTTTTAAATTGCAGAAGTGTGATGCACAGATATCTACTGATTTGAACAGATTTTTCTGTTGGTACAGTCGGAGAATGAAGTGTCCAAAATGTAGCTCTGACAACTACCACTTTCAGCACGAAATATCTCACGTCTATCGAATTCAGTTAAGATAACATTTATTTTCCTTATTCCTTTACTCATAGAAAGTTCTTATTTAGAGTTTATCTATAGAGACTGCTTCGTCAATATCGATTCTCTTAATGACCTGCAATAAAGCCTTGTTTTAAGGAAATGACCTGTTAGACCAATTTTTTACGTTATGAAATTTACGAATGTGTAAGATTTGGTTAGGAAAAAACGCCTCCATACTATTTCAAACATCAAGTAGTCATTTGATTCCAGTACTGTGTTTCTTTAAAATATGACCAACCTTCAAGAAGTTGAATTTCCAATATAGAAATTGAATTCCCTGTCATGTTTTGGCACAAGAGATCAACTTGAAGAAGTGTGAAATAATAAATTTGAACATCAACGATAGAGGCTTTGTATCTGAAGAAAAGCTTTTTAGAGCTTTGTGGTCAATGTTCCTTTGTAATATGTTTTTCGCGAAAATATTGAATGATCATTTTTGATGTATAATTTTGAGCGTTGTCATGTTGAAAAATATAATCAACAGTCTCCATTTTTTGTGCAGAATGTGCCAAATTATTGGTCAAAATGAATTGATATTTTGAAGAATTAAGCGTCTTGTCTACAAATACCAAATTGCCTACCCCATGTTAAGAAAAACAATCAAACACCACCTTTCCCTAATTTTTATTACATTACAATTTACCTTTCCCAAAGTTGACGGTTGGAGTAATATTTTCGGATTTATTTATTTCAAATTTTCTTCTATACACAATTTTTCCTTTTTCGGTCAGTAATAATTCAAAAATATATTCATCAGAAAAGATTATTGATCTAAAATCATGGTTTGAAATTTGAAGAATTCTTTTGACGATCTCAAATCTGGAAACCATGTGTTTTTTTGTTAGAAATGGTTTTACTTTGCAATTCTTCTGAAAATTTTTATTTAAATTTCGCGTTATAGTTTGTTATACGATCCAGTTTTATTGTACTTTTTGATAAAATTTACGACTGTTGAATATGCACCTTGATTTCTTTCTAATTTTAATATAGGACATATTTAAATCGTATAGCGAAATTATTTTCCCTTTCAGGGCGACGCTGCCGAATCTGTTAAACTCTAAATACTAGCATAATTTTACGGTTTAAATTTTATAACCAATTTCAATGTCACTAACATAATTTCCGACATGTCAAAAACTAAAAAAACCCTGGACTAGATACGATAAACCCGGAATTACTAAAATATGGCCGTGAAACCCTTTTTGAAAAAATCGCTACATTACTAAATGAAATCTTTCAACTAACACAACTTTACCCCTGGGGACTGAATTACTAATACCTATACCAAAACCGAATAAACCAAAAGGACCGGTTGAAAACCTACAACCAATTATATTATGTCACCGGTTTTATAGCCCACTGGGTTGGATAACCCACCTACTGCCATATTTTATATTATTAAATTCTCTACGGAAAGTCTTAGCTAACATTGTATTGGAACGAATAAAAGGACCAGTCTATGAATACCTACCCAATAGTCAAAGTGGGTTCAGAGAAGGAAGATCAACAGCTGATGCTGTATGGAGTCACAGGTGGAGATGTGTAACACATCAAAGATATTACAATGCCACTCACATTTTGGGAATAGATCTATCAAAAACCTTTGACTTGGTTAACAAGAACAAACTGATGACAGTGCTGGAAGGGATTATTGACGAATTGAATCTAAGAATGACCGAAGTTCTTCTATCTAATACAGAGCTCCTTGTGAGAGTTAGAAAAACCTACTCAAGGAAATTTGAAACAAACACAGGCATTCCTCAGGGAAACTCCCTATCTCCGCTACTATTCACAATATACCTGGAGGCCGCTATGAGCAAACTGAAACTATTATACCAAGGAAAAATAGAAGTGATGGACTGTACAATAAGTGTGACTCTACGCCAATAGGTCGCGACATCATTAGCTCTCGTCGGAGAATTTTTGGGCACGTCCTGAGGTTAGACCCGACATCCCCCTCGAACATCGCAATGGAGGATTACTACCCCTTCTTTAACGTAGGTCGTTTCTGTGTGATACCGACAACTACCCTCCCGATGGTTTAATAAAACGATCTGAAAAGCGTAAAGAAAAGATTAATCTGAATTTTCTGAAGAACCTAGCTAAGAACAGGAAAGCTTGGAGCAATCTATAGTGTTGGTAAAAAAACCGGTTTTATAGTTACTAACTTTTTTTTGGCGGATAGCATTCAATTTTCCAACTGAATTGAACTCTTTGGAGTTGATTAGATTTATAATTTTTTTATTTATAAAAAGTTCATTAATCGTTTAAAATTTTGAAGATTTTAATTTACCAGCACTGTAATTAGTTCTCCAATGTCTTTTACTGCAAATGCGGAGTTATACAAAATATAGCTCCCGTGAAAGTGCTAATAACAATAATAATTTTTCTAGTTCAACTAAATCTACGAAACGAATTCATATTAAAATTATTTTGTTCGAAACATAGCACGTCGACTTCCTTCTTAAAATAGAATCTTGTAAGTTTTTAATTTCAATTTAAAATCGGCATATCAAAAGAAGGTAGATTAAACTATTTTAAATTATTTATACAAAAATATAGTTCATTTTAAGGAAATAAAGTTGCCGGCAAAATGTTTTCCTTAATCTGTTTGAATATCATGCTGGTCTCTCGACATTCATAGGTCTTGGCTGAGATCCGAAAAAAACAGCACGTGTAGGCTGTCGATGACACCGCTGGTCTTAAAGGTAAAGAGAAAAAAAGAGAAAGAAGTTTTGTAATGCACTTTCTGTTTTCATCTGATAGGCAGCCCATCGTGCTCGTTTGTAGTTAATAGTTGAGTTGCGGTTTTTGTCCATTTGAGAAAGGAGGTTGATAATGATTATGAGTGGATTATGGTCAGATAGAAAGTCGTAGATCACTGTCCATGATTTACGAGATGAGATCGTGAGTTAGCATAGTGTCAGATTGGGTGATGTGTTTTGATCATTTGGCGTTGACCCGCATCTTCTGTAAAGGCGGGGGATGTTAAAAATGACAAGGTTTTCCATTTTGACTTATAGTTATATACTCCTTAGATCTTCGGTCATTTGATAAATATTTTCTACTCAAAATTATTAAAAATTCTGATATCTGGATCGTTAATCAATTTGTTTTCAAAATAAAAAAGATAGTTGATAGAAAAGAATTTGGCAATATCTTAAAAGATCATGTCTTATCTGAAAAGCGGTTATTTGACATTTCGAATCTTATCGGGGGGTTTGGACCAATAGATTGTTTCCAGTCTGAACTAAAAATTTACATTATTATAAGTAGCAAAAAACTAAATAAATCTGATTATTGAATTAAAAATATTTCTAAATTGGACACCGTTGGTGGTTTAGTTTAATCTACACAAATATGGGCAACTTTGTAAAAAGACAAATTTCTGCTTTTCCCGTCTTGGAAATGGTACTCAGACCAGTGCGTTTCTATGTGTTTTCAAAAAAGCATTTAATTAGAACTCTTCTAAAGCTTAGTATTTTTTAAAGAGGTGCAGTAGCATCCTCACTATATTTAAGTAAACTAGTCGTGTTTTCTCTTAAGCTATCTCAGAGTAAACTCCCCTGGTCAAATTCATCTGTCTCTGAATTGAATGGTACCAACCTTCGCTTGTCTCAAATTACGTCCGAGCTCGCGAGAACACATGAATGACACATGGACCAGAGGTTGCATCATGTGTAGTTGAAAATCTTTACAGGTAAAACTATCAGACGTTTTCTTATTTTATTTATTTAGGACCAAAAACACCGTCATAACCATAATTAACTATTTCGGGTGATCCCAGCCTCTTTTAGAAATCTTTAATTATTTTAAATGATAAAAAGTTCTAACTAAAAAATCCAGACCTGTCAAGTAAATTCAGACCAATATAAGTGATACCAAGATTATAATTTCTGAAAGTTTTAATAATCAAGAGGAGCAAAGCCAAAAAACAAATTTTAAAAATAAAAATGATAAGATATTTATTCCAATTTCTAAAATTTCATTTTAACTCGAGCCAACCGTAGAATATTTTTTTATTGTGATTTAAAATTCTAAAAAAATTTCTCTAATTTTTTAAAAAAACAATTTTATTTATGAAAAATAAACTACATTGTTAAGGAATGGAATAAAGAGCACGGTCAAACGACACATGCGGTTAGACGCTTAATGGAGTATGCATTCCCGCGAACGATAGCTATTCCGATTTGTTGGAGCAACCATAAAACTTCCCGAGCACACCTCAATGTGTTTATTTTCTCAGGTTTCCTTTCGGGGAGTCAGAATTGCAAAACCACCTCCGAGCTAAAAGTGGTGGAATGTTCTGTTTTTCTGAACGCCTCTTTCTACTTGACTTTCATACGGTTTTTTTCCTCCTCAAAAATTGTATCCACGTCTCCAAACTATTATACTTTTTGAGATGCTCACCCTGCAATTTACAAGATGAAATATTGCTTCTATAAATTAGAAATTATATTAACTAAATCAAAAGAATCTATAGTCTGGATGAAATATTTATTTGTAATCTTTATTTGTATAATTTATTAAACTTAGTTACATGTGTTTAAGCATAATTTAACAGGCATACGATGACCTATGTCGTGTCTCAGCTGGCATGATACATTGTTTGGTTAAAAAAAACATTGGAGAGCATAATCATAAAATACAAATTTAGTTTTAAAAATATGTCTCACTCACCTAACACATTTGACGAAGAACGCAAATCAGTGGAAAAACGGTGAGATTCTATATTTGATGACGATGAACAAAACAACCCCATAGGGAGACAAAATAATGGGACATAATTTTTGGAGTAAACGTGACATTAAAGATTTTTCTGGGATTCAAATAATATCACATTTAATGTTATGTTTCCTTTTTATTGATCTAAAAAAACAAAAGATTATTGTCAAATAACCACAAAAAATGGTCTTTAGTTAACGATAATTTGATCACATTCTTGTCTATCCGCAAGTCTTAAAAATATTGATTAGAGGCAAATGCACTTTTATTTTAATTTGACGATAAGGCGTTGCTACCGAGTATAAACACGGAAAAAATTCCATTTCCGTGATACTAATGAAAGCTTAATAGAGAGAAAATGTAGATAATATACTTTGCAATCAATACGTCTATCGACTGATTAGCGTCTATTGATATTTTGCCGTTCCACTAAGCCTACAAAAATACTTTCTGGCCGTAATCTTGTTTTATAATCTCCCACTTACTTACCAGAAATGATTCCATTTATCTCAAACCATAGGAAGCAAGCGGGAATGGATTCTTATTTACAAGTACCTCCACATCTAAATGACGGCTCGTGCACTAAAATTTTAACGATTGTACGAAACGAGTCGATTCCGTGTTTTCAAGTAAATGGGGAAAAGAGACTAGTTCTCTCAGTATTTCTCAATACTGTTCTTAAAGACATTTCCCTTAAAAAAATCAACGAGACCTGTCAAAAAATGAATGTCGTATGTGGAAGATGCAATGTACTACAACTAATGGCACTCAAAAATTCAAAAACAATTCCTATAGAAGCTCCTGGCTGCGGTTTAATAAATCTTTCCGAGGCTGAGCGTCTGTGCCAATTGCTTCTTCCAGAAAATCTACCAAAATATGAGTTTCCTTTGTCGAAACAGGCTACATTAATTCATCACTACTGTTTTGGAAGATCAAATGGATTTTTTGAACAAAAATTGTACAACACTGAGTCCGACAAGTGCATAATATGCCAGGAATGTTTCGGGATGTTAAACCCCGAGGAGTTTGTCATGCACACGCATGACGTTAAAATAAGATCCGTAAAGCATTGGGGACTTGAACGATCCAAATGGCGTCATTTTATATTTGCGTCTAACAACTCAGATCCCTTTTGTGTACAAATTATTGAAGATATGAAGAATAAGTTTATACATAATTCTGTAGATTATATTTTCTATATTTTTTAGGATGATGAAATTTCAAAAGATGTCTTTATGAGGAAAGAAGTGCCAATTCGAGAGACTGATCTTAGGGCTTGGCCTCATATCACATTTGTTAGGTAAGTAAAAACTTTGATTTATATAACCCAAAATGGCTTAAAATAAGAGTATTATTTATAAGTAATATCACTAACATATTAATGTTTCTTTATTTCACAAACTAATTGACAACATTTAGTGAACCCGTTAATGATAATTACGAGAAAATTGAAGAAGAATCAAAATCAATTAAGTAAAATATTTACATTATTTTAATCAAAATGTTAATTGAATCTAATTATAGATCCGAATCCGAATTGACATCCGAGAAACTCTTATTGGAAGTGGACGAGCTCGGTTTTTTCATGGGAATAATTTAATTTAGTAAATAAAGAGAACAGTGTCATAGACTCGACTACAATCTTTCAGAAACTCAGTAAAGAAAATGAAAAAGAAAAATTTGTTTTAAGTTCAGAACAAATTAAAACCATTTCGAAACTTTTTGATAATCAAATTAGCCAAATAAAATCAGAAATGACAAGGAAGCATACATTTGAAGTAAATTTAATTAATATTAAATGACAAGTACAACCTAATAAAAAATGAACTCCTTAAAATATCAGAAGAAAAAAAAACATTATCAGTTAAAGTTAAAAAACTTAAAAATCAAAATATTTTTCTGCGTAAAAAAATTAAGAAATTTAACATGTAATAAAAATTAAATATATTTTAGATCTTTAGGAATTAAAAATAATTCTCCAAAAGATATTCAAAACTCTGAAGTAAATTTTACATAGAGTATATCCGATACACATTCCTAAAATATATTTTTAACATTATATTATATAATTAATTTTATGAAAACTAATTTTAAATTATCTTTCAAAATTGATTACCTTGGCTTTTTATCATGATTTTATCAATAGTTTATACACGCGAATGCATTTTTTTTAAATCAACCATTTTGTGAGTTTTAAAGTTATTATATTATATAAAGAAGTTTTATAGTCAAAGACAGATTTGAAAAAAATCAACGTTTTTGCGTGTTTATGCGTGCTTTGTTTGTTAATGGTTCGCGGTTTCTTGGTAACTAAGTAATTGAGATTGACAATTTTTGTCATAAATTATAATATCCCTATTAACGTTTATTCTTTAATTAATTTTGTTTTTGAAAATTGTTTGTTTTTGCGATTCTTTTTGTTTTAAGGAATCCATGTTTTCAAGTTTTCGATAAAAAATTAAATTAAACTTTTTAGAATAATTTTCGCACTTTCCAGTAGATTCATCATTAATTTGTTTGCAAAAATATACAATTTATTGAAAATTTGTGATTTTTATTAATCTTTTTTGCTATTTATTTTTAAGCTAAAAATAGCCAAATATGAAAATCCTGGACAACGGTATTGTTTCATCCCTATCGCTGTGGAGAAATCTGGGGCAACAGGCCTTTAACGACTTCTTTGATCAAAGAAGTCTAAGGAAAAGTCGCTATGTGAGAGGGGAGCCCCGGGAAGTGTCATGGTTGTTCAAACAAATCGGAATAGGCGTCATCCGCAGTAATGCACATTCCATCATGCATGCCACCGCAAATACCTTTTAACCGTGTCCTTTTTACTTTTTATCTTATAATATAAATACACGTGTAAAAAATTTTTAAAGTTTATTTATAAAACTGACTCGGAACAAAACCAATTAATAAATCTTTTATGTCCAATAATGTCCAATAATGTATATAAGAAGTACAATAACATTTTGTAATTAAATCAAATAAATATGTGTCACAGACCGCAGTCATCCAAAATAAATAATATAATAAAAATTTAATCATATTTTTTTAACACCTTGGATTTTAGAGCAGCATAATATTTTATTGGATCATAGATTTTCATTGCTTACTTACTTGCTTCCGTTTTTTCCAATATATTAGATAAAACGATACCTTTGCTCGTTTTATATTTTTTGCGAGATCTAGTTTTGAAAACTGACCATATTCCATATTTTTAGCAATTTTAATTTTTGTTACATAATTAATCTTTCCGATTGTGGTCGAGAAAACTGGAGGAATAAGTGGGAAATCGCTTCGCTTCCTAAAGAAGCTTGGATGCTTAGCCACACTAAAAAGCCACGACATACGTGAGACCCAGTGGCTTCTCCAGTTGATCTCTGTTGCTATCGTGAGAGGCAACGCAACGTCGATAATGTCGGCGGGGTCCACTTCGGATGAATTGCTTTGTTAACTTCTAGTTGATGTAATTATTATTTAACCATAAAACTTTACTGATTAATCTTTGATTTTTTTATGAACCATATAAAAATCAAAATAAATATGTCAAATAATAATATATAAGAAGTACAAGCAAACCGGGGTCATCCAAAATAAATAATATAATAAAAAATTGAATCTTTTATTTTGGAAAAATTTGCTAATCTCTGCGTCTGAGGTCTATCCCTCAATGGTTCCAAGTCGGAGTTCACTCGCCTTTCCCCTGACTACTCTCTATTCGATCAGCCCTTCGCATCTCTTTCTAAAAAGGTTGTCGGTCACAGATTTACAAATCTGAAAGATCTGATTATCCTTGGTTTGCCAATCTCCGGTGGAGGAATATCCACTGCAATCGGGGATAAGAGAGGTAAGTTAGTTCTGACCCTGGAACGAATCTTCGACCTCGATGCACACGTGAGCTATTTCTCATTAAAAACTATCTTTCTATCCTGCATCTCATCTACTTACTCCGTTCATCTCCGTGTTTCCAGGAACCCAACTTGTTGTCTGACTTGGATTTTATTATCTGAAAGTCTGTCGAAAAATTATCATTTTCAACTTCTCTGGAGACAAAATAAAACTGAATTCTCCAAATTTTTTCAAGGCTGCCGAGCATGCATTGTCGTTTTGTAGCTATTACATCGGACGAATTTGAGAATATTAAAAGAATATGCGCAAGGTTTTGATGCGCCATTGAATACACATGAAAGAAAGCATGGCGACTATCAAAAATTCCTATGCAGAAAGTATCAATTGGCAACTCCGGAAAGCCTTAAACAGAACGTTTTGAAGGATGTACAACGAAAATACTTAATTAAGCAGATACAAAGAAACCCCCTTTACTCTATTTGGTTTAATTGCAATAATGATTTAGATGTGGATTTGAAGGAATTGTCTTTGTTGTTATCACATGGGAACAACTCTCCAAGGTAGAGGGAATGCTGTGTATGATTCAGGACGGCAACTTTGACAGCGGAGGTAGTAGTTACAACCATTGAAATGCCGTCAAAAAAACTGTGGATTATTTTGCTACAAAATGTGGCAGAATGTTGAACAGCGATTACCTGCGTCGCCACAATTAGGTGGTAAGGTGTATGTGAGATATAGGAAGTTGAAGACCCACTTTGTTTAGTAGACTGTCTCTAATGAGATGGTCGAAAAACGCATGGACATGACGATCAAGACGGATACTAAAGCTAATAATAAATCGGACATTTTTGTCTACAACAAGGTTCAGAATATCATTACTTACGCTCGTCAAAGTTGGGATTACTTCTCAACAATCTTTAAAGCATGTGAAAGTTAAAAAATTACACAAATACGATCTTTTTGCAAGTGATTTAAAGTTAATCCACAATCAAAAAGTGAACGTCGTACCACTAGTTCTCACATGGAATAGAATAATATCCGAATTTTACAAGCACTATTAAAACTCCGTAAAAGTCAAAAATTCGATTCGTGTTTATGTCCAGACGATCGTGATTAAAAAGACATTAGAGAGCATGCTTCCGAAACACAAACTTTCAGCTACGGGGGCAAATCACGGAACAAATATTTTAGTGGATGTTAGAACAATCAATGAGCGACTGAATGGAAGAAGTACCCACCACGAGACATCAGTAGAACCAGATCCTGAGAGAAGGCGGAGAATCGGAAGCAGTGGGAGGAAGCTGGAATCTCTCCAGTCCGTTTTTGGGTCTGGTTTCCCATTTGTTTTGAAACCCCGAAATCCTGTCTGAGACGGACCACATCCAGGATACATGCTTGTCAAATTCTCGGTCGATTACAAATTCCAGTCCGTAGTGAATACATGTCGTTAGGAGGGTAATAAGTGTGTAATCTGCTATCTTAGAGCTTTAATATTCTGTTATTTTCGTCTCATGCGACACCTTGTGATGTTCCAGAACTCTTGCGAGTTGAAGTTTTTTGTACATGGGATTGAGTCGTGGGCTAGCGGATATCAAGTGTGAAAAATATATTTGTGCAAAAGAGAACGTTAACACCTCACATTCCGGATACAAAGGTACTGATCAGATCAAGACTGTAACATAAATTATATCTTAATAATATTAAATTTTATTCTTTAAAATTATTATTATTAATTACTAATAAATGATTTTGTTTTACTTTGTTGTGGCACATGGCTGTTCCTCAATCTCTAGTTGTACAGGAAGACAATTCTAAGGAATACGAGAAAGTAGACCGTCAAAAAGTACTAAATTGAGTAATAGACAAGATTTGTCCCCACCTAATCCGCATATTCTGTAACATTGGTGGACATCACGATTTGAGTAGTTTTCGTAACAACGAACTGCCAAATGGAGAATTCCAAATATACACATGGTATGTCTATGAGTGGCAACCATAGGATGGACGCCTCTCTCCGAGAACTATGTTGTCTGATTAGACAGGTCAAGCCGGAAATAAAGCGACGTGGCACAGTAGTTAACTTTAGCGAGGTCTACCCCGATAAAAGAAGCAACAAATTCTTGCGTAGAGATATCGGCACGCTAATTGTGGGGGAGAAGACGTCAGATGATGACATCACTCTCGATTCCCGTAGATTTAGAGTGGGGGACTACCTCAGTGTGTCAATCTGCCCTCCTAATATTCAATCTCGCCGTAGGAATAATTATTACTGACCTGTTTTTTCACTCTTTCAATTAATCATTGTTTCCTAGTTAAGTGCAGATATTTAAAAATAAAGAAACACGTGTTATAAATCAAGTGAGTAAATCTTCGTATCCCTGATCTATTAGGGCATTTTTAATATTTTGTAACAAATGTTCTTTAGCTGAAGCAGGAACGATCTCTAAATGGGGTAATCGACTCATCTACTCACGATGAGCAATTGGAGTGAGTCTATTTGTCACATCCTCTAAATTTAGGCTTTCTACACCTTCGCATTGTATAAGTTCATTGCAGTGTTTTTGAAGGGATTCATTCCACCCGGTTGATGCAAGATCTTGTTTAAGTTGCTCCTTTATTCTGAATTTAGTGCATATAATGTTTACCTTGCCATTTGTCCACTATTATTAAGAACGGTCAATATCTTTGCACGTAAAGCTAGTTCGTCCATTAAATTGAATATTTTATCATTTTATAGGAATACAAAAAATAATTAATCCTTTAAATTTTGGTAGAATGTTTTAATAATAATTTTTTAACTAATTTGAACATTTTTTAATGTTAACCGTACAATGGTTTAGTCGGGCAAATGTCTAAAAAGGTTATATAAATTTAAATCAAATCCTTTGGAAAATACAAATTGCGAGTGGTATTATGTCACATGGGCGACTATGTCGCTATGGGCAGCCAGTCCTTTTACGTGTTTTCTATGGAACCCGCAGAAAAGGTTTAATATTTAATATAGCAATGTTATATATGGAAGAGTGTAGATTAATCAATTATTCTAATTTTAAAATTACATTTGAATTATCTTTTAAAATGGCTTACCCAAAAGTATATTAATTTAAACAGCGTGTTACTCACACTTTGTGATGTCTGGTTTAAGGGTTACGTCAGAAATATTACGAATACAATCAAATTAAGGAGCGTTAATCGGGATATTCCGGAGGATATGAATGCTCGAAGCAAACACCGGTTGGCCAAAAAGGCTTCCATTTTTGTCAAAAATGTCTGAAGAATCGTCAGCAGAAAACATCATTTAATTTCAGTTAGGGTTAGATTTTGAATATTTATGTGTCACTTGCCAACGTTAAGTTAGGGTTAGATTTGAATATATTTTTTTGTCACTTGCCAACGTTAGGGTTTGGGTTAAGGTTAGAGTTAAAGTTGTTACAAACTTGTCAAAAAAATTTGATGTAAATTATAATTTACTAATGTTTGCAATTTATATTATCCAAATACAAAAATAATTCAATTATAATTTGCTAATGTTGTAAATAATTTTACTATTTTAAAGCAACCATGGTTCAAATATAAAACATCATTTTATCAAAAATTTAAAGTTCAATCATTAGTACGAATCGTTTGTCTTTATATTAGTTGGCCTGTTAGTAAAATATTTGCTATTAGTTGCCATGGTAACACGTAAGGCCAGGTTGCCCATAGGGGTCTGATCACCAGTGACATATTAACATTCATTTTCACTCGGCACAGATAACCTACGAAGAATTTACCCAGAAGCCTAGGCCAAAGAGTAGGTGGAGGAAAAACATTGTCGCAAAGATAGCTGCAAGACAGGCCGAGCTAGAAGCGTTCACTGGAGGATGAAATCAAAAGTAAGATTCCACCTTGGCGAGTACTGTACATCGTCGAGCACGACCTGCCAAATGGAAACTTAATGAGTTGAGGCGTGTCCAGGCAAATAGAGAGGAATTGATTCTTGTTTATCAAAAGAAGCTCTCAACTCATGAATCTCGGTGTCAACACAGTTAGGTACTCGAAGGAATTGCCAGGGAGTTTAGGAAGAGGCATTCATGAACAAATACCTTGCGAGAGTCCACGGAAACTCACTACAGTCTAACCTCTTTTTGGGGCACCTAGTGCCCCAAAAACAGGGGTTTCCCCAGATAGAGGAGTTTTCTAATATTAACGAAAAAAACTAACGTTTTGTTAATTTAAAACCAAAAGATGTTTATTTTTAATTTCATTTAACAATTTTAGTCTTTACTTGTCGGGAAATGATCCGTTATTTTCGCTCCGAATTGGTACTTTTGAATTAATCGATCCATTGTCAAATTAATCGATCCAAAACGACCTTGTCGAGAAATGAATGTTTATCACTATTATCGGGTTCTCTGAAGCCCTCAGAACCTTCACATCCATCAAAATTACATCCATCAAAACAACAGAAACACGTTATTATTAGTTATTATAAAATAAAATTCAAAAATTATAACTAAAAAATATATATAATGTCACCGTCCAGATAGGTCGGGGCGCCAGATCGGTTATGTATAAAATTTTTAATAAAAACTACCTTTCGGAAGTTATTTTCTTTTTCTGTTCATTCTTTTGTTGATTTTAATATTATTTTTGCCAAAATATTGAAGTTACTGAGTTCATAAAAAACCAACATCCAGTCATTTCCAGATAATTACTGTATTGATTTTGCATTTTATTTAAAAACGCTTTAACCAAGGTTAGCCAAACAATTCTCAACACTAAAGTTTATTAGAAAAATCCATTTTTAATTTTTAAAAATGTTGTAAATTTCTATTTTTATCATTAAAACTCTAAAATACAATCCGGCCTACGGCCGGATAATTCAATGTGAATATTTTTCCCTATGCGGCCTTCGGCCGCGTCGAATTTGTAACAATGGCACAATTATTTCACATTTAAATAAATATGAAACGAGAAAAAACACAGAACGAACCCCATGAATATTTGCAGTTAAAGTTTTTTTACTCTCCTAATATGTATCCTTTGATCTTTTTCATCCTCTTAATTAATTATCGTTACGAGTTCTCGACCCCTATTTTTCACAATATATTTTTGTGCAGATATTTCGTCGTATAATGGGTATTTTCTATAACCCGGGTTTGCATCGCTATCATGCCGTATTAATACTTTATCGCCACTTTTCACTTCATCATATTTCCATTTTCAAAGCCACATCAGTGCGTATGGCACCATAAATTGTGAATGTCAATAAACTGTACAACCTATCACGTTCAAAGTGATTAAGATTGTGTTGAACCTAATTTAAATAGACAAATATACTACTTCAATGAATTTTAACTTAAGTTCAGCGTCTTCGATACAAAAGAAACGCAACTTTGAGCCATTTTTAGAAATGTAGGTGTTGTTCTCCTTGAAACTAAATTTTTGGCATATCTCCGTATTCGTGCCCTTTCTTCCGAACTCAAGGAATCATCAAGGTGGCCTGATTCCAAATACTCCCTAATTTTTTCGAGGGTGTCTCGAGTTAATTCAACTAAAACCATTGATTAATGCTAATCTTTTCAACTTTTTAGAACTTTTTTATTAATAAGATTTTATTTTTTTATTATCAATATTTTTTTGCAATGAAATGTTTCATAGGAAAAATATTTGTTTTGTATTTAGATAATTGACCTGACCGATCTGGCGCCCCGGCCGGTCTGGACGGTGACATATAATATTAAATGCCCCATAACGGGGTTTATCTTATAAAGAATAAACAGAAAAACTCCTAATAGAAATTCAAATTGCC
Source organism: Octopus sinensis (assembly GCF_006345805.1). NCBI lineage: Eukaryota > Metazoa > Mollusca > Cephalopoda > Octopoda > Octopodidae > Octopus > Octopus sinensis. Next base: position 593,723 of record NW_021832226.1, on the reverse strand, counting down.
CCAAAACCCGAGGGTGCCGTCCGGGGTCGCCCCAATAAGGGGTTGCACTGTAGTGTCGATGTGGGTAGATGTGACGATATATAACGTTGTTGACCATGCCTTCCTAGTTGAGTGCCTGCGAAGACTCAATTTGCCTTTGTGATTTATCAAATTTGTTGGAACTGAATGTGCATCTACACTACAACAAATGCAATATAGGCGGGGTTAAGTCAGAGAGCGGCATATTTAGGGCGACAGCATGTCTTCATTGCTGTTTATCCTTTGCCTTGAACCGCTGATTAGAATTCTCACTGCCCGATATGAATAAATTTCGATCGAGTATGATGGAGGTGTTTAGCAGCAACCATCTCATACTGATAAACGACATTAAACTGTCCGCTCGGTCTTCGGACATTTTCTACTCGATGGGCAAACCTCTGGGAAGATTTATGAATGCCGGGGGTCTGGAGCTCAACTGCAAATCGCCGACCAACACCCTGTGTGTGATGACCTAGTCAAAGTCTTGGAGGAGCACCAAAAGTAATACTTTTTTCACGTGCAGTGGGTTCTGGTTGTCTAAAAAACTTGCTCAGACGATTAATAACGCAATATTGAAATAATATGATAAAAATCATTTTTCCACTTTACAAGAAATTACAAATTGTATTGAATCTGAGCACATTCTACGACTTTCTCGATCAACAATAAACAACGCTTGCATTCTGCTGGACTATAAAATCGAAAACCGTGTAAAAAACCGCTATTGCGACCAGTAAAGAGAAAATTATTTGGGGATCTTGTCTGAAGATCTAAGCAAAATTATTTTTTCCGATGAAACAAAATTCGAGTTATTTTCATCAAATAAAAGAAATAATGTTCGATATTTTCACAGTTAAAGATATAATTAAGCAAACATTATACTCACGGTAAAATTTGAGGAAGAAAGTTTTTTAGCTTGGGACTGTATTTCGTCTAAGAGAGTAGGCAGGCTTATTTTTATTAATGGGATTATAACGGCTGCACATTATTTACAAATCTTAACACTAAATTTAAATCAGTCAGCAGGAGAAATGATTTTAATTGACTTTTAATTTATGAACGATTCAAGACATACAGGGTCACAACCAAATTCATGAAAGAAAGGGGATTAAACAATCAATTGACCCATACAAAGTCAAGATCTCTATCCAATCGAGCATTTGTGAGCTTATATAAAGTCGATTACGTGGAATGGGAAGACTGGATAGGGAAACGTTAAAGCACGAAATTATGAAAAATTTGAATAATCACATTCGTGAACTAATAAAGAAATAAGTTTTGAGCTTCAACTAAAGAGTTCTAGAAGTCTATAAGGAAAAAGGACAACGAATTATGTATTAAAATACTTGCGGTCACGTTTTTTAAACAAAGATTTTTTGGAATATGTTGTTACTTTTGAATTTTGCCGACAGTGACAAAAATAAAAATTTAATTGTTTAGATAAAAGGATTTTAAATTTGGTCTTCCTTAAAAATTTTTAAAAAAGTTACACAAATTTAAATAAACATACACTTTCAAGTGAAATTTTTTTTCAACAGACAGTATTCCATGCTTTGAACGAGTATGCAATCTCTCTGCTAAACTATTCCGTTGGCCTGATTGAACTCGACCCAAGTGAGTACGATGAAATGAACCTTACGTCCGAAAAGTACTCCGGCAGAATCACGTCAACGTGTTAGTAACCAACTAGAAAAGATTGTGCTTGTCTCAAAGGCAACTGCAAGTCGCCTTTTTTCACGTGCAGTGGGTTCTGGTTGTCTAAAAAAGCTTACTCAGACGATTAATAACGCAATATTGAAATAATATGATAGAAATCATTTTTCCACTTTACAAGAAATTACAAATTGTATTGAATCTGAGCACATTGTACGACTTTCTCGATCAACAATAAACAACGCTTGCATTCTGTTGGACTATAAAATCGAAAACCGTGTAAAAAACCGCTATTGCGACCAGTAAAGAGAAAATTATTTGGGGATCTTGTCTGAAGATCTAAGCAAAATTATTTTTTCCGATGAAACAAAATTCGAGTTATTTTAATCAAATAAAATAAATAATGTTCGATATTTTCACAGTTAAAGATATAATTAAGCAAACATTATACTCACGGTAAAATTTGAGGAAGAAAGTTTTTTAGCTTGGGACTGTATTTCGTCTAAGAGAGTAGGCAGGCTTATTTTTATTAATGGGATTATAACGGCTGCACATTATTTACAAATCTTAACACTAAATTTAAATCAGTCAGCAGGAGAAATGATTTTAATTGACTTTTAATTTATGAACGATTCAAGACATACAGGGTCACAACCAAATTTATGAAAGAAAGGGGATTAAACAATCAATTGACCCATACAAAGTCAAGATCTCTATCCAATCGAGCATTTGTGAGCTTATATAAAGTCGATTACATGGAATGGGAAAACTGGATAGGGAAACGTTAAAGCACGAAATTATGAAAAATTTGAATAATCACATTCGTGAACTAATAAAGAAATAAGTTTTGAGCTTCAACTAAAGAGTTCTAGAAGTCTATAAGAAAAAAGGAAAACGAATTATGTATTAAAATACTTGCGGTCACGTTCTTTAAACAAAGATTTTTTGGAATATGTTGTTACTTTTGAATTTTGCCGACAGTGACGAAAATAAAAATTTAATTGTTTAGATAAAAGGTTTTTAAATTTGGTCTTCCTTAAAAATTTTTAAAAAAGTTACACAAATTTAAATAAACATACACTTTCAAGTGAAATTTTTTTTCAACAGACAGTATTCCATGCTTTGAACGAGTATGCAATCTCTCTGCTAAACTATTCCGTTGGCCTGATTGAACTCGACCCGAGTGAGTACGATGAAATGAACCTTATCGTCCGAAAATTACTCCGGCAGAATCACGTCAACGTGTTAGCAACCAACTAGAAGAGATTGTACTTGTCTCAAAGGCAGTTAGGACGTGGACTAAATAACATCTTCCGCTTATGTGAGAGAATTTTTACCAAGATGCACGAAACTTTGTGGAGTGGTTCAAATTTATCCCAAAGGAAGGCTTCCATCCTTGCTGTTTAAAAAGCGCGTGGTACACAACTTGGGACCATAAAAAGCTACGTCTCGTTTAAGTATGGTCTGGATGCTACCCAAGTTAATGTGAAGGAGTTGATCAAACATCAAAGGAAATTGCTAATAAAAAAAGATCAACTTGAAAGTGCTTCACACGACTCTTTTTAGCAGCCCGGACAACCCGTACATTGACGTCCCGGCATTATCAACGTGACTGAACTATAGGAATTACTCTCCGCAATCAGAAGGGTTATTCTCATATTTGCAGGATAAGAATTTTTCAATGGTCAACGAAAACATTGTAAAATGAATTAGACTCTTCAGCTTGTCCAAGCCAGAAAAATCCCAAGAAAATTGCTGAAACAGAAATCTTAAATGGGATTAACGCGTCAATCAAAAAATATATTGGCCTTCCTGCTAAAATTAAATATCAACTATATTTTCGATATTATCCTTCGCAAAATTGTCTCAAGCAGGTCGAAGTGGAAAAATTCCACAAATACGACTTGCTGGCGAATGAACTGGGAGCGATCTGAATCATCCATGTCGTCATGACCTGGGACGGAATAGTGTCAAAATTCTTCAAAAACAATCTGGAGGCGCTTTATCGATGCCTGTTGAAGAGGTAGTCCCTGAATCTAGGCTGCGCGTTGACATAGATCTGCCCATCCGTGCACTGAACGTGGGGCCTAAGAGAATAAGGTTGATGCAACAAAACACTACAAATAACGAAAACGGAGACTGAATAACTATTAATTATCTCAGTATAATTTATTTTTGATATCATCTATGCAGGACAGTGCGCACATTAAAGGCTTAACAACAAAACAAGGCTTAAGAGTAAAGGAAATAATCAATGAAAGGAAAACTTGCTAAAATTAAAAGATAGCTTGAGCAAGTCTAAACTATTAGCAAAATGATGATAAAGAAAAAAATCACTGACAAACAGTGTGACACTTTGTGCTCTTATGGCTTCAACAAATTAAAAAAGAGAGTTCTAGAGGATTGCATTTTTACTCCGAGATGAGATCAAAATCGTGGAAAAAATCGCAAGTCTGAAGATTGGTTGTAAACCGGAATTAATCACCTTCTATCCAATTTAATTCAAAGAAAACACATATTGCTACTATCGCAGAATTTTTATCTTGAAAATAAAATACTGGAAATGTAAATGAATTGACAATAGCGAATCTGGTAAAAATCCAACGTGAATATGTATAGAAAAAGTCGAAAAAAACCCTTGCACTTTATTTTGTTCCAATTCCTAAAGAATTTTGAATTTGATGTTAATGAATCTTGGCTAATCCACGGAAACAATTTTTCCGGGCATGAAGCAACCCTGTACTCTCTGCTAGACCAAAGCTTATTTTTCAATATTGGAGAATAAATGGAGCCACCGTAGCTCATCCAAAATAACTGTTGATCACAATGTTAGAAGTGATTGAGTGCTTAACGGCCACTATCTCAGACGCCATAACGAGGTTGTCAAGTGACTGCCTCTATTTTATGTCGTTAATATGCGATAAAAAAGTCGAACAAATTAAAAACCCATTGAATCAAATTTTTAACACCAACTAATTTGTGGAAATCTCAGTTTCCGACGGATAATGCTATCCAGAATAACAAACGACGAATTGAGCAAAACAATTACACTTATCGAAGTGGTGATCACTTCAAAAAATTGTCTTAAGTAGATTCGAGTGGAGAAGTTTCACACATACAACCTGAAGAAGTTCCAGAAATGAACTGGTTGCAATCCACCGGGGGGAAAGTGAAAATCGTCCATTTGTTATGACCTGGGACGGAATTGTGTAAAAATTCTTCAAAAACCATTTGGAGGCGCTCAGAGTAGAGGACAGGGTGATATCCAGACACTGGTGTTGCGAAAGACTTTAGAGAGCATGTAGCCTGTTGAGGAGGTAGCCTCTGAGTCTAGACTGCGCGTTGAAATAAATCTCCCCATCTGTGCACTGAACGTAGGCCCTAAGAGGGTGAAGTTAATGTAACAAAATGCTACAAATTACAAAAACGGAAACAAAATGTCATCGTCCAAGTACGTTTAAAATTTTTAATACAAATTACCTTTCTGAAGTTATTTTCTTTTTTTGTTTATTACTTTGTTGATTTTAACACTATTTCAGCCAAAATTTTGAAGTTATTAAGTTTATTAGAAACCATTTTTTATCCTCTTCATTAAATATCGTTACATGGTCTCGATTCCTATCTTTCACAATATACTTTTGTGCAGATAACTCATCGTATAATGGATATTTTCTATAACCCGGGTTTGCATCCCCATTATAGCGTATTAAAACTTCATCGCCACATACAACTTCATATTTCCATTTTCTCCACTTTTTCATATTTTCTCCAGATTTTAAAATATTTGCAAGGATTATTTTTCTTTTTCGCATGAGTATTCTTCACAAAGCTGTTTTATTTCAGAATTTCTAAACTCCTTGCCATTATCAGCATGGAGAATAAGTGGCCCCCAATAATACAAAACATGTCATCTAGGATTCTGCGCATCTCTTTAGCTGATTTGGTAAAAGCACATTCTGCCATAGCAAATTTTGAAAAGGAATCCAATAAAACAATAATCTATTATTTAGATTACTAAATTACCCACGAAAATTTTTCATTTCGGGTTGAATAGCGTTTTAAATAGATAAGATCTACAAGGTATCGTTCCCTTGAGGAAGAAGCAATAATAGGTGTTATTACTGGTTTAGACAGGAGCAATCGTTTCCACATCAGTACGTCTAGGAACATAAATGGTGAGTGTCAATAAAATGTACAATCTATCAAGTCCAAAGTGATAAAGATTGTGTTGAGCCTTATTTAAATAAACAAATATACTACTTCAATGAATTTTAACTTAACTACAGCGTCTTCGATACAAAAAACGCAACTTTGAGTCATTTTTAGTAATATAGGTGTTGTTCTCCTTGAAACTAAATTTTTGGCATATCTTCGTATTCTTGCCCTTCTCCCCCGAACTCAAGGAATCATAAAGGTGGCCTGACCCCAAATACTCCCTAATTTTTTAGAGGGTGTCTCGATTTAATTCAGCTAAAAACATTGATTAATGATAATCTTTTAACTTTTTAGAAATTTTTTATTAATAAGATTTTATTTTTTTATTATCAATATTTTTGCAATAAATTTTTTTATAGGAAAAATATTTGTTTTGTTTTAGATAATTGGTGGCAGGCTGGTCTGGGAGGTGACACTAAATAACTATTAAAATAGCTAGGGATATGTTAGATTACATTTTGACAGAATTTTACTTGGTCTATTTATAATTTCTCAAAATATATTGTTTTATGCTTTTTGCTAAGAACCAGCATTTCATCGACAATTTCGATCAATCTGCGCTGTGCAAGATGCCATGATCTATCCATTATTAAACAGCAGTGTAGATATTTAAACAGCATTCATGTGAGCTGGTTTCAGAATATCCGCCACGTAAATTTTAAATAGCAGGGGACTCAACGGAGATCCCCATGAGATCTTTCTCTTCAGTGACAGATTCTTTGATACATTGTTCCCGTATCTGATGTAAGAGTTTTATCTCTTAAAGAAGTTTTGATCCAATTAAAAGATGCTAGATCCAACTTCGACTTGCCGGCTCTGTTAAAGTTTCAAATACCATACAGTGCCAAATGTTTTCGTGATATCTAAACAAATAGCAGTGAATGGTGTAGACCTGTTCATGACAATCCCATGATTGAGTTAAAGGGGAAATTCGTACATAATCTTTTTGATTAAAAATTCCACTGTTGGTGAAAAAAATTGACTAGACAATTTATTTTACACAATTCTTTTCATTATTCTGGATAATGTGCCGATAAAATTAATCGGTCCGTAATTAACTGCTTTATTTTTCCCAGGTTTTGGAATCAAGCATACAGTGCCTAACGACCAACTTGAATTAAAAATCTCGTAATTTACGACCAGAAGTCGGTAAATCAAGATCGGATAAGAATTTTTCTCGGATTATTTCCTAACCTCGTTCCATAGATATATTGCCCATAAGGCAGTTTTTGATAAAGTTTATTGTCATGAAAAAAATCATTATTAGTAGTATGTTATTAAATAGACTAATGAATGCAAAATGCGTTCATTTACTAATCTTTCAGTTACGCAATCGACGAGTAGAACTTGTCTCTCGCTGTCTTTCCACAGACTGCTTTCTTCGAATTTCACGTTCCAGTTCATTTTTAAGTACACCTACCTGCAAAATAATTGAAGAATGAATCGTCACTTGTTCTTGAAGACCAGACACTCTTTGTTTATAAACTCGGTCCCTTGTGTCTAAAAGTTTTTCTGCTTTGGACTGAGCTTTGAGTAATTTTTTTAACTCCTGGTCAGTGTCTTGACGATGTCTTTGCACAAAATCCACCATTCTTTTCGAATGTTTGGCCTCCACGTTGTCAAGTTGGAGTTGTAGACTATTTGCTTTTTCTTGCAAGCGACGGTTTTCTCTCTCCAATCGTTCCAAAGTCCGAGAATAATTAGACTGCATTCCGTTCGTCCTTTGCAATGCTTCCTCCGTTTGGAGTTTCTCCCTTTCAATCTACCATTTGCTAAATCATAAATCCACACCGCGTCAATGTTATTGCGAAGAGTTGTCCGCTCTTTAGAAGCACGCTTATTACTTATTTCGAGTTGTCTTTTTTCTTCTTCTACTATAGACAAAGCCTGTTGTAAATTCTGAACTCGGTCTTGAAGTTGATCCTTTGCTTCCTGTATATCCTGCAACATCAATTTAATTTCTTTTTCATAGCATTCATGCGATATTATAGTCGTTCCTAGTCCTTGGAGTTGATTTTCCAAATCTGAAATTTTGCATTCCGCGTTGTTGAGATTGGCTGTTTTCAAATTTATGTTTTTAGCCAAACGAGAGTTTTCTCTCCTCACTTCCGCCATAGCAGACCTTACTATATGTTATAAGTAATATTGCTTTGTATTTTCCATTTTCTGTTGCAGATTTTGTCGCGTTTTCTCATTATCGAGGACTGTTTTTTGTAAATTCGACATTCGATCCTGAAGACATTTAAGTTTGACTTCACATTCACTGTTTGACATTGTCAATTTGGCACTCTTCAATAATAAAAATATTTATTATACTTTGTCCTTATATATCGAATTTTCTTCTTCAAGCTTGGAAAGACTGACACTCAATCGATCTACTGTGGTCTGCAAATCATTGTTTCGTTCTTCTAATTTTTGAACCCTCTTTTTTTGATGTTCCAAATTTTTCTTTAAGTCCTAGATTGTTATCATTTTGATGAAAATACCATAATTTCTTCTTCCTTCTTGTTTAAACATAGTTTGGAGCGCTTTAGATTGTCTTCGGTTTTATGAAGCGTTTCCTTCATTTGATTGTTTTTACCAAGTGAAGATTCCATTCTCTCCCGCAGATTGTGACAGTCTTTGCTAGCCCGTGCTTCATTTTCTTGTAGATTTTGGAGTTTTTCCTTTAAATAAGCAGTTTATAAATATAAAAACCATAAGCATTCGATTTTCCTGTTCTCCTTGTTTAAAATTCGACTCTTGCTCCGAAAGCTGATTTTTATATATTCTAAGTTGTTTTTGATTTAATCTTAAGGCATCCTCTTGGGTTGAAATTGTGACCTGAGCGTCTTCCAGTCCACGTTCCACTTTGCTCTTCTCTGCTAGACTGATTATACGATCATCTGCCTTTATAAATATCAGATAAAGTCCTTTGTAGTTTTGCTAGACGAGATTCAATGTTTATTCTCTGATCTTCTGCGTCTTTAAGACATGAATTGACATATTTTGCCTGTTCTATTAATTCAAGCTGAAAGTAAACTAATGATTATACTCGTTCTTTGTCGGTCTTCGACATCTTTTCAGCTGCTGATCTTATAGCGGCACAGAAAAATGAAGGATCGACTTCGTTAGTGGTTAATGAAGGACTCCCATCTCGATGACGGGAACTTTTTGATGTTGAGCGTGATCTTGTTCTGCGTTGAGTATTTTCTGTTCCCAGGCAAAGTCGAATTTCAGTGCAAATTGTTTCTAGTTTATGTTCCGTTTCATTCCTTCCAGCATTGCTACGCTCGAGTTGACGGTCGAGATAGTCAATTCGTCCTTCATTTGTGCTCAAGGCTGACTGGAGATTGTTGATCTCTTCATTCAGAGAATATATTGTTGATTCGAAAGATTCCTTTTCGTCGACAAATCCTTGCTCTTTTCTTGAAAATTCGTCAACTGCTCGTTCGAATTCCTCATTACTCTTCTTTAGGACTCCATCCAATTCCCCTAACCTTCGTTGGAGTAATGCGATTTCCTTGTTTAGAGAACTGACTTTTACATCCATTTCCTCAATCTGTTAGATATTTTAGACTTTTGATAACTTTATTATTTTTGTTATATATTTCTTTATTGAGTTCTTCATTTTGTTCTTGATTAGTAGTCAGCTTGAAGTTAAGATCGGTGATTTGTTTCACTAGGTTATTCCGCTCTTGATTTTGTTCACCCATCTCTTTTTCCATGGCTTCATACTCTTGTTGGATTTCATTGCGACTGTTTTCCAACGATCTCACCGTTCTTCGCAATTCGTCAATTTGCCTTAAAGAATGATTCAAATTGTCATCAAAATCTGAAATAGTTCTAGCATGGATACCGTTTATTTGGGATTTTGCCTCTTGTAGTTGACAGACCAGGTCAGACTTGTCTGACTCCAAACCCTGAATACATCCCCTAAGTTCATTAACAGCACGACGAGAGACGTCAATTTCCCGCTTTTCACTATCGAGTCGGTCTTTTAAAACAAATAATTAAAACATACTTTTTAGTTCTGAGTTATCTCTAATAAGACTGGATGCTTCTTCCTCTACTTTATTCACTCGTCCTTGTAACAAATCAATTTCTGATTTTAAGTCACAATTATCTTGATTTAGCTCAGCAATTCGAGAATTATTTGTTGCCACCTCCACCTCCAAAGCTTGCTTTTCAGAGGAAAGGGTAGATATTGAATTTTCAAGAGTTTTCTGAGTTTCCTCGTATTTACAGCTGCGGTTCTAATAAATTGTGACCTACTTTGCTTCTTCAAGCTTGTTCTCAGTTTTCTGCAGACTTGATTCTAAATCTTTAATTTTCTGATCGTCGTAATTCTGACGATTTTGGCTATCTCTTTTGACTCTATTAATGTCTTCGGAAAATTGTTCAAGTTCTCCATTAGCATACGTCAACTTTTCCTGAAGAGAACTAATTTCGTTATTAAGATTAGATTTGATCTTTCAGTAGAATATATTTATGATACCTCGTCTCTTTCTGCCTGTAGGGCTAACTTGATATTTTCCTTATCCAAGACCGTGTTTTGTAATTCATTTTTTAGCTCCTCAATTTTGTTGGAGTTGGTCTGGATCACTTCTGATATTTCCTGCGAATTGGTCAACGAAAGTTGCTGGATTCGTTCATCAAACTCTTTTTTGAAATTTTCCTATTATCTTAAACTTTGAATTTACTTTTTCTTGAATAAAACGACACTCATCTTCTTGTCGCAGTTGTTTTTCTTTTTGCAGAGACTGGGTCAATTTATTCTCACTTTCCTTTGAATTTTGTTTTAATTCTTCAAGTGATTGTCTGTTGCTCTCAGCCATTTGCTCGTTCTCTTCTCTACTTTTTTCAAGTTCGTCTAAATCAATTTTGTCGGAACTCAACTGATTAATTTTTCTTTCCGTATAACCAATTCTTTATTTTCCCTTTCGATTTGGTCTTTTTTGGAATCCAAGGATGACATTTTTTGTTGGAGTTCGTACAGATTTCCTTCAAGTTCGGCTTTTTCTGTCCGCAGTTCATTTAATGTCTAAAATATATGGAGATGAGACCAACTTCTTGCAAATTTTGGATTTCTTTCCCACTTGATTTGAGTTCTTCCGAAAGACTTCCCTTCGCTTTTGTAAGCTGTTCTTTGTCTTTAGTGAGACGTGTGGTAGATTCCTGAAGTCTCGACAATTCTCTCCGAATGTTAGAAACTGTTTCATTCAATAAATGTTTTTCATTGGCGTCCTATTTTTTTAAATCGTGTTCATACATTTCTGCACTGTTCAATTAGTTCTCCCCTGTCTTCCATTATATTTAGTAGTTCTTCTTCTAGCCGCTCTTTGTCTTCGATAAGTTGATTAGAATGTCTTTTACACACTTCAAAGTCACTAGCTTCACTTACTGTTAAATTCGACTTCAATGTCACTACGTTCTTTTTCCACTGCTCTCATATTCTCTTGCAAATTATAATTTTCGTTTTCAAGTCGGCTTTTGTCTGATGAAAGATGGTTATTTTCTTGTTCGATCTTTGCAATTTGAAGTTATTTTTAAACCTTATTTTTCAATGAATTGAAGTTTTGGACGTCTCGAGTAAGGTTTTCAATAACTTGTTCTTTATCGGAAAGATTTTCCCTTAAGCTGAGCAAATCATATCGAATCTTTCTCAAATCACTCTCGGCAGAAATTTTTTCTATTTCTGCTCGCTCAAGGCTTGAGGAAAGTAGATTCTGATTAAATTATATAAAAGTTATACGTTTTGTTCAGTAGTTACTTGGAATTCTATATTCTGTTTATATGAAGATTCTTTGATTCGCATTAACTCTTCTCTTAAATTTGTATTTTTTTGCTCTAATTTTTCAATCATTTGGTGACTGCGAAAACTAAAAATATAAAGACCACCATCTTTCGTTTTCGTTGGAGTGTCGATACAAATTACGTAGTGTGTCGCTCAGTTCGATTTCGATAACGTTATGAGTTTTTTGAAGCTCGTTATTTACTTTTTGAAAATGTTCCACTTCTGACGTAAGGCCGTCAATTCTTTCGTTTAAATTTTTCTTTAAAATTTCCAGTTGTGCATATTCACTGTCTTTCTGGCTCAACTGACTCTGCGCTTTACATTTATCATTTGAATAACATTCTCTTTCTCGTTTTCTATATTAATGACATTACATAGAATACAAAGTTTCAATTTCTGTACAAAGATCTGTTATTTTTCGTTGCATGGTCCTGTCCTTGTTTAAAGATTCGTTTAGTTTATTTCCCAGAGACTCATTTCTATCGTTTAGACCAGACAACCGTGTTTTTAAGTTTTGGTTCTATAAAAATATATTGAGTTTCTATAACATCATTTATTTTCTTTGAGAAGGCTGCCAAAATGGCCGAGTAGGTTGGGTCAGTCGGCTTGTTCTCGTATGATGGCAATTCAAAATCTCCGTCGTCTTTTAAAACCGCCTAAAAATCAATAAAAAAATAACATCAGCAATAATTCTGATTGAATGTTGAAGCCTTTCTGCATTTTCCCTTTCAGCTCGATAGAACTTCTCACTATTCGCTTGTTCGGCTTTCATTTGATTGATCTGTTCTTTTAAATAAATTATTTCCCGATCCTTCCCATGTGCTTCAAGTGAAACCGAATTGCACTTTTCGCTTAACGTGGAATATCTATGTACATTAATTTCAAATGCACTTTTCTTCACTATAACCCACTTCTCTCCGCAACTCTCGAACTTTGGCATTCAATGAAACTATTTCTACGGAATTTTCTTTTTCTTTCTGTCAGAATAATTTTTGTTCAATTACTTTTCCGGCGGACTTTATTGATTTTGTAAGCGAATCACAAAATCGAGTCATATTAGAGACGGTGGTAGCTATTTGAGTTTTCCCAAGAGAAATGTTCTTTTCGATATCATTCCTCGTAGATGACAGTTCCTGTTTCAGCTCGGAAACTTTTTTCCAAGTTCTAAGAGCATTTTCGTGTTGTTGTATGCAGAATTCGTCCATTGACTAGATTATTCAAGTCACATTACCCGGCAGCTCTCGTTCCATTGTCTTTCACTGAGATTAGTTCTGTCTTGAGTTCTTTATTTTGTAACTTTAAAGCTTCCAATTCTTCTTCAAGTCTTTTATTTTTCGAGTCGGTTTCACTGAGTTGATTTTTTAGCCTAACATTCATTTTTTTCATTTGAGAGTCCCTTGAAAGTTTAAAGTGATATAATTACTTTATTTCATCTTCAGAAATGTCTTCAAGTTCAAGACGCTGGTTTAGCTGTGTTGTTGCCTCATATAACTGATTTGGATGCTGTAAATAAATAATATACTTGTTGACGATATCGACTACTGTCCTGTTCCATATCTCTCACTCTTTCTTCCATTTCTGCTGATCTTTTCTTGTATTGAATAAGTTTGGCTTGCAGTCGCTGAACTAGTTCTGACTGGTTTTGTTGAGCTCTCTGATACGCATCTAGTTTACGTTGATAGTGAGCATGCTCGTCTTCCAGTCTTTCTCTCAACTCCCAGTTATATGGACTAGTATTCCTTGACATGGTTGTCTAAGAAAATTAATTTTTAACGAGCCATAAAAAAATTAGCAACTGTTTCTAAGCGAATTTGAGTAATATGTCAAATTTCACATAATTATAAATCTCCTAGTAACCTGATTTGTATTATTAATTGCATTTGCCCAGAAAGTAAGGTTACTTAAATAATTTATTTATACTTTTCGAATTGAGTTTTGCTGAGCTCTCAAATCATTAATTGTTCTCTCAAGACGGTTTATTTCATTCTCTACTGAAGCACTTTCATAATTCAAAGGACGTTCCATGTTTTTAAATCTAATAAAATATATCATAACTCGTAAATGAAAGTATTAAAATTGTAAATGATTTTATTTTTTTGAAGGCAACAAGCATCAATTAGACATACTTGTATTATTTTTGTCGAACAATAAAGCAAGCAATTCACTCGTTGCTTGACAACAGTTTCGTCTGTCTGGAAAAAATTCAATTTCTAAAAATTATGTAGATCGGAATATTTACTTATTTATCTTAATCCTTCAATCAATTAAATATTTTGTATTGATAAAAATACAATTTTCATGAATACAAATTAAACTAATTTTTTCTATTTAGAAAAAACTTAGGTAGACATGTTAGTTTTACTGGGCTTTTATTTTGTGTTTTAAAACATTTAATATTTCAAATAATAAAAACTTTTAAGAAAAACAAGTCAAATTATCAACTAACAGCGAGAGACAACTTGCCTCTACATTACGATGAAAAATGTGGATTTTTTAAATGATATTTTATGAAAAGAATGTCGGCACGCCCCAAGGAGACTCTCTCTCTCTGCTGTTTGTCATCTACATGGAAGACACCTTGAGAGATCTGAGAACTTTCTACGATGACTATCCTGATAATGTCGATTTTTCTTTTGAAAACAGAGATACTCTAATCCAGGGGTGTCAAACATGGGGCCCTCTGCATGTATAGGTCGCCAGCGAGCCTTTAAAATATTTTTAATTTTAATTATTTTTTAATAATTAGTTTATGCGAACCCTAATTGTTAATATTTATTTCAGTTCTTAGAACGAACCTTATTCGCAAGATTTTTATTTTAAATATCCACCGAACTTTAAACTATGGTTGGTAAACTTCTTGAGTGAACATTGAGACTTGTAAATCATGGCCGAATAAACTCTATTTCTAAATCTTTACCAAACGGATCACCACTGTCTTCAATTCTTTTTAACCTTTAAATGAGCGGCATTCCAATTACTCGCCAGGACGACATCTTACTCTTCTATGCTTATGATATTATTATAGGATCACAGGACACAAATCTACTCACAGCAATCCAAGGATATCAGGAAAATACTAACAATATATTTTTTGGCTATGTACAAACTACCTGAACTTAAACCCCAAAAAATGCGAGACCATTCTATTCACGATTAAAAAATATCCAACTCCGAAATCAATGCTGTTTGGAACGGAACAAAAATTTCGCAGACAAAAACGCAGGAAATACTTGGTGTGACTTTTTACAGCCAATTCTTATTCTCTAAGCATATTGACAATCTTATAACTAAACGATCGAGAAGATTAAACTTTTTAAAGGCCCTTCTTGGTTCATGCACGGGAATACAACAACTCTGGTTTAACACTATATACAAACAATATGTTGAACCATCTGTTGGTTATGCTTGTAGAGCCTGGTGATCATATCTGGCTTCACCAGATCTGCAAAAGATCTTGAACCTACAACGAAAGGCGCAAAGTTTATCTCCAGTTTCACTGAACGGCGTATAAAGCCAACTGCTTTCGAAACGCTTGTAATGACGACAGGTTCTGATTTCCATGGTATAACATGTGACAGGTAAGAGGCGGAACCTGGAGGCGGAATTTTTAATAAACAATAATTTTTTGATTTAATTTTCAGTGGAAAATCATTTAGGGTTAGGGTTAGGGTTACGGTTAGGGTTAGCGTTAAGGTTAGTTTTTCACTTGGGGAAAAAGTAAAATAAATTTAAGCAAAAAATGTATATTTGAGTGTTTTAATAAATATTTCAGTGTACAATTTTAATTTTAAAAACAATTTGAAAAATTCCGCCTCCAGGTTCCGCCTCCGGCGTGGTTCCGTCTCTTACCTGTGACATAACATGTTGGAAACAGCCCCGTCCAATCAGCAAAAATCCGCTTTTATTGAAAAATTATCAAATTCCTCTGTCTGTGTGTATTGAAATGAATTTTATTTTATTCACACTCAGTTAAATTCCAATTTAAAGTGGCTGAATATTATAATATTTTAATTAATTATTTATTATGTAATTAAATTAATAAAGAGTAAATATAAATAATATATATTCTTAAACTAAAAAATTGACCAAGTGATGGTACAAGGTGTCAAAATTTGCACTAAATGTGCAATCATATTATCTACTCAATATATTAGAATGTGCAGCACTAGTTATCTATTAAGAGAGACTTATGGATTTTACGAACAAAATAAGAATCTTATTAGATACGGCGTATTTGCTTCTTCCTTACGAGAGAACATAAAAACTGAATGGCACTTTTTATTTCATTCCATAATAGGAGAAATTTCACCTCTCAATTACCAAACGTTCATTTTACTGAATTAGCCTCAAATGAGCCTTCTTTTTTTGATGTGGCACATTCTCTGCATTCAGAACTGCCCTCCCTTCTTTCCCATCTGCCAGTCTCCACTCAAATTGGAATTGCTTCTTGCACTAAAGACTACCTGTCGTTATTATTGGCCTCCCAAAGTCAATCTCCTGCTGAAATTATGCGAATATTCTCAGAAAAACGTTTAAATTGGTGGAATGAGGTTTTTTAACTAACTAATATAAAGTTTGTTTTAGACAGTTCTGTCATTGTTGACGTTGACGAAGGCAAACTGTCTTTACGTCTGAAGGAGGGAATTCCGTTTGAAGTCATCGAACCATATAATGACCTCCTCCTCCCAAACGGAACATGTTTGAACACTGTTCATGCTTTCGTTTCTATCGACAGTTTTGCAAAAGGAGCTTTAATTTTAGGCCTTTCTGAGGACAAATCAGTTTATTTATATATTTTGTCATTCCTGTAGATTCTAAAATTGCACAGACGACTGTGTCCTTATAAGTTGGCGATTGTGACTCCTTCGGACAGTGGAGACGTCCTTAACGAGTTGTGCGCACATGTGGCTGAAATATTCCGGTCAGAACAACTGCCCTGTATTATTACTGAGGACTCTTCCCAGTTTAAATTGATTTTTTTTATTTGTGAAGATTGGACAAATTGGGAATTCCGTTTGTGCTGAAATTGACAAGCGACACTGTCAAGACTGGAGTGGCACAGCTAAGGGATATTGATGTGACATTATGGGTCTGAATTTACTCCTCAATGTCTTAGGGGGACATTCATCTTAGCTCCGTACTTCAGCGGGTAAAAAATTCAATCGCCCTATTTAATTTTTTTTAAATCACAAGATGGAAATTAGTTTGACTTTGAATCAGATTTAAAATACTTTTTGTTTAATTTGACTTTATTAGCTGAATTCACCTTAATTATTTAAATTTTTTACTTTTCATAAAAATTAGGATTTTATAATTTACGAATATTTGCTGACTAAAATTTTATTTAAAATGAAAACAATTATTTTTGATTTTTAATATTATAAGAATTCTTCTGTATGCTCTCTACTAGAGAATGAGAACTCTCAAGTATCTAAACGACTTTTTTGCTGTAAATACCTTTTTATAAGATTCTTCGGCATCATTGATTATTTTTGAACATTCTTCGAGTGTTGCTAATTTTTTGGCGAGTATTTCATTGATTGCGGCTAATTTTTCAGTACTAATTCTCAGTTCATTTTGGATGACTATTCTTTCGTCCTCATCTTTTTGTATTTCTTTCCTAAGCTCGTCTCTTCGAACTGACAGTTCTTCAATGCCTTTAAATACTCTTCATTAATGAATACATTTAACTAATTCGTTGTTGTACGTCTGTAGTGCAGCGCCGTGATGTGCCATTTAAACTTTTACTATGGAAACAATTTTAATCTTAACATATATCTATTTCTTTAAACTAATTAACTAATTAATTGTCTAAATAAGTCTAAAGCCTTCAAAGTGAACAGAGGATGGCACTCCATGCACCTGCTCGCTTTCTTCCTCCTCTTCTCTGGCTTAGTTGATTTTAGAGAAAGTAAAGTCCAGCGCCTCTCGCTGACTAAATCTCAAGAAAGAACTGGATCGGCGAGTATCAAACGAGATACTCTCCAGAGCCCTCTTAAGAACAGTAGACTGCATATAACTAGCTCGTATCCAAAGAAGTCATACTTCCCCCTTTTCTCCACTTTCACTGTTTACAAATGATCTAGGCGCTTGATGCTTACTTCCACGATAGCGATCTCTACGGTGACCTTATCATGGACCAAAATATTGTGTTTGTTGTGTTGAATAACAATCGAGGTGCGTATTGGGGTATCCACCATATGAACACCATTGGAGTTCTCACACACCAATTAAACTCGATGGGTTCGCAACTTTCTGGAACGTCTACTATTGCAGAAATAATATAATAATATTTTATAAAATAATGCTACTTTTTGATCGCCGCAAAAATTTTTAATTCGTAAAAAAATAATTAACAGTTAAAGTATTAAAATTTGCGCATTTAATATTAATATAAAAAAGAAGCGAGAAAAATCTTATAAAACTAAATAATGCAACCTGATGATAATAATTTTTGGAACAAAAACACAATAAGTCGCTGGTGTAAAACTGTTTTTTAAATAATCATTCTAATAATAATTTAGGGAGAATTACCACAGGAAAGTGAGCTGGTAAGAAGTAATAAACAAATTTTAGAATGATAATGACATGTGTGAAATGAACATATTAACTGATACTATAAGTGATCTTGTCATTACGAAAAAGAAATAAACAGATTAAATCAATTATTTAACAATAATAATTTTTTCATCTTTATATAACAATTAAAGTTTGGTTAATATAAAAAACAGTTGTAAACAGTTAGAAACATTTGAAAAGTCGAGGAATTTAAAGTGTTGTTTGACAATTCCGTAAATTAAAGGAATTTAATACAAAGATATATTACAATAGTGGTCAAACAGTTGTGATTAAAATTCTGAGTTTTAGCAAAAAAGGGACTGGAAAGCCTAAAAATAATATACTGTAGATATGAAACGTAATATCTAAACTCGCTCAATTAACTACAAAACTGTTTTAGCTCATTCAGAACAACACAAAACATAGTTTCATGTTTTAACAAAAAAGTTTACGATTGAACTTCTATTTAATTGTGATGGTCCGAGCTCGAAGTAGGGAAAATCTTTTATTGGGTTAGGGATTGTGATTTGGAAAGTCGAGTGTAATCCCCTAAAGCTTCGTACTGAAGAGATTTTATAAAAATGTGGAGCCTCTAACTCTCGGAAAACTTATTATCACCGACAAAGTTTAAGTACGAAGTCTAATAACTTCAGAAATAAAAATTAGTTTCACAGCAATGAAATTTGAATGGTTCAAAAAACCACAAGTCCGATGTTTTTGCTGTAAAAATTTCAGTCACATTGCATCTTTCTGCAAGGTGCGCTGGGGGTATGCATAAATCGGAAAAATATCCAGCTGAAACGGGAATTAAGCTCCCATTTATCAACTGTGGGCCTGTCGACGCACAGAGCCAACTGGGGAGGTATCCTAGAAAAATCGGGATAATGTGACAATTAAAAACTGCTTCGGGAGTCTCTGTGACATTATTTGATGGCTGGAAGAGGATTGTAACTAGAAAAATTAAAACTGAATACTCTTTGAAAAATTCTAAGGACATCTTTAATAATGAATATCCATAAATAAATGTATCCAACGAAAATGTTTTTATTACAAAAATGAAAGTGAATGCATCTCACTACTTCATCATGCTTCCTGACATAATCCCTATGTAACATCTTCTCAAATCTAGTGACACAATGATTGATAGTCTTCTTCATCTCATACAGTGGGAACATATTGAGTTATATTCTGCAAAGAATGAATTTCTATCCTGCACGAGACAGAATAAGCCTTCAGACTGTGGGGAATTATTGCCTTTGCACAGCCAGTGACTAGAGTTTTTGACATTCACAAAATCCTCCCTAGCACTTTTGTATAGGATGGAATGAAGACATTTTGAAAAAATCTGGTCCAGTAGGTACTTGTTCTGTCCACCAACCACCAGTTTTTTGTTACGTAAAACTGATTGGACAAGTAGATATTTATGCTTCAAGTATTCTTCAATAGTGACCAGATGAGTTTTTTCCAGCACTTAAGCCTGAAGAATCGAAGAGCTTCTTTTGCAGGCACCACTTCGGTTTTTTAAGCCCGTAACGAATCCAAAAACCATGTATTCATTTAGAAGAGAAATTGAGCTTAATCCTCTTCCAAAATTGTTACGGGAGAAGTGTAATTTTTGCTTGTTTGCCGATCAAAAATGTATCTTGTATTCTATTAATTTTGCCCTGATTGTATCGTGGACCATTTCATATTCAAATGGCTCAATATCGACTCATCTAATGTAATAGTTGTATAGTGAGAAAGCGTTTTCATTAATTGCCTTGAACAGATTTACTCCATTCAGTTTTGTATTTGCTAACCTTTCAATTCGCTTAATTACTTCTCCAAGAATTATTTTCAGCATTTCCGGTTTTGGATTTTTCCAGTTAAACTTTCAAGTACTTCCAGTTTTAAATCATCGATGAAGAGAATGTGATTTGTCAAAAATAACGTGCCCTGATTTCCTTCGGGAAATTATGAGATAATAAACGGCTCAAAGGGTCTAATACAAGGACAAATAGCATTAGGGAAAACTATCCCCCTTCAAGATCCCCCTCTCGATGCGTGCATCTCAAATTTAATTGCCATTTAGCCTTAGTTTGACTCTCCATCTGGTGACCATCGACTCAAAAAATTTGACAATTTATCCAGGTAGATTCACAGATTCATCTTTTTCAAAGTCTGTATCAGAAAAGCGTGATCTACTGAATCAAATGCTTTTTTAACGTCGATCCATGCAGCGTGGAGTTTGTAATCATTCGCTGTGCTTAACTCTTTGTTCATTAATGCTTGTTTTTTACCCCATGGCACAGCTTCCTTGTTACCAGTTGATTTTCAGAAAGCCGGAACCTTCCACAAACATATTTGGTCATCAGTTTATAGAGAGCCGGAATACATGTTATAGGCCGTAACTTTTTTGAGGACACCGGATTTTCACACTTCGGAATAAGATGTATTACCCCTGTGTAAAACCAATCTCCTGGAGTGGTTTCTCCTATGATATTAAGCATCTGTTTGAAGATTGACTTAAAATTTGCGCATTAAACTAAGATTATCACCAATTTGTCATTCTAAAAAAATTTTGAATAATTAATTTTGTATAATAATTTATTATTATTAGTAAAGGTAAAAACACAGAAAAAATTATATCGAGCTGCCGGCGCATAAGATGATCGTCAACGAGACTTTTTGGAGAAGATGACGAGTTTTATTGGGGATTTTATTTTTCTTAGCGATCTTCGTTCCAGCCGACGAAGGAAAGAAAGAGATTCCCGACCGATGACCCCTAATGTCTCCACAGCTATTGGCGCAAAAATTTGATTTCTGGGCAAATAAAAATTTTGTTCTAATAATGAAGTTTAGTTTTTTAATCTGTAAAAATATTTTTTTAGTTAAAGTAGATCTTAAAAGGTATCTGTTATTAAAATTTGCGCATTAAAAATTTATATAAAATAAATATGAATGACGATTTTAAAAATTAAAATATGTTTCCCGCTGATAAATTTTGGAACGAAAAAACAATAGGTCATTGGTGTGAAACTGTTTAGATACTGAGTATTGATTTTTAGGGCGAATTTCCGGGCATGAAACCAAAAAAAGATACTAACTTTTTGTCAGTTTTAAATAGTATAGATCAAGACAGAATAAAAGACGCTCTATACAGAATGGATTACTATTTGAAATAGTTTATTAAAATCAATAATTTTAATTAATATGAATGATTTTTTTTGTTTTTTTTACCGTGATGAGCATTCAATTAGTACAAATCACTAAAATCCCTTTTTTACTTCGATCTAGGGTGACCCTCTCGATCCACTGCTGTTCACCCTTGGTATTGATTCTGCCGTATGCCAAGCTGATTCTACTTTCAACCTGTGGTATCTCGATGATGCAACCATCGAGGGACCCGCTGATACTGAGATCGATCCAACCTTTGTGAAATCGGGCTGGAAGTAAACATCAGCAAGTCTGAGCTTATAAATATCTTTTGTTCGTCCGAAATATTCGGTTTCGCATCAAACAAACCTTTGAAGACATGGAGTAACCGTTTTTCCGTGTATTAATAGGAAATGCCTTTCGCGGGACTCTACGTATACAAAAATTTCCTCGAAGACAAATTTAGTCTACTCGGCAATCAGTCCAGGATCAGCCGCTAAAAATGCTGAAGAACTTAAAATCTCGAAATACTCTATCTTGACGGACAACCTACGTAATAACATTCGGTCTCAGTAGAGACATCTTGCAGTAATAAAAATTATAATAAAAAAGCAAGTGCGGCCTTTCTTTATGCTTGAAAATAGAGATTTTCTAGGCCGTCGTATCGGCGTTGATGAACCCCGTTTCAATAAAATCCCTTGGAACTTGATTGGACGACAGCCACATTAGACTCGACATCTGACTAAAAATACGTCAAACGACTAGACCCTTTTTTTACAGACTGTCTTTTGGATTTTTTTTATCTATTTTGCCATCAACGACATTTTCTAAAGAAATCCAAAAGCAGCAAGCCTCTCTTGTGATTTCAAATCCGTTTCTTTTATCAGAGAGAACACCAAAAAAGGAAAGATCTTTCCTTTTTTAATTAAAAAAACCGGTTCGTCGGCCAAAAAAACCAAATTCGCGAAACTAACAAAATACGAGAATTTACGCGATCGATTTTGCTTTTGGACAATTGCCGTTGAGAGAAACTTGGCCGTCTGTGCACCTATCGCTCCAGAGATCACAGGGAATTTATATTCCTTATTTATTTACGTGGGAATTGTCTCTCAATCCTGCGAGCCGGTACTTAATAGCTAGATTTTTTTAACAATTTCCTTTAAATTATTTGAGAAGCAACTTTTATCGATGTTTATTCCTGATCGAATGTCATTTTGATCGGATCAGATCCACGCGATGCTGGAAACTCCTTTGAGGAGTCGTCCAGACTGGCCTCCAAAAGGATAGAACTTCTCCTTTTCTGTAGATAATTCAACAATTTTGTATTTACGATTGAAAACTTTTTAATGGACGTGACATTTTATTGTTACACTAAACGGCAATCCTATGTAGAAAAAACTTTAACTCAAAAGAGTTCTGGAACACCACAAGATGTCCATCTGTTGCTTGTAAGAGACGAAAATAACACAACACGAAAGCTCTGAGATAGCAGATTACACACTTAGATTATAATTTGTAGTTAGCGCAAAAATAATAATAAACGACAATTGTAGCATTGTTTATTTATTAATTTCAAATCATATCTATTGTGACAATACAGTGGGAAAAAGTTGAGCATCAAGATTATTTAATTGTCAAATCGTCAATTTTATGATGCAAAGTTTGTTATAATCATTATTAAATTTCTTAATATTAGAGATGTACTATGGAATATAACAAAAGATTGATATCAGCGTAAATAAAACCTTTATAATTTCAAATACCAGTACTTTTTCATATGAATGAAAGAAAATTTTCAAATCCGATCTTGCCTGCTGGATCGAAAAAGTTTTTAGGAAGATCAAAAGTTCAGGTCAGAATGCAAAGCATCTACTTGGAGTTTAGTGATATGCACATTAAAGAAAATTATGTAAATTTAAATAAAATGAATAATCTATTAAAAAATATTGATAAAGTTGAAATATTGGCAACTATTTTAGGAAAAAAAAACTGTCATCAAAAATATTGAGCAGTCAATAAACATTTTAAAAGGCAGGTTAAAAGAAATCTTGAAAAGCAAAAAGAAAAATATTTAATTTATCAAACCTTTATTCAATAAAATGTTTTTGTTGAATATGTTCACTAATATAAAGATTATTTTTATGATTATTTGATGTCGTATTTATTTAGTAACAAAGAAGTAATTTAGAGGATTGGCCAATGTACTCTATTTTGCACCTCACAATTTATAATCTTATATAAGGTCTTTATTTATGACTTTATAAGGAAACGGTGAGACTCGCGTTTAAGAAAGTTTCAGAACAGGTTGCGTCGAGTCAAAAACCTCTAATCCGACCAAAAGAAAAGATTGTTCCCGTTTCTGTTAGGCCGATAGACAAATGAGTGAAAAATTCGGGCGACCCTGAATCGGCGACGATATTGATAGATCGGTGCCGAAATGGCATTCATAACCTGGCGTATGAAAAAGAAGTGCATTCGCCAATTTGTACAGTCAAAGCCCGAAGACTGCAAGTTCATCGTAAACTGCGTTTGTTGGGACCATATGTTCGAGGTGGTCTCGGTGCGTTGCACAGTGCTCTGTCAAATCGAAAAATGGCGCGCCTTTGATCCATGACCAAATTATCATGTTCAAATGCGGTATTCAGCAGAGTGACCTTCTGGACCCATAGCAGTTTTCCCTCTCAGTTGACCTTTCTTCGTGTGTTAACTTCTGGTACATGGATGACGTGACGATTAGTGGTCCCACATAATTCGTTATGGAAGACATAAACAGAATCACTTCTGGTTTCTACAAGATCTAACTATCTCTAAACGGCGGCAAATGCGAACTCGTCAATATTTTTCTTTTCATCACACCCCTTTGCCACACATTCTTCTTTCTCTACAGCCTCATCTCCACGATCTAGGCCGACTGGCTCTATCACTGAGGAGAAGCCCGCTGACTCAAGAGCTCGTAAGATAAAATCGTTAAGAGCGGAGTGTCGAGGAGCCTGGCCAGCACTTTGTTTGCAAGAGAGTAAGTGAACACTTTTGACGTCAACCATTTTCCCTCATCTGCAAGAATGTTTTTCACAGATATCAAGTCTGAGTCTCAGAGCAGTACTGATGCGCATGCAGTCATCCTCTAATAGTGTTCCGAGGATAGCAAATTGGCATCGCATTTAGCCATGACCTGCTCTGTGGCACAGTTGCAGAGCGTAAACAGTCGAGGCGATGCTGGTCGAGCCTCAATGCAAGGTTTTCTGAGGTGGATTTGCAATGTAAATTGTCCCATCTCCGTTGGAGTGATGTTTGGAGTGGGAATTTTAATCCTGAATCTTTCCACACTATACATTCATCTTCAAAAAGCTTGTCCGAAGAAGATTCGGGAGATTTATGTAGAATCTCCAGGGATAGTTTTCGGCAGGATGAGTCGGAGAACAGGAAAGCCGGGAGGGAAAGGTGTAGGGCAGATGTTAGGCAAGCTCTTTGAGGAGGAAAAGGCCGTGTGAGGGTCAAGTAAAGAGAGGCTTTTAGGAAAATGGGACATTTCGAAACTCTTAGCTTGAGATAGTTGGTTTTTTCCCTGCCAAGATTTCCAAAATATTTTCTATTACAAAGCCAAAGTCTTGTGTTGGGACTGAGATATTTATGATCTCAGTTTTTTAGGTGTTGACTATCATCCCCATTTTTGCCAGAGCAGGAACAGTCTGATCTTTTTAGCTGGCCTTTTCTTAGCCTTTGCTGGTTTAGAATTTTCTACTGCCTATGCAGGTGAAGTAAAAGTCACGATCGCATCTTTCGTTATTAACTTCATGCCAAACGTAAGTACTGCTTTTGCATCTTTTCTGCTCAAATGTATCTAGTCATGTACATTTTAATGTCCATTTCAGCTATTCGCCTCTGCTACTCTCACCCTCACGTGCCACACATTTATTGGATCCCTCCCCCAAATAAAGGGATATGAGTTGTCGCAAAACGTCGGTCTACTTACCTTTCTCTTTACCATAGCCATTGGATTCATCCCTCCAGCACAATTAGATACAGGAAATTTAGTCATTTACGTTGGCTTTTTAATTATCGGACTTGTTGCAATGATGGCCATTCATCTAATTATCTATCAATTCCGTAAGACGAACATGTTGCAAACAAAAAGATTACGTAATGCTAAAATTCACTGCATGTCGATTCCACTAGCAGAAGAACTGAGACTTGCTGAATTTGCGACCGTTGTCGGTCAAGATTAGCTAGTTGGTCCAAATGGTCTTTTAAGGGAAATCATCTCAAAAATACCTCTTGTCGATTTTAATTTGGGACTTTATCCAAAAAAGCCTTCAACCAGACTTTTATGAGATCTACAGGAGTCATGAATGACGTTGCAGAAATTATGAAATTTATCCAAAAAAGTGAATCTCGTCCTTTTCTCAATCAACAGCATACTCTCTTCAACAAGCCGAACGCGTTATGATTGAAGGCAACGTCAAAAGAAAAAAACGAGTCCGGTATGTAGATAAACTCAATACTACATTAGTCTTACAAAGCTACCTGGATACACTATGACTGCTCTCTACGATAAACTTAAAAAATATTCATGTTGATAATCCCCTTTGTCATTACACAAAAGAGCGCTGTGAACGTTTAAAACCTCTCATCGACAGAATTAATTTTCTTAAAATCTCAAAAACGCTCGCATCCTACCCCATGCAGATCATGTTGGAGACTCCTATGGACTCGCTCAATAGGCTAAAACACCGATGCACAAATAATTGTCTTTCCACCTTTCCGCTTCATGGCTGAAACAGAAAAAATCTTAAATTCGGAAAACAGGATATCGACCCTAATTCTAATGGAAGATGTTCACTCGCTTATAGTATTTCCTATGAGCTGGTCCTAAAACCCAGCCAAGAAAAACCACGTTTTTGGAGCACCCTCATTTTGTGAGGAGTTGTTATGGCACCCTTATATTTTTTTTAATTTTAAGGCATTTTTGTCAAATTATTTTTATTAGCATATTAGTTTATTTCTTGTATAGACTCTTTCATTAAAGATATAAAATCTAAAATTATTAAAGATTTGGCCGAAAATTTCTTATCGCAACGTGAAACTGCTAAAAAGTACAAAATGAGTAAAGGTTGGGTAAATTATTTAGTTATTTTGTTTTTTTACCGAAAAATACAACGTTGAGAATTCAACCACTAGAATTATAAAATCCTCTAAATCTTATTATTATAAAAAAAAACTTTATTAAACAAATGTTATTCTAAGTTTCAATGGAAAATGTGTTCATAATCACGTTAGCTCAACAATCCTCGTCTCCTGGAATTTATCTCCTCTTGGGAGAGCTTTCCACCAACGCACCATCAGCACTTTCATTCTCCGAACACAAGATTTTCCCGTTTGCTTCATCCGAAGGGTCCTCGCAAGATTGATTTGCCACTTCAGCCAACTGACTGGTTGCCGTAATGAGTTCCTCTTGAGACGTATGGATTCCATGCCTATGTTCTACCACAATTGCCTCCAATGTCTTCTTCATGACAAGTCCCTGAATGTACGTTCTTGTCGGGCCTTCAACGGATAACTTCTCCATATAGGCTTTGTAACACGTTGAAACCACCCCGTCCCACGTCAGCACAATCGGAATAATTCGGACTGGTGCCCCGTAAAGCATCTTTAGCAAATCGTACTTATGCAGTTTCTCAACTTCGGTTTGTTTGAGTCTCTCCTGCGATGTAATCCCCACCTCAATTATGGTGATCTCGTTCTTCAATCTGTCATAGATAAAGATATCTGGCTTATTGAACTGAACTTGCGTATCAGTCAATATTGGTGTATCTACTCTTATCTCGACATTTCGAGTCGATAAACTAGACTGTACTGAATGAGACTTTAGTTTCCCAGTTTTCTTTATTTTATTATTATAATAATCTAATGAATCTTCCCTTGTCAGCCGTCGCAGCCGGTTCGGTGTCCCTTAGAACAGAAAAGCTTAAGATTGCGAAATATAGAGAACTCTCGGAGCGATATCTATTCGCCCCTGTTGCTGTCGAGACTTCAGGGGTCATTGGGGAAAAGTCTTTGACTTTCCTCTATAAGCTCGGACGTCTGATCTCTCTGAAGAGAAATGACACACGCGAGACGGGCTGGCTCCTTCAGAGGATTTCCCTTGCCATCGTACGAGAAAACTGTTTCTCCATCTACGAAGCGGGGAAGTCCTCTAACTAACTTCATCACATTTAATTACATTGATTTCCAAATCAGTTAATAAAGATTATCTAATGAATTATAAATTGACTTTTAAGGATGATAGTTCACTCCTTCTAAATTGAAAAAACATTTCACTTAAACAAGGAATTGCAATTGTTGGCAATACGTGGAAGATGCTTGAAGAAAAAGCTATAATAAATTATTGGGACAAAATAAGTCAAAAATGATTTGGTGCATTTTGAAAGTAGACTGACGGATGAGCACTTGGAGGATGTTATTTCACGAATTGTTGAAATTCATCTGAAAAAACTCAGCCTAACTCGTCTCCTTTCAAGTCGTGGAGGCGGTGATGGCAAGATTAGTGGTCAAGTAATCGACATACTTTATGATGGAAAATTTATTAATTCTGAAACCCTCAAACTCATGTTTTCTAAAAAACAGCGGCTCTACTTCTGTTTTTAGAATTTCGTGCCGTGGTCGCAAAACTCAATATTAAAGACCCAAAACATTTCCAAAGAGCTGTTATGGATCTCGGAGTTGGATATCAATATATCGATGACCTTTTAGACTTTACAGGAGATGAAAAAACCCTTGGGTTCCAGTCTAGAATGAAAAAGCCTCTTCTCTCATTCTCAACTCAAGGCATATGACTCGAGATAATGCTCATGCCTAATCGAGATAAAGCTCATACCATAGCTAAGCTTGTTTTTCCCTCTCGGTCTGCCTTCAGGTTTTCGCTCTGTTCAAAAAATTTTTTTACCGAACTAAGTAATCATCTACCTTTTTATTACAATTTATTATTTAACATCAAAAAAATTTACATAGTTTAAATCAAATTGAAAGAAAACTTTACTTATATTACAATATTCTTGATCTAAGAAAAAGAAAAGGGAATTATGTCTTTATCAGAATCGCCACGCTCCCAGAAGCCTGGTCCACCAAAAATTTAAAAATTTAAAGAATCACAAGGAGTTTATGAAAATGCATTAGTTTGGATAACAAAAAAGAGTGGATAAAATACATAAGAGAGGTTGTTTTTTATATAATCGAACGTTTCTCACATCTACGGTGAATTGTCTGTTTTAACTTATCGCATGCGTTAGCTGGTTCGCGAGATATTGAGAGATTTTGGATTCTATACTGTAGTAGAAAATACCAAAGTATACTCAGAAGATCAATACAGTCCCGAAACATAAAGTGAATGTTTTAAATTCAACGAAAGATAAATTCTACTTTAATTTCCCAAAAAAAAAAAATTTCCCAAACAGTTAATTTGGATTCTCCGTATCATAAAAGAATAAACAGGAAGATGGGACAGACAGACAGAATTTTATTGTAAAAACAAAGACAGTGACAGAAATTTTTGACGTTCGATACAACGAGACGACTGCTCTAGGCAGTCGAACTCTTTTGAGGAAACGTCTATTTCCTGTCTGGAGCAAGCTAGGCGGTTACCAATCCCAATCGATAAATAGGTCGGTCACTTGAGATCGTCTTGGAAAAACCGGGTAAATTTCACAATGACCTACTGTATCTCCAGGGACTTGGTCTCCGTCCAGCTTGGGACCGGACCTCGTGAGTTAAGCCTATAAGCTAGCTTCAGAGCATAGCGCCCGATTTTTTCGCATTTACTGTTAATTTTCTAGAGATCTTTCGAGTAGTATCACGCTTTTATCCCGTCCTTGCGTCCAGATGCATTCTTCTTAAGAGGCGGAGAGCTGCAATAGCTTTCGCTCTCTTTTTCTCGACATGCAGACAGTAACCCGGGTTAGCGTCAATTTTAAGCCCCAGGTGGCGTATACAGCTGGGGCGGTCAATTTCAGCTAGGGTCCGGGACTATGATCTGGTGACTTTTTCGTGTTGATTTGTGGGCTAGCGAGAGCCGCTTGCTTGCGCAACACTCCTTTATCACCTTAATATAGGTGGAAAGCTTTCTTTTTGAGGTCTTTGCGTCCTTTGAGGTGTCAAGGACGAGAACTTCATCTGCATCTAAAATCAAAGTTGTCCGGGGGTCGGGGGCTAAGGGAAACTGCTCATTACCAAATTGAAGAGAAGTAGACTGAGGCAAGACTCTTATTGCACCCCCCTGAAGAGTGTGATGTTCCTGGAGCGATAGCCTGATTCGGA
Organism: Octopus sinensis; assembly: GCF_006345805.1. Taxonomy (NCBI): domain Eukaryota; kingdom Metazoa; phylum Mollusca; class Cephalopoda; order Octopoda; family Octopodidae; genus Octopus; species Octopus sinensis. The sequence continues at coordinate 564,058 of NW_021832226.1, read as the reverse complement.
AACGAAAGAGTAACGGTTTGAGAGGAAGCACTGTAGCCAGAGAAACACCTCTTCCGGTGGTTTATAGAGTTGGATCCTATCCAGCAGGTTTTGATGCCATACGCTGTCGAAAACCTTCGATAGAATTTCTTTAAATTGCATTGCTCTCAAGACTGAGGACTGCAACGTCAGGAAACAGTCACTGCCGAGCGGAAACCCCATTGCTGCGTAGGCAGAACGTTTTTCTTTTCGGCCAGAAAATCGACGCGGTTTGCCATGATTTGTTCCATTAGCCTTGAGATGGTTGGGATAAGGCTTATTTGACGGTAGCTAATAGCTCGATTCGTCGGCTTTCCAGGTTTCTTAATCAGCCGTATTTTCTCCAGTGTTCGTCCAGCATAGACCTTTGTCTGACAAGTTCAATAAATTCTGTTTTCTCCACATTTACAGTAAGAAACCACTCGGCAAGTTTATTTGGCATCACCTCAAATTATTATTATTTAAGCCAAACAAAATCACCGTCTTAACCATTAACTAACACGTTCAGGTGATTCCGACACTTCTCAACAGTCGAGCCATCTTTTCACGATGTTCCGACCGTGACCCCACACACTTTCTGTATGTACGGTGAATGAATTGTGGTCCATTTCCACGATCCCCCCCCATTTGCATCTACGAGAGACTCCAGTGTTCTATTGTTCAATTTCCCTATCGGTATGGTCCTTCAGTAGACTGATAGATCTTTCTTGAATTTTTTCGATTTTTAGCCGGTTCGTTGCCGCCAGGTTACAGCCCCAAGCAGCACATGCATAGCCTATTGTTGGCTCGATATACTGCTTGTAAAGGGTCTCTACCCCTGGCGGATAAGTTCTCCCACAGTTCCAAAGGAAGGCCTTTACAAAATTGATCTTCTTTATACAGGTTGATACGATCGATTCTACGTGAGGTGAAAAACAGAGGAAAGTATCAAACGTTACTCCGAATATCTTCTGTGTTTTCTTTTGTGGTATTGGAATTCCGTTCAACGTGGCATCAATAGTTTTCGTCCCCATCTTCCTATTTTTCGTGAATAGAGTGACTGCTGAAATAAGCTTTCTAGAGCATTCCTTTCAAAGAAAATAAAATCTACAATCCATTAATTTTAATAAAAGTTCAAAATAATTTAAATATTAATTGTATTTTAAATAAAATTAATAAAAATAAATTACTGATAATGACTGATCAGAGGTTGTCTTGTTGTGGTGTTATTTAATTAGAGTATATGGATTGATAATCCCGAAAAAGAAGACTCTAAACAAATCAAAAGTCTCAATATTTGACGAGGAAGAATCAACTAAACAACCGAAGATAAGTAGAACCACAAATCACTTTATATCACGAGAAGTAAGAAATAATTAGCCAAACACACTTAGTCTCAATTCAATATAGAAAACGCTCTCAGAGAGAATCCCAGTGTGTTCGAATACGATGAAATATACGACCAAATAAAAAAGGATGTTCCAAAAATAACTCCAAAAAACCGTCCCGTAAAATACATGCATAGAATCTTGGAAGTTGCTGCAGAAAGGAAGATCGAGGATGATCGGAGGATGGAAAGGAAGTTCCAAAAAGAACTTGAGAAAGAATCACAAGAATACAAGGTATCTATTAAGTTATGTACATTTTTAGAATAAGGAATCATTTGTCACCTCTGGGTATAAACGTCGATTGGAGGAAATGAGAAGACACGAAGAAAAAGTGAGTTCTCAGGAGAAAGAAGATGCAAAGCATGACATCCGTGAGACGAAGGACATTACTGCGATCTACAAACACCTCTACAATAACAATGCTCTCGAAAGCAGGAGAGTTCAAACTGCAGGACACGGGTCGTTTATCTTTAATAGTTTAGTAGAGAAGGTAAAAAATTCGTTGATATTAATCCTGCTAAACGTAAATGATTTTGAATAAATTCTTTAAATATCGAAGTGTAGATTACCACACTTTTAGAAGTTGGTGAAAGTAGAAAAACCGTACAAATACAATCTCCTTGATGTAAGACCATGTGTAATTCACGTTTCAAAACTCATGATTGCCTATTATGCGTCAATTTGATCAATTATTGTCTATCCACCACCAGCCTTTGCGAACTTACTCCTTTAAATTTCATCTGAATGAAACATCGAACTTTCAAACTGTGACGTATGAATTATTGTGTTCCGCAAGCCCCATTGGTTTCTTTTTTACACAGCGCTTGGGATTGATAATCATTTCCTGCTTTAGACGTGATAGTGAACTTTGTGTTATTATCTAACTTGCTTTTTTAACTAGAGTTTGATGATGAGATGGGGCGACGATCAAATTCTATAAATCGTACATAGAAAGATTGGTTAAATTCAGTCAAAAACAATCACATTGAAAAAATGACCTCTCTTGCTCGTTATTTTTGGGACCGACGAAAAAACATTTTTCGAAGGGATAGATGTGTAGAAAATTCCACTTTCATCAGTGTTATAGACATTTTCTAATGTGTACTTTTGAATATTTGTAACGATCAATGATATGAACTTTTCCATTTCTTTCTTTAACTCCAGTAGTTACCCATTTTTAATCTAAGCTACTTTACTTAAAATTGATACGTTTCTTGAACTTGATTGGCCAACTATGTAAACTTTTGAATTCCATGAATGTTAGCAATATTCTTTGCTTTCAATAAAATTGCTTAATCATCCAGAAATCCACCTAGAAGTTAAATGCATTACATTCATGTTAAGATTTCAGTGTTAATAACAGAAAATTTTAGAATAGATAATCTTTTCCTATTAGAGAAAGTAGGATCATTAAAATTTAATTTTTGTTTTTGAAGTCTTAGATCGTTGATATTTTTTCGCTAAAAATAAAATAAAAAATACAGGCTATCCGCTCCATCACCAGACTTTTGTTTTCTTCTATGCAATAATACAGTACGAACTCGGTTTGTGGCACCATTGAAAAATATTTAGTTTTTAGGCAAAGTTGTTAGAGCTAAAATCAGCTTATAGTCAAGAGAAGAATTGTATTTTGTTAGCAAAGAAGTTTCTTCCTTTGTTCAATAAGAAGTAAAAACATTAGTTTTCGAAAAAGAGACAACGTTTCTAGCTAGTATAATTCTTCTCTAACATATATTAAATAAAACGATAGATCATTATTTATCACATAACTGTTTAATTGTTTGATAAAAAATATGAAATAAATTAGAAAGAATAAGGACCAAAAATAACAAGAAAATGAATCATTAATCAGTTCGGACCTCCCTCAGTCTTCTAATAGTACTCCGCACTGTGACAGCGGAGGAAGTGCTAAATATAAGTAATTAATTATATGTCACCTAAGACTCCAGGCACCACCAGCAATCACGCGTTTGCACTTTTTACAGCCCCAGATTCCAACTGCCTTGCGTTTTACGGCGGTTGTGCCACAGAACGGACAAGGATATCTCGCATGCTGAGACTCCTCTATTTTTTTGATTGACTTTCTTAACGAAGCTCCATAGCGAACTCCGTACTTGCCACAAATTCCTACTTTCTTAGTTTTTGCCTATTAAATAATAGAGCACACCACAACAAACCATTCGCAGTAAACGTGAAGAATATTTATATAATTAATTAACATTTTTTATTGAATTTAAAATTATATTAAATACATAATCTACTCCATTTCCATTTTCACAGTCGACGACAAAAATAGTAGGTTTAACTTTTAATTCCTCACTACTAAAAAGAGATTTAATTTGTCTCAGCTTTTCTTCGTTAGCTCTATTTACCGCCACTACGAAAGGAACATGTTTTATTTCTTCAGATTGCGAGTTTTCAACCAAGTCTTTGAATTCTTGGTAGGCCACTTCCAAACGGTCCATTTGAGAACAGTCAACGAGGAAAATGACCCCTTTGCACTCATCTATGAAATTTTTCCACAAGTAACGACACCTAGTATACAAATATTAATGGACACCTTCCTTGACCTGAAATTTCTACTACAGTAATAAATCGGGTTTTGTAGGTAAATTGATATTCTGATAACACTACTGTTGGTTTTTTTTCGATTGAAGGTACAAGATTTTTCATGAGTGTTGTCTTGCCTGAGCCGTCTAGTCCGATTAGAAGTACTAGTGGCGTTTTTTGAATGTTCGAATTTATCATTTTTATAACAAAAATAAATTATATAGCCATAGTGATAATATAAATAAATATTTTAATGATATATTTAGGAGTATTTTGATCTACAGTATTCACTTGCATCCTTTTCTCAATCCCAAGGCGAAGACACAAACCAATGAGGACGGATTTGTTGTCCAGGAACATTCCAGCAGAGGAAATCATGGTTGTGGTTCGACTTATCTAATCCTATGTCTTCCTGCAGCAATTGCAGACTTACGTGTCCTCGGAAAAAGGGAAGGTATTGTTCTTCGTGCCAACTCTACTTCCATCTCTTTTGTGTCGGCTTATCGAAGATCGGCTCGGCAAGCATCCCAAATTGGAAATGTTTTTGCTGCTCTTCTATTCCCCTGTACATCGATGCCCCGACTCCTCCCAAAATATCTAAGGACCGGTCTTGTTCCAAGGCTCTTGAATTTCTTGTACTCTTGTCTCATTTCCGGAAATCGAAGTCTATCCCGTCACGCATTCCTAAATCGGCTAATTCCCTAGCTTTAGTTATTGAGCGGGCTCTGGCCTCGAATTCTTGGTGCGATTGGTGCAAGTTTCTTTCATTTGTTCCCGTCTGTCTGGGCAGCTCTTCAAACGGCCCTCTTCGTGGTGACCGATTGTCCGTTTCGCAGCAAATTAAAACAAACTTCGAGTTTTTCAACAATTCAGAATTCGAGATCAGCTATTTTTCCCTTCATGCTGCTGAAAGGCTCCCTCGCCCAATTGCCGCTAAAATTATTTGTCAATCAGTGGTTCCGGAAGCAAGTGCTAACCTTATGCCAATTCAACTGGGCATGGGCGTAAAAAGAGCTTGCGAAGCACCCGCCCATGGCATACGGCAGCTGACTTCTGCAAAATGTAATGAAATACCATTCCTCTTTAAAGTTGATGTCAAAAACGCGTTCAACTCGATTAGGCACGATCATATCTTTGAAACTGTCCGAAGTCGTTTCCCTGCCTTATATCCGATCGTCTCTTCCCCCAGCTGTCTCTTGTTTGCCGACAATGTTATTATGTCCGAAACTTGTATTCAACAAGGCGATTCTCTTGGGCCTCTTTTATTCTCACTGAGTGTTGATCACATTGCTTGCCAATTGTACTCTGAGGTCAACATTTGGTACCTCGATGATGTTACTCTTGGTGGGGCTTTGGAGATCGTCAAGAATGATGTAGAAAAAGTTATTTCTGGTTTTGCGTCCATTGGGCTCGCTTTGAATAGATCCAAATCCGAGCTGATATGTTTGTCTGCGAGCCCTTCAAAATTCAAACTTATTTTTTCCACTTATCTCACCATATTGAAGACCTGTGCATCAGCCAGCTTGATGACCTTATCATCCTGGGTTCCCCAATCAATAGCAAAGCTGCTAAGAAGGCTTAATGTAACAGGCTCGAAGAATTGGAAACTCTAATCTCCCGCATTCCCAAACTTGAATCCCATTTGGGCCTTTTCTTGCTCAAGAACTATTTCTTTATTCGGAAGCTAACTCATCTCATGCGCTCATCGCCCTGCTTTCTCGAACAAAATCACTTATCTCGTCTCGACAACATCGTCTCCAAAGCTCTTGAGCTACGTGTAAATATCAAATTCAAACCTTCAGACATGCGACGGGTTAATCTACCTATTCGTTACGGGGGCATCGGTATTCGTTCATGTGGAGATTTATCTTTCCTATGTTACTTTTCCTCGTTGTCTGCTTCCGCTAGTTTCGTCAAATCTGTTCTATTCACCTTCTCTGAACAGCCCGAGTTGTTAGAATACGCGGCAGGTGTCAACATGCGGATTTCTCGTGGGCTTAAAATCCCGGACGTCCCCTCAGTTCAAAAGAACTGGGATGAAATACATTGACAGGAAAGGGCTACACCCCCTCTCTTGTCGCCTCAGTGCCGGCCGAATACCCAGACATGCCGCCTTGAATGATATTGTTAAACGCGCGCTCAACACTGCTGGATTCTCTTTTGTCTTGGAGCCGGTTGGGTTAGACCGTGGTGACGGAAAACGTCCCGATGGGTCCACGCTATTCCTGTTCAAGGGAGGACTCAACGACACGAATTTGGAACGCGAAAATTGCACGGAGAAATGAAAACAGACGATCCCGTTGACATCGAGTTTTTTCTTTCTAAATTTCGTGAATTTTCACAGAGATACAGTGATGATCAAATTTACAACTTAGATGAAACTTGATTCTTTTAAAAATATACATCTAAGTGTACAGAATGTGTGTACAGCCAGTCTCTACATATGGCTACAAGAGCTATACGGAGGAAAGTGACTACCTTAGGAACAGTTGGAAAAAATAAAACTTTTTGCATCGAAATTGGCTCACGAAGTACAACTTGATGGAAGGCTTGAAGACTCTGTGCCCACGATCCGGATGGTCCTAAAGAAAAATTTTCTTGAGTAATTATAATCGGAGTTAGCATGGAAAGAGAGACTTATGTTCCTTGTTTTTATCGCCCCGTTAATGATCTTTCCTTGTTTTTTGAGTTTTTGGTTTTTCTTGAGCAATAAAAAAATATTCAACTGAGTATTTGCGCCATATTATTGATTTTAATGTTAATTTTTCGGTAATATTAAATATGGCCTAAATGGTATTTTCTACAAGTACCGAAAGTCTACTATGAAACTAAAGCAATTACTCCAACCCGCCCATAAGAGCGGAATTTTTTCGCAGACTCTAGAATTGCTGAGCAGGACGTTGATGGGTGTAGTAAGAAATTGTCTCTAATATTGTTATTCAAAATCAACTAGCTGAAGATTGAATTGAGTGAGCCTCATATAAATTGTAGCTGTTTCTCTTGTCGTCATTTTTAAGAACATAGAAAACCAAGTTACCACTAATTGAAAACTTGGGAATTCTTGGCACAGGTAATAGCAGCCCGTTTTTCCACATAATAGTTAGTTACCTCCGACTTCACTAACTTGAAGAAAGCTAGCAACGACAAGAAAGAGCGCAGCGAGAACAGGACGTTCCCACAGATCCCCGATTACGAGCGGGGGAGCCGGAATGGGAGGGCCAGGGCAGGAGAAAAGTTCCTCAACTGTGTAAAGCAGTACGTTATTAGTAGAATAGTTATGTGCATATGTTTTGTGGCAGAGAGAGTGGTGTCGAGAGCGGAGTCTGGATAATCGATAGAAAGGAGGGGGTGAGTCAAGAAGGATGTTGTTTTTCAGTGATCTGATAGCTCTTGACGCAATAAAGTTGTTTGGAAATCAAAGGACCAACGTCTTTTATTGGGATTTTTGAGAATGGTTTTAGTTGGTCGGTAAGTGTGGTGACGACGTGTCTTCGATTGGTAGAGTAATTGATATGATGGATGGGGTGTGAGGTATCTTCGATGACTTAAAAAAATTGAAATCCGCGCATTTCGAGGTGAGCATCGACAGGGAGTATTTTTGATTCCCAGTGGAGGTAGTCGATTTGTGCAGGTAGCCAGTTATTATTCTCAGGACTGAGTTTTGTAGACGCTGGAATTTGTCAATGTTTGAAATGGACGTGTTCCAGGACCAACAAGGGCTCGTGTTGTTTAATTTTATACGAATTAATTGTTTGATCGAAAATAAGTCCGAGGATTCGTTTTGTTGCTGGAAGTTTTGTTTCTAGTAGGTGAACGTCTGGTTCGATGTTGAACTGACGGCTGTCAACCGTGAAGAGGGTTACCGAGGATTTAAGAGGAGAGGGTTTCAAGTGATTATGAGTTAGCCAAATGGTAAGGTTGTCTAGATGAAGCTGGAGGTTGGCAGAAGCTTGACTGATTAGGTTGTGTCTGAACGCTATGACGTCGTCTGCATAGGATAGAAGCAGGGTGTTATCTTTTTCAGGCATGTCACTTAAAAGGAGGTTAAAGAGTGTTGAGAAGAGTGGTACACCGTTTGGGAATTAGCGGTAGTGTGATTTTCCCCCATCATTTATTGTTTATTTAACCCAATTCCCTTCTGAAATTGGAAGGAATGCGGCAAAAATAAAACCGACATACCTTTTAGAGTCACACCATAAATTAAGGAGGGAGTTAATCTTATATGATCTTCTTATAGCGGTGAAGTTTTTGCAATCCAGGACGACGTGCGTTACTATATCTCGTCCGTCATGGAAGATTGAACAGGACGGATTGACGACCTTATCCTGTTTGTTTTGATAGTCGAAAAGTAAAGGATGATGCCCACAGCGGAATCTTGCGAGTAAATATAGCACGCTAGCGGAACGTTGCTTTTCTTGTGGTGTCCGTTCCTTTCTTGAAGCTTAACCAAATACAGTATAACCTCCATTTGGGGCATCAATTTTGAAAAATTGCCCCAAAAATAGAGGTTTCCCCAAAAATGGAGGTCTGAAATTTTCTTTTTATTTTTTATAAATTTTAATAGTTTTAGCATATTTTTCATTAATTTATAAATAAATAAAGTATTTTTAAGAACATTTAAACATGTTTTCCACTAATTTTATTGATAATTAGAGTATTTTTCAAGTAGAAAAAAATTTTTATTCTATTACACGAAAATAATCTGTTATTTTGTTTCCTGTTGCAGATTTCTTCATATGTATGCCCAATATTTTTCTGAAATTGTAATAGTCTTTTAACGCATCGGGAAACAAACGGTGAATATTCTCTTCAAGGTTATTCATTGCTGTTATCGTGTCCAAGTGTGAACAGTTGCATTCAGTTTGGTCATATATTGACTCATCATTATTTTCTTCTTCATTTTCAGCAATTACGTCTGCAATTATCGTGTCCAAATTTTCTTTCTCACTGTTAACTAAAAAATTTGAACTAGGAATCTGTTGCCGATAGTTATTAATTGTTTCCCAACAATTCGTTATTGTTTCAGGATTTAAATTTTGCCATGTTTTTCCAACAATTATTATGACATGACGAAGATTTATTTTTTTTAAATTAACAATTTGTAACTCAACGTCCTCAAAATAAAGAGTAAAATCCAATAAAGCGTTAAGATAATTGGACTTGAAAGATTTAATAATACCCATGTCTAACGGTTGAATTAATGAGGTTGTATTTTTTGGGAGAAAAAACAATTCAATGTTGGAAAGATGGATATATTTGTGACAGCTTGCGTTATCAAGTAACAAAACAATTTTTCTCTTTTGCGTAATCATTTGTTCATTTGTAATGGTGAGCCATGTAATAAATATTTCTGATGTCATCCAACTGTTTTTAGATGATGAATATGAAACTCCATGTTCTTCAGGGTTAAAGTTTTTCATACAACGTGGGGATTTATATTTTCCTACTAACAATGGCTTCAATTTTTCGCCACAAGCACTGACCGACAAAAGAATAGTGAATTTTTCTTTACTCCTTTTAATTCCGAAACAATCTTCATCCGAACTTACAAATGATTTTGAAGGTATCCTTTTAATATATAACCCAGTTTCGTCGCAATTAAAAATATTTTGAAGACCATATTCTTTTACGTATTCATCATACTTGGAAAAAAACATATCAAGCGAAGAAACATCGGAAGAGTTTTTCTCTCCACTAATTGTCTTAAATGACAACATATGTCTTTTCTTAAATTTTTCCAACCAGCCATTGGACCCTTTGAACGCCGAATAATTCAACATCCTTGCTACTTTGGAAGCAATATTTTTTAAAAGAGGACCGGACACAGGAATAAATTCTTCCCTTGTCTTGGTGAAAGCCTCAAAAACAATTTTATATCCAATTTTTTGGATAAAGTATGAGGAGAGCGTTGAATATTTCTGGGAAAATCTGTTTGAACAGCCCCAGTTAAAAAAATTGAGATAATTTTTTTTAATACGTGACACAGCGCCTAAAAACTTACATTAATAAAAAACCTTTACTAATTTTGTACTTATCTACAATATCTCGTTCAGTAAGATGTTTATTTTCACTTAATTCCCTGGCAATTTTGATCTTTAACTCAAGACTAAGCTTACGAGCCATAACAACAAGAATACAAAAATTACACGAGGCTTCCAATGAAATTTTATATAATTAATTTTAATAGCAAATATGTATATAAATTAAAAATCCTGTGCCCCACTTAGAGGTTCCGGTAATTCTAAATTTGGAAATTACCGCATAAAAATTATATCCTTTTCAAACTACCCCAAAAAGAGGTTTCCCCAAAAATAGAGGTTCCCCAAGCCAGAGGTCTGCCCCAAATGGAGGTTATACTGTATAAGAGTTATTTATCTGGTCAACGTGGGCGCTCTAATGGAGTCACCAGATCTGTGTCTACAGAAGAATTGCTTTACAATAGTCCCTGGGTGAACACTAGAGAGCCGGCAGATCCAAAAGGATCACACAATATCCCCCTCATAAATTCGGTACAGCTCAGCCTGTCAGAAAAAACTTGTGAGCCAAATCTTCAGTTTTGGGTTGATATTGGACGTGCAGATTTTTGACGTTAATACGTGGCGTGGAGTTCGGTCAAAAGCTTTTCTGATGTAAACTGAAGCAAGTATAGTAGTCAGGGGAGGTTTATAATTGTTGATTCCCGGTGCTGGTTGTGAGAGCTAAAGCCTTCCCTAAAAGTGGACTAAATGATGCCAATTTAGTTAACTAACTATAGAATTGCGAAATTTTAACGTAATAGTCTTTAATTTTGGAAAATTGAATATGTGCAAATAAATAATAATGTATCTATATCAATTTTAAAATTTTAAATTATCATTGAGTTAGAATTTTGACGATGAGTTAATAATGAATAAATTTCGTTGATCAAGTACAATATCAAGTCTGAAGTCTTGTTTAAAGCAGCGGTTCTCAACGTTTTTTTAGACTGGGGAGCATTTTTGCACTATAAAATTTTGTGGGAACCACCTTAAATAAAATAAATTTTTTTGCTTTTAGCTACTAGCGCTCAATTGGCCTCGTCAGGGGCAGGTTTAAACATGTTCGACTATTTATTATATAAAAATAACATGAAAATTTTCAAACTTGATGTTATTCCTTTTTTTAATTTCATTATCCATAGTGATAACTTTTTCTTAAAAGCCATTATTATTTGATTAACCTCCACAATTGATATTATTCAGAAATCCAAATTTGTAAATTAATTAAAGTGAAATATCTTATCATGATAATTTTGGTTCCAGGTTCCTCCTCTTTGCTTCCGATCCGTTTCCTTCTGCAAGACTCGTGGGCCCGAAAACAGCGTCTGTTGAATCGTTGGATAATGGAATGTCCTTAAGCTTGGTAACTGCATCTAGGCCAAATAAAATTCGAGCAATTTCAAGAGCCGCTGGTTTAATTAACTTTTCCATAGAATTAAGTGGAGCTTTGTTTTTGCAATAATCATTTTGACCTATTTGTTTAAGATACAAAATAAAAATACAGCATAGAATGTTTCTAATCTCGGTTTATCTTGAGTTTTATTAAACCATTCGAGCTTTGGCTGTAAATCAAATTTCGTTCTTTTAAGTTTAAAATATTTATGTGAGCAATAATTTTCTGGGTGTACAGACTCTTTGTGACACTTAAGTTAAGAAGGTTTCAGTGAATTGTTTTCCAAAATTCTATGCAAACCATGCATTTTGCCTTTATTTCATTATTTGAGGCAATGAATTTAGTAAATCCAAATCGAACGTTGGAATTGGACCAAAGACGACGATTCTTGTTAACCATAACTAGAATGATAAACCACGTTAATAAAATCAGGTTAATTTCAATGTTTTTGCTTTATACTTAATTACACAATTAGTTTTAACTTTAATATATTTTTATTTTCAAAATTCCTGGAGACCACTGAAAAATTTCTGGTGACCACGGTTGAGAAAAGCTGGTTTAAAGTTTAAAAACCTTAAATATAAGACATACAAACAGCTAACAAATTCATAACAAAAGACATTAATTAGACAAATTTAATTTTTATTAAAAATTAATGGAATCCAGTTCTCTAATAATTGGAACTTGAATTCTTAATTCTTTAATGTCTTTATTCCACTTAGCCTGAGCTAATTTATCGTCAACAAGATGAGGCAAATGTAATCCTAGTCTCCTATATAAGTATATATAATAATCATACTCATTTGGAGTTCTTATATCCAGGAAACTACTTTTCAAGTCAATGTTAATGTCGTTTATATTATCAACTGATAGTTCTACTCGAATCTAAACTCCACAAATAAAATACAAAACTATCATTTTTTCACAGCTGAAAGAAGCAGTTGTTTTATTGCCTAATTGCAAATACATGTCTTCACTGGAGACACTCTGGGAATATATTATTTCATATCTAATTGAGATGTCAATCATTTTAACTACATTGGCTGAGATCGACCATCTTCATAAATTAAATCGTCTCCTACGGGTACCTCGTCAATGGACCAGATTTCTTTTGAGTTTTCTGGCTCTACTAATCAATATAGAAATATTGTGAACTTTCTTTTATTTTTTGTTTCTTAGAATTTGTTCCTATATGTGAAGGATTAAATTTGGTGTTATTTTCGTCCAAGTCGTCTTCACTTACACGTTCTTCGGATTCCAAAAGTTTGCTAAGTAATTTTAAAGAATCCCCCACAAATTCCATCACTGATTCTATTTTACCATAGAAACATGTTTGTTTCAAATATTATTTTATATTGATACTAAATAATTTTATTAACTTAATAAAAGAAATACAGTAAAGTCGCTCATATTTGCCGGGGCCGCAAAAATATATTTTAAGCGGAAAAATTCTGATATCAGCCAGAAGATGAACACGTTGATAAACTAAAAATTTTTAACTTTTAATAAAAAGAATGCTATCAAGCTTTACAAATAATCAAAGATTTTTTAATATATCCGGAAATTTTGACGTTGATGCGGCTATTGATTTAAATCAGTAAGACCTCCCAAGAAAGACGAAAAACTACATACAATGTCTTATATTCCTAAATTCCTTATTAAACTAAAGTATTTAATATTATTTTCGAGGAGAATTATAAAATTTAATCAAAATATGCAAGCTTCCATGACTTTTTTGTCCCACTGTAATTAAGATAATTTTTATGGATTCTGTTATCTGCGATTTTTAATAACGGGCACATTTTTAGAAGTCCTATTTTTGGCAGATATGAGGGATTTTATTGTAATCTCATCTTCATCGTTTCCTTAGTTACTGTAAGACTTTTTCGGTATTGGCTCGTGACTAAATATCAAGAGCAACTATGACAACAGATAGAAAGGCCTTAAGAACCTCTTCCAAAAATTTCTGAAAATCCTCTGGTCCTCTAAATCTCTCTTTTCTTTTATCTACTTTCTGAAATCAAAAAGATGATCTTATTTGTGAATCATTTTGGTTTCTCCCATAACTCCATTGGTCTCAAAGGCTAGTAGGACGAACTCCACACTGGAAGGAAAAAAAGAGTAGTTTGACTTGGTGATTTCCATAATAAAATAGTCGCTATTACTTAATTAAACAATATTTTTATGTGTTATGAAGCTAGTTAATTTAAATAAATAGAAAATTAATAAATTCCGTATTTTTAATTTCATAAAAATTCAATAAAATACTTTGATAAATTAGTTAATCGGTCATTGTTGTGAATGGGACGACGTTCCGGAAATGCGAAAAAAAATAAAATGTCTCCAACCCAACGACTCCATCGAGCAAAAGAACGCAAGATGAATAGAAAAATCAAACGATCGTACAAGATCGGCAAACCAATGGCACCTTGTAATACGAGTTCTTTTATTATTCGTGACAAAGGAGGTCGCAGCCCTATTTCATTGGAGGGTCAGTTTTCAGAATCTGGAACTTTCATCATGGAAGATGGAGGTACACCGAATTACGTCGTCCTTGGGGATTCTTCTCCATGTTTATTAAGTGATGACAATTTTGAAGAAAAATAGTTTTTTGTTATTTTATTATTGTGTCTGAGGTTACCTTGTATGAAATCAATCTTTTTTGAAATTTCTTTTTTAATATTAATTCGGACAATTTTCTATTAGGCATTAAATTGTAGAAAATATTTGCTATTATTTATAATCGTATATTTATGGAAAATACCATTTTTGAAAAATAAAGGGATAAACATTGCATTTTTAAAAATCTAATTACTGGGATAATAAAAAGAAAATATTTAATAAATTCATTTTTAATAAACCATGTTCAGGAGAATTATAGCAATTTCTCAAATGATAAATCTGCCAGGTTTCTTTATAATATAAGCTTCTAACCGAGAACACAAATCATTAAGCTTCCACTGATGACCAGTATTTTTGATCAAACGAATAAATAAAATTTTCTTATTACATCATTTCTATTTGCATTCTTTGCCTTTTTCATTTTTGGAAAAATGAATATTGAACATGAAGATGCTTCAATCAGCCCCACTCACATTCGACCGAGTATTGTGAACATGTTACTTGCCTTGAGTGGAGGGGAGTCACTCCTCGTGGTAGGAAGAGACCTCCTGATGAAACCTTCAGCAGCAATCCCGGTTTTTCTGGCGAAAGTGTCAATAATGCAGGTGAGTGGAGTAAGCTGGGAGAAAAGATGACTCCGACATATTTCCGTGTGATTGGAGGAAGGGAAATCAGTAGAACACTGTTATTATTATTCAACCAAGATAAACGTTTAAAACCCAAAAATAACTAATAGGGTGATCCCGGCTTCTCTAAGGAGGGTCATCATTTTTCCCTGACGTTCTTCCCTTGTTCCCGCACATTTCCTGTAGGGCGCGCCGGGTGAGTCGTAGCGAATGTCGTCCCCCCGTTTCTTCTCAAGATCTCCTCAAAAGTGGGAACATTTAGTTTTTCACTTTTGGGGAAGAACACGCCCTTGAAATCTCTCCTGTTTGAAGGGGAGTCTCCTCCGGGAGTGAGAGAGGTAGTGAGGGAGCGAGGAAATGTGACTCGGATATTCAACGTGATAAGGCAGTGCAGTAAGAGAGGACATGTGGTGAGTGGGGGGATGACCATTGCGTGGGGATTTGACACTGCCAAGTGTGTGGATGGGGGAGCAGGCATCACCCAGTAACGTGGCCTGGCATTTCTAGTGGACTGGTAGTGTTCGGCTCACATTCTGGCTGGGTGTTTGGAGTGGCCACATATGGGAGTGAAATATGAAGAGTACAGTTGGAGGGTCAAATGGAGGCATCCCCTGCGTGTGTGGGTGGAGTGGTAATCATCGGCTGCCACGACCATTTCGTGTATTTCATCGAGAATGGACTAATCAAAATGAAATATCCAGTTGACTGGCCAATCGTCTTTATTGGATCACACAACAGACACGTGTACTGTCTATCCGTACTGGATTCGTCTAATCCTGTCTCAAAGTCAGTCACGTGCTTTATTTCAAAATAATGGCAAGATTGTGAGTAAAATTAGTGTGGGGTGTCCTCTCTTCTCCTCCCACCATGTCCTCGTGGATGGGACCATTTGTCGGTTTGGAGACCACCTCTGGCAATACTCCACCACTGGACCCCCCTCTACTATGATCTACACTCCACTGGGTCTGTCACTTGAATGGCCCTTTGATCAGTTCGCCTGTCCTCGGGTGGAAGGAGGACGCCACCAGCCTGTTCGTGGTGGGGCCTATTGGAGGCACTGTGTATGCTGTCGAGTCTTGTTCGGGGACTGTCCTTGGGGGTATTCAGTTGGAGGGACAAGTCTTTTCTACTCCCCTATGGACGGAGAATTCTATATATATTGGTTGTAGGGATAACCACATGTATAAAATAAATATTAATTTATGACAAGTCTTTTGTGTGTCATTATTTTAAGGGGGAAATCAGCGAGAACTATGTCGGGAAAAGAATATAAAGAAATCCGGCAATAAAACTCGAAAGGCGGATCAGCACAGTGGCAACCAAGGTCTGTCATACCAGGAGAGACTCGTCCGGTAGTGTTGTCCACCATTAGCCACAGTGATCAGAAAATAATGCAAGACAAACAGAAAAATTCATCAAATAATAAATAATTGAGGGTTTGTTGGATTAATTTGTGAATCTCTGAGCAATTTGCTAGAATATTCCCGAATGTTCGACTTTACTTAAATTCTCACGCTTACAATCGTAGTTGTCATTCATTGAAGGAAGCAACATATTAGTCATAAGGCTCCTAGGATTAGGATTATCACGTGTACTCTAGAGATCTCGTTTGAATTTTTTATTTAAATTTAATCGATATATCTTATGAAAATAATTGTAATTTACTAAAGTTAATAAAGCCATCCATCCGAAGTGGACCCCGCCAACAATATTGACGTTGCCTTTCATGATAGCAACGGAGATCAACTGGAGAAGCCACTGGGTCTCACGTGTGTCGTGGCTTTTTAATGTGTGTAAGCGTCCAAGCTTCTTTAGGAAGCCGAGCTATAAAATTAAATTATAAAAAAGATGTAGTGGATGCAGAAAGGATGTCTCTGGGGCTGAATAACGTCACAAGAGCTAGTATAAACAATAATAATACAG
Organism: Octopus sinensis; assembly: GCF_006345805.1. NCBI lineage: Eukaryota > Metazoa > Mollusca > Cephalopoda > Octopoda > Octopodidae > Octopus > Octopus sinensis. Next base: position 547,542 of record NW_021832226.1, on the reverse strand, counting down.
TTGAAATCGTGCTGCCAATACTAACTTTCACATTCTTTCTGCCATTATTGAGGGTGTCAATTGTGTCTCTAAGAATGAATGGGTGTCTCCGATTGGTCTGCTTAATGAAAAATATAAGGAGTTGGGTCGTGTCAATGTATTGCTTCAAGAAAAAAGACGTGTTTATGGTATTTATTATTTAGCAACAACAGATGCAGGAAAGTTGAAGGATTTTGTTTAATGTATTTTAGGCTTGACAAATGAGATTGATCAGTTGAAAAATCATTTTGTTTTCCAGAATGAAAAATATGGGGTGGGTCGTGTCAATTTATTGCTTGAAGAAAAAAGACGTATTTATGGTAATTCATTTTTTAGCAACAACAGATGCAGAAATTGAAATCAAAGATAAGAAAATTGAAAGTTGAAGGATTTTGTTTAATGTATTTTAGGCTTGACAGTTGAGATTGATGAGCTGAAATATCAGTTTGGTCTGCTTAATGCTAAATATGGGGACCTATTGGTAGGTGTTATCAACGAATGTCCCCACCTTCTTGAAAACTGAATTATTTAATATAATATGACGGAAATATTTTTCTTACAATATATATGAATCTTATCCTAGGTAAATCCAGGGTCTTTTGGCTTTTTCTTAATGATATGTTTAACAGTGTAATTAATGTTGGATTTTCCATTTAAAAATTTCGCTTAGGATGGTTAATCTTAATGTTTATGAGTCATTTCTAGCTTATTCTAGTCCCACACCAATTCGGTGTTGGTATAAAACCCTGGATATGGAGTCCTCAATATAGTTGTGGTAATCAAACGGATACCTCTTTAATTTTAATATGTTTGTAATGATTTGAATAATATTCGGGGAGACCATATCCTTGAATTTGTTTATGTCCGCAAAATTATTTTTCATTTATGACCTAGTTATGTAATCATCTTCGACATGGCCATCGTCATGGCTAAGGATGACCCACTCGAAGTCCTCCATTTGTCCAGATTGAATTTGTGGGTTCTTGATGGCATGCTTCATGTGTTCCAGACTGAGTTTTCAAAATAATTTCTGTTTTGTTTGACCGGAGTTTTCTTATCTGGTCTACGTTTAATATCATACGTTTGTATCCCAATACAGTTTACTTTGAATCATTTTTAAGGATAAAATGCTTGATTATCCAGACAATAATAGCTAATCAAAATCGTAAAAAAGCACAAAATACACTTTTCTTCCGGAGCCCTTTTTTATATTCTTTGTCTTAGTGACCAGAAATGCCAATAATTTAAACAAAAATATATTTAATGACTTTCTTATCACTACGAAGATTGACATTTAATCAACTATTTAATAAATTTTCTCGACTCAAAAAGGATTTCTAAGATTCCAATATCTTCAATAATAAAAAAGTTTGTAAGAAATAATTAAAATCAAATTCAGATCAATAAGGTCAAATTCTCGCGCTTACAATCGAAGTTTTTTTCAACAACACTATATTCTGTTCGTCAAAATAATGAAATTAAGGCACGTTCGAGGAAATAAGACTACGCAGTAGAATACCACCCGAGAAGACCTCGGGATTTGCTTTTGTGAAATTCGAGGACCACCGATACCTATGGGACGCTATGTGTGGAGTGGATGGGGTCAAACTGAGGGGACAGGTACTGCAAGTTGACTTTGCTCTAGGACAGTTCAAAAGTAAAGAAAATTCAACATAAAGGGTCACACAACATAATTTTAGAAGAGTCCACACTACGCATGCAGAAGCAGAGGCGGCTGGCAAATTACCGAAGGTACTTTCCCGACGACAACATTTAATGATTCTGTCTTTGACTTTTTTCATAATTTAATCTAACACGATTCAAATTTAGGTTTAACAATTAACTTAGCGAGCACTACCCCTCTTTTAATCAATTGGTTTAGTGTCTAAAATATTAAGAACTCCAGCTATATTTAATTCATATCGACTATTCACGTTTTGCGAGGCTATTGTTGGATTAAAACTGATTAGTGGAGAGGGGAAAATCAAAATGAACAGGATACACAATCATAAAGTTTAGAGAATGGACAATACGCTTGTCAGTACGAACTTGTCTAAATAGTGAAATGACTTATTGATCACTTCCAAATATAATCCTCATCTTAAATATTTAGTTCTTTGCGATTAATAAAAAACAATCTCAAGCAATAAAAAACGATGTATAAGGCTACAAAAATAATAGTTTTCAAATCATACATTCATTCCAAATTGTATTATTGTCGGAATTGTTGATCATTCTTAATTTTGTATATTTTGAAAATAACCCTACATAAGTGCCCACAATGATCATTGCCATCGTCTCGGGTATGTTCTCCTTCCAACTTAGCTCCTCTAAACAAGGCCAAACGAGACATGATAAGAACGACATGTGGTGCGCCTGTATCAAATCACTCGATGCCCAACTCCTGTTTTTTATCGGTCAAAGTAAGAATGTGAAAAGACGATTCGGGAGAAAGAGACCAAGAAGGATATTGTAATTGGGGAGTACTGGGAAGGCTATGTGAATCTGTCCATAAAATAAATTGCAGTCATAAAGTAAATGTTAGGCTAACTCGGACATTTTCTGTCCGTGTATGGGAATTTGAGTTATTTGGTTAAGTTTGACGACGACACGCTTTTCAATGTCCAAAACCTCATCTCGGAAATCCACAAAATTGGTCGAAACAAAAATGTCAAATTTTTGTTTCGTAAAGTAAGCAAGAATGTGATTCAATGTGATTTTTTTTTTGGTTGAGGTGGTGACGTGCCTCTATTGCACCAATGTCTTTCTCACACTTGATATCTGCTGGCCCGTTCTCAATTGGCACTCTAAACGTTAGAGGACTCAATCCCATGTATAAACAACTTCAACTCACAAGAGATTTGGAACAACGCAAGGTGTCCATCTGCTGCTTACAAGAGACGAAAATAACTGAACATGGAAGCTCGAAGTTAGGCGATTACACACTAATTACCCTCCCAACTACCTGTCGTCACTACGGCCTTGGGTTTGCAATCAACAGAAAACTGGACGAACACATATCCCGGGTGTGGTCCGTCTCGGACAGGATTGCGGTACTCCAAATCAAATGGGGAACGAAACCGAACTCCCTCGTCACAATCATTAATGTGTACGCGCGCCAACTGGAGTCAGAGCCCTTGCTAATCCGGATGAACTTGATGAATTCTATTCCACTCTCACAAATTTATACAACACACTCAGATCCTCGTATATGTGTTTCATTGCTGGTGATTGGAACGCCAGAGCAGGGAAAGCCAGGCCCGGAGAAACATGCATAGGATCCCATGGAAGAAACCGGAGAAATGTGCCTGGAACTGCCTTGATCCAATTCTGCACCTATTTAGACCTATTCTTATGCAACACGGCATTCCGTCATCCAGCCAGGCACAAAACAACATGGACTGGAACCAGAAAGGACTCAAATGGAAATTACATACCTATATTCAATCAAATAGACTACATCCTCTGCAAAGCTGCCCATAAACATCTACTTGTGGATTCACGTTCATACGGGGGACTGGAGACAAATAGTGACCACAAACTAGTAATCACTAGCACGGACTGTACAAGACATACAACAAACTGAAAAACTTACGCATGATGAACAAGAAAGCTATAATCTTGAATTATTCCGTGATGAAAAACTCAAACAGAACTATGCAGACAAACTACAGGAAGAACTCGACAATATTGACACAACAAAACCTGCAAATGCGATTTGGGATGCAGTGACCAGTGCAATGAAGAAGACAGCTGTAAATGTTGTTGGACTCACTCGAAAAAAACACAAATTTCACGATAACGAGATTTGCTCCCTCTCAGAAAGGCAGAAAACCTTGAGGTTAAAAATACAAAACTCCAGCAACCCGAAAAAAATAAGAGAACTCCGAAAATTACGGAACATGATATACTAAATATCAAGAAAACACAGAAATTGCTAATGTACAAAGAAACAGAAGAGCAATTTCAACACATAACAAAAAAAAGGACGACACGAAAATGTTCATGGCAATGAGGCTGCTAAGCAAAAAAAAGAGGCAAATTCGATCACTGTCTGGACACCACGGAAGCGGCTATCATTGACAACAAGAGTAAGGTAGAGGCTATATCTGAATACTACTACAAAATGCTTAACTGGGAGGATGAATCAGGATACAAACCCTACCCATATACTGTAGGGGCACTAAGTTCCCCATTAACCACTTACGAAATATTGGAGGCAATAATGAAGAAACTGAAAACCGGCAGGTCTGGGGGACCGGACAATATCCCACCTGAACTAGTAAAATATGCGCCAATGAAGTTGCTGAAATCGCTGCAAATATCCTGAACAAGGCATTTGAGCAGAACAACCCATTAGACCTCGGCAAAGGATGGTTAATTCCTCTACAGAAACCTGGAAAACAAAAAGGACCCCTATCCAGCCTAAGACCTATTATTTTGCTAACGACGCTTCGGAAAACACTGTCGTTGATCGCATTAGAGAGGATAAGAACCAAGGTGGAAAACTTTCTGTCACCGGGACAAAGTGGCTTTAGAACTGGCAGGTCCACTGCTGATGTGATCTGGACTCACAGATGGACAGCTGCCACATGCCAAAAATATAAACATTGCACTGAAATACTCGGCATCGATATGTCCAGAGCATTCGACTCTGTTCACAGAACTAAACTTGTGGAAATACTTATGACCTTCTTAAATCATGACGACATCAGAATAATCCTAATGCTTCTTCAGAACACTCATTAGCAACCAAACTTGGTAAAAATGTGTCAAACTATTTCTACACATCACGGGGCATACCACAAGGCGATTCGCTGTCCCCAGTTCTTTTATCGTCTACCTAGAGGCAGCACTCAGAGACTTTCGGCCTCTTGTGGACAACACTAAATACAACGAAATAATATATGCTGATGATGTCGACTTCGTATCTGATGATGGAAACCCTTCGATTTATTATCGAAACATTACCAGATATTTTTTCCAAATGGTTTCTAACAATCAACCACAATAAAACTGAACATACGAAATTTATTCGATCTGAACGAACTCATGATGAGCCCTGGAGAAGACAAAAAAAAGTCGGATCTCTCTTAGGGGACTCTGAAGACATTATGCACAGAAAAATACTATCAATTGCCACATACAATAAGTTTATGAACATCTGGCGCCTAAAGAAGCTAAATTCAAAGACAAAACTTAAATATAAACACGTTTGTTGTCCCAGTCCTAATGTACAATGGATCGACGTGGGGAATCAGTAAGACCGATATGAACAATTTGACCGATTTCATCGGAACCAACTGAGAAGAGTGATAAACATGCAATTCTCAAGGAAAATAGCAAATTCACCTATACAAAAGATGCAATTCGAGACCGATCTCTATGGACATCCTGGAGCAAACCCCACATGGCGACTCTTTGGACACATATTAATATCTGCAGCCTCACTCCGCCGATTGAGTCGCGATGGAAACTACTTTGCCATTCCAAAGGAGACTTCCGTGGAAGACCCAGGGTCACTCTGGCTACCACGCTAAATGAAGATCTAGCTGGAATTAATAAAAACTGAAAAATGGCGATGATCTCGACTCACTCAGGACGATCGCAACTGACCGGAGAGCCTGGAGACGCATGACCGGGAGAATTTCAATGGTGGCACAAGGAAAGCTTAATTAACTTATGACTTTTCCGAAAGTGCTTTATAATAATGTGATTCAATACGACAAAACAGTAAATGGTTTATTTGTTTGAAATATAATTAAAAGAGTCATAACCCGCTAGGAATATCCCTTTAAGACCTTCCCCCATATTGATGGGGTTTTTCTAGGTCATGTCCCTCGATGCTGCAAAGACTATCTTCGAGACCTGCAAAGATCGGAAACTCATTTTTATAGAGGATGTGGCGATCACTGATCTTCTTGGAAATGTATTGCAGGGATATGCAGGAATGAAGTTTCCCTCATTGACAGTCTCCTCATCTCGTTCTACAAATACAGTAAAGAGTTCTGGCATTTAAAGGACTACAATACACTGGAGAGTTCGGATAAAATAAAAGAATGCTAGTGTGATGTGTAATTAATTATTTTAAAAATCAAATAATAATTGGTGACGTGTTAATGGACAGCGTGGACTGGGATTCTCTTTCAAATCTATCGAATGTTAGGTCATAGTGGACAGTCGTAGGCCCCCTCGAAGGAATGCCTCATGTCCCTCCTTACAGACTCACTCCTCAACGTCGAACCCCCCTCCACACTGATCACCCACACCGCCCATATCTTCAAAATGGGACAACCAGAAACCATCAAAGTAAAAGTCTAAAATGATGGCTCAGATGTTGAAGGCGGTGAACAACTTCAGGAGGATGGTGAGGAGAGACCCTTCGATATTGGAGACAAACCTACCCCTCCACCCTAAACTGGTCAGACTACTGCAGAACACGTGCCGACAACAGACTGAGAGTATTGTTGAGGGATAATGTGAGTTTGTGGTAATAGATTACTGCACTTTGACTGGCGAGTGGACATGGAGGTGTCATCCCACAATATAACGTCCATTCTCTCCCCCACATGTCTCCTCCATTTCACTGTCATTCCTTGTTGCATGTTTAGGTGGCCATGGCCAATGGGGAGGAGAAGGAGTTGACTGTCCAATTGGATGGACACACCCTCACTACCATCCTCCACACTCTCCACAAGGTCAAGGGACAACTCTCTCGAGCAATAACTCACTAACTCATTTAATATGACACAATCTAGAACATTGACCTATAGTGAACCCCCTCCACCACCGGAAGTCCTCCGCTCAACAGTCTCCTCAGTGTGATTCGTCCATCGACTGCACATAACCGTCCCCCATCCTGATAATACACATCCCCACTCGATACGTGCTGCATGCTTATTCTACACTACCCATCACACAATACTTGTTCTCCTCATTAAAGCCACACATAAACTCACTCTTCTCTTTTTCGGGGTATGCCAAGGCCACTGTAGAGGGATCCCTCCTTCACGTACAAGAATGCACTTGTTGCGGGGCTCCTCATCCTAATCCCCCACCTCTGCCATACAACAGTCCAAACTACTTTTATTAAAGTGGCCACCTCATCTCGATTTGCCATCATTTTCGTGCGCTCTGTTTTCCCCCGCATTTAGTGAATTGACCAATCCTTGCAATTTTTTTTTAAATGGTTTTTTCGAGTTTTTTAACTGGTTTTCGTAATAAAAGTCAATATCCGTGAATGAGCTCAAGTTCTGAGCGATATAGAGTTAAGAAGATGTAAACATTTGATTGATGAATAATTAAGAAAATTAAAATCGAGAGTTATAAATTAGTTAATGGCCTCACAAGACGTTTGACCAGCCTCGCGAATAACAAAGCCATTCCTGTGGATCACGGCGATCGACAGACGTTCCAAGAACCGAGATGACTCTCTGGAATTGTCTCTTGTCCTTGATGTCTGTCGACTGACGAGCTAAGTAAAGCGTTTTGAGGCCGAAGGTTCCTGGAGACTCCAAAGCAATTGAAGTAAAAAGAAGCAAATTCGAGAGATGACTGTACTTGAGAATCTTGTGATCTTCGGCCAGCCTCGAAGCGTGTCCAGGATCAACAGCGGACAAATCAAGATTTCCGCTCGAAAATGTGTCTGAGCAGGTGGAGTTCCAACTAAGTAGGCTTACCTCTTTATTATTCTATAAATCCACGACATTTATTGATTTCAATAATCAAAATCCGGAACTTTCTGGGAAAAAAAATTTCACGGAAACAAGAAAATATCTCTAGTTGAAATTAACTAAGAAATTCGCTTATATTTTTGAACTGAATGAACTTTGTCTAGAAATGAATGAATCTCTCAGGGTCTAATCGCCTTAAAATTGAGACTACACTATGCCGAGCCGTGGATAGCATGACGAAAATTTCCAACTTGAACAATATTATCCCAACTCCGCTTGACCACCTTATTAAGAAAGATGGAAAGGGCTTCTTAGGTATCTAACAGGACTACCTACCAAAAGACCAAGACCTTAACAACCAGAAGCACATCATCCCCGATTCAATTCCTCACAAAAACTGTTCCCCGCACGTCCCGCACTTGCGTTGGGTCCAGAGTCCAACATCGGGAAAATCTGATTAATTACTTTAATTAACTGTTGGTGATTTATGTGCGGGACACCATTGGGCAGTAGTCTTGATCTTGAAGTAGTATTGTCAATACGGACCCTTCCGCGTCGGCCAGTTAAGAAATTTTCCAACCACAGTTTGATGTAAGTTCGAATCGAATATCTTCCGCGTTAGGAGTTTCCTCGGGACAGAATCAAAAGCCTTTTGTATATCGATGGATACTAAGGCCGTCCGTAGGTGTGTTCCCATGTTGAAACCATCAGTAATAAACTGGGAGACAGAACACAAGTGGGTCGTTGTAGAACGGTCTGGTCTAAAACCGTGCTGGAATTCTGGCAGTTGTAGAACAGGAGAGATTCGCGTTAATACAAGCTTTTCCAGTACTTTCGATAAGATACAAGTTATTGAGATTGGGCGGTATGAAGAGGGGGCATCCTTTGGTTTCCCAGGCTTTAGAATTGGCCTAATTAGGAGTTTTTCCATATATTAGGTATCGTACGTAAGTTGATGGAGTTGACCTATTTATAAGATATTTTTGTTGTTCAATAAATTCAGATATTTAAAGAAATGGTTTAAAAATATTAATTTTAGATATTTTATGAATAACTCATAAAAAGAATAGCATTAATCATTTTAATCATGTCATTGAGAACTGTAACAGTATTCTTATCAGTGTTTTTTTCATTTGTCGCCATAATTATTTACTCAAATGGAATTATCTCAAAAAAAGAGTCGATCCCCTTTCGATCAGAACTACCTAGAGAACCAAGGAAAGGCCAATTTCAGAAGGCAATAATTATAATCTTGGACGCCTTGAGATTCGATTCGACAGTGCAGAATATAAGCAACATATCCCCACATGTAAATAAAATGAAAATATTCGAATCAACTATTCTCGATAAACCATTCAATGCTAGACTATATTCATTCATGGCCGACCCCCCTACTGCGACTGCTGTTCGAATTCGAGCCTTGCTTTCCGGGACGATTCCATCATTCCTTGACATGAGCAATAATTTTGCAAGTCAGCTCATGTCTGAAGACAATATTCTGAGTCAATTAAAATCTGTATTCCCCTCTACCTCTATTTCTTTTTGTGGAGACAGCACGTGGGTTCAACTCTTGCCCTACGAATTATTCTCACATGTCAATGCTCATTACTCCTTCGATATTTCGGATGATTTGGACCAAAAAACCTATAACCAGCTGATCCAGGACATTTCTGATGGAAAAAATGACATCATGATTGGCCACTTTATTGGCCTGGATCATCTAGGTCATTCTAAGGGGGTGGCCACTACACACGTAGGGAATAAACTTACAGAATATAATGAATACATTTCGTTAGTTAATATATGTGATTATTTTTAGAAATATAATAGAATTAATGGATGATTCTACCATCCTTTTTGTAATGGGGGATCATGGAAATTGGCTATCTGGAGAACATGGTGGAGGGTCACTAGAAGAGTGTATGACTGCTTTGTTCATCTACAGTCCTGTACCCATATCTTCCCTCCCAGCCTCTGTATTCTTTTTTTGCATAGATAGGGTGTCGGATCTGCTAATCAAGTTGACTTTGCCCCCACTTTCAGTTATCTAATGGGGATTCCAATCCCCTTCAGTTCAGTAGGTCATGGAATTCTTGATTTGTCCCACAAAGCTAGACGTTTTTCAGAGAACGAACTTGTATTTCTCATTTAGGTTATTCATAGCTAGGAGACGTCGATTTTCTCATGGAAAATGCTCGCCAAATTCACAATTTGCTACAACATTATAACTTTGGAACAAATCTTAGTAGACTCGAAGAACTCTTTGATCGTGCCGAAACAGTTTATTTGGAAGGAAAAGATCTTTTAAAATCCCAAAATGGCCTCATTCATTACATGGAAAACGTGAGAAATGTCGTTATCAGTCAATCGAACAAGTTTGAATTTTACCAGGTTATTTGTGGAATTGCGATTTTCATTTTGTCTTCTGCCGCGCTCTCTCTTGTGTTATTTGAAGGTTCGACTTCTGTCGGAATTATCATGTTGGTTATCTGTGGCTTGTTGTCCTTGATTACACACTGGACAACATTTGTGTTGAGTATTTTCATTCTTATTCAATACTTTTTGGAGATTTTGAAGGTTCGTGATAATCATACGTGTTTCTGGATTTTTCTCGTCGTGCTTGGGGCCATTGGCCATTCTTTTTCGTTTTTTTTACTCATTAGAGAAAATTTTTATTTTTCAGGAGCAGTTATATTCACCTTGGTTTTTTTGTACTGGAATGTTGATTTATATGGGAATTGGTCGCTACTTGGGAAGATTCTTTGCATTGCTATTACTTTCTGTTTTTCTCTATTATTCACAAAATGTCGGGTGCCTCCATTTGATGATTTTTATTGTTTTTCTGAAAAACCCTTTGAAGATTTATTTATATCAGATTTATTTTTCTTTTGTGGAGTAATATGCGCTGGAATCACCTTTATATATCTCATTTTAAAGATATGGACTATTTCTAACGTATTTGATAAAATAATCGTTATTGCTTCGTCTTGTTCTTTGATAATCTACAGTCTTCTCTGTTACTATTTTGACTCATCAAGCAACATTGGAATGATTTTATTGCCTGCTTTGATATATTATCATTCATAATCACATCTATCAGATTTTTTTTCAAGATTTGTTCAAATTCGAACATTTATAACCATTATTTGGTTTTTTTGTATTGTTTTCTAATTCTCGTCTTTATGATTTCGGGGATCAGGTCTTATATTCCACAGATGTTGTTCCTCGTTTCTCTTTCACTCTATTCTTCTCTTATGCAAGAAATGTTTTCGCATACAAGTTTTTGACTAAATTTATTCAATTTTAGAATTTTTGCAGTTTCTATTTATCTGTATTTATTTCATGATTTGTGCAATATTTTTTGTCGCCACTGGCCATCAGACACAACTTACAACCATAAAATTTACGGCATCTGCTCACGGACTATTTGGGAAACATTTTTTATACATTAAAGGTTATTTTTAGGGGCTATTACTTATATTTTATAGGGTTAATTGTCTTTGTGGAAACTTTCTCGACTTACATTGTTGGTGTTTCATGCTTACCTTTAACTATTTTGTATGGAATGAGTAAAAAAATGGATTCTTATGAAAATAAAATTATTTTATTCAGAAGATTTTCATTGTATTCGATAATGTTTATGAATCTTATGGTCATTTTTGTTCGTAATGTTTTTAGATTCTTGGACCATTTATAACCACATATCTGTTCAGAAATGATGTTTCGAGTTTTGGGGACTACATTCCCAGATATTTATTTAGAGTTGGAATGTTTTTGACAGTTTGTCCCATTGCACTCTTACAATATTGCTTATTCCGTTTTTGATTTTTAAATAAAAATCTTCAAAACAATAACATTGTGGAAATTTTATCCAGGGATCCATCTAATGTGTTAAATTGCTTTTCAAAGTGGTGTGCAGTGATTTTTGTTTGTTCCTGAGGGTCAAGCATAGTTCTTCCCTTTAAAGTCGTGTATCCTTAACTGAGTTTTTTGTTTTTTTATTTTTCAGCAGACGGGCTGCTGCAAAAATATGTCCACCATCTTTTAAGTTTTTGAATTCACTGATATTAGTCCTCATTAGATTTCTTATATGCTCTTTGCTTAGTTTAAATTGTTGACCATGTTAATCAAGTCTAGGGCTCGTCTCTGGAGAGAAAGGGATTAAATAGGTTGGTTACAATTGTCAGTAGTGAATGATGTGCCATCCGTCTTGTGCGAGCGTTATAATTCCACTAAATTCTCTTAGTGAATCTGAAAATGTGTGCGTAACATTGGCAACGGGAACATCCCGTCGCAGGTTTTTTAATCCACTGAATCTTCAGATTTGTGACACTAATCCTAATGCAGAAGCAGCGTATAGCTTCAGGGGAAGATTCAGCTTCAAGTTTGGCAATAGGCATCTTCACGCTACAAATTTTATATTTGCTGCATTCAAGAGACGAAAAACGCTTTTGGATTTGAAGAAACTATTGGTAACACCGCATTCTCTTACTCCCGTCTAACAAACGTCACTACGGTCTTGGTTTTGCTACCAACCTGAACCTAATGAATTGCTTGCATAAAGTATGGATAGTCAACGACCTTTTTGCTGTCAACCAATTACGTTTATCATTCACGAAAATTTTCATGATGATTGTTATCAACGTTTATGCTCCACATGTGTGCAGAATTTCCAAAAAACTTGATAAATAGGACGAATTTTCCAAAATCCTAGCCAAAACTTTCACCCGAGTAAATAATTCTACAATGACTTTTATCTGTGGTGATTAGAATGCCAAACCTGGCATGAGAAGACATAACGAAGTCTATATAGACACTTACTTATCGAATTTTGTAATTCATCGGATTTTTACCTATACAACACTACTTTTGAAAAGCATAAAACTACTTGGGTCGGCACCAGGAGATCCAAAGATGGCAGTTATGTGTATATACGGTCAAATCGACTATATTATTTGCCCTATCTCATTAAAGAAATTATTTTCCGACTTTAAGAGTTACGCAGGACGATAAATAACAGTGACCACAAACTGACAGTTGTCAGATTGAAACTAAGCAATGTTTCGAATGAATAATAACAGAGAAGCTGGTTATGATAATATGTTCGAGAGTTGTTGAAATACGCACCGACCAAGCTTTCAGAAAGGATAAACTTTATATTCGATGAAATATTAAAGACTCATTGTCTAATTGAGTTCTATTTCCTCCACAAAAAAACATGGCAAACCTGCAGGTGGAATTGAAAATCTCAGACAAATCGTGTTTTTGATCACGTTCCGAAAACTCTGTCGATTATAACATTGAATTGCATATTAAAATCAATTGATCAATATTTGCTGCCAAAGGGATTTAGACCGGAAAGATCAACCGCGGATATAGTATGGAGTCATCAGTGGGTTACGGCCATATGTCAGAAGTAGAAGAAAATAATGCAGATTCTGAAGGTTGATCTATCAAAAGCATTCGACGGTATCCGTAAAAATAAGCTATTGCGGACTCTTTAAGATATTGTTGATGAGGACTCTTTGAGGATTGCGCGTTTTTTGCTGGCTGATACGAGACTTGTAAATTCATTACAAGGATTAGTGCTCTACGAGTTCTCTTTGTAATCTATTTGTAAGCCGCTTTGAGAGACTCTAGATAGAAATTTCATCACTTAAATAATGATTTAGTGGAACTAATATACGCTGATGACATCAAATTTGCGTCTGAGAATGTAAAAATTGTAGTAAATAAAGCCACAACAGTTCTAAGAGGTGGTCCCTGAAAATCAATTCGAATTGTTCGCTGCAGTCCTCTTCATCACTAATGTTATCATCCCATAAACTCTCCAAAATCGCATTTTCCACAATATCGGAATTAATCAGACTTTCTCCGATGTCCTCTTTTTCCCGACAGTCATATTCCAAAGCTTTTTCAAAGCAATGTTGTATTGAAATGTCTGTAATCTCGTCCCATGCCAATTTCGAACATGAAATAGAATCCAATATTGTGATTCCCTTTATTGCTTCATCTATTTGTGCTGCAGGATTTTTATAATAGATAATCGTTTTCATAATCCAGTTATTGAAATGATTCTTAAATGCCTTTATTATCCCTTTGGTCACATGGCTAAATTAATGAACTTTATTTTTTGGAAAAAATATTTGAAAGTTTGAGAGAAACAGCATGACAAGTTGCATTGTCAATTAACAATTTTATTTTCCTTCTTTTCTCCCTCATTTCCTCGTTATATCGAGATAACCAATTTTTAAAAATATTTTTTTGTCATCCAGGCTTTGCACGAAGCATCATATTCAATGCCAACTTCTTTCAGATTTACATCCTGTGTAACTGCAACACAAAAGAAGTTATACAACTATATTAATGAATCGTTTATAATAATATAAAATTTTTCTCCAGTAGGGGGTTTATTTCATTAAAAATCATCGTATTTTATATGTATGGCAAAAATATTTCTCCAAAAGCAAAGTTTTCCCCAAAAAGAAGGTTTCCTCGCTACTTGGTTTTCCCCAATTCGAGGTCGCACTGTAAAAAGCTCGTGTCGCTTTTGGGGGATACTGAGTACATTGAGCGCAGAAAAATGTTGACATCTTGTGCATCAAAAAAAATGTGGAGTATCGGAACATCTTTTTAAATTTTCGGATACGCTTATACAATGCATTCGTACAATTAATTTTTTTTGGGTGTGATTAGTTTATTACGAAAAAAGAATTCGGTCAAGTGTTGAAAGCTTCGTGGACGGGAAGGCGACACGATCGAGAAAGAATTAGAGCGTACTATCGCAAGGGATATCCGCTCGAAAAACCATCTTGATTCGCGGGCGTCGCCTGTGATAGCAGACATGCGGGACCCGATCTCCTGAACTTAGCTGATTGCCTTACCGCCCAAGGAACCGGAAGTCTCAACCGCGAATGGAAGGAATTAGAACTTCTCCGTAAATGAGGAGTACTTCCGCATCTTTTTGCATTCCGCGGTTGTGACAATAGATCCAGGGGCGGATGCGGACATCAGCAGGTTCTGAGGCGAGAAAGAGTCCACACACGTGGCATCCCAGGTAAGAGGCTTCCACCTGTTGAAGGGAAACACAGTGATCCCGTCAGGCCTTTTTCCGTCTCCCCGATCGATCCCAGAGGGTTCAAGCAGAGAGGGGATTCCGGCGACTTCCAGGGCTCTCCTGATAAGGTCGTTAAGAGCCGCGGGATGTGGCCAGCGCTGCGTCTACATGATAAAGCGTGCAGTTCAAAGGGACAGATTTTCGCGCCACAGCGGCAGACATGTGGCTCGCATTGGCGAAGACCGAGACGTAAACAAATTCCAGTGCGTACGGACTCACTGTCCAGAAGGTTCCCAATACTCGGCAGTGGAGCATCGAAAACGGACCTTGACAGACTATAGACGTACAATTCAGAATTTTGAAACGTACAATTTGGAATACAATTAATTGTATTGTACAATTCGGAAACATGAGGAACATCGAAAACGGACCTTGACAGACTATAGACGCTTTTCATAAAAATCGTTTATCAAATTATCAAATGGCCACAGATATCAAAAACGATAGTCTCTACAAATTATGTAAAAAAACTGGATAAGCAAGAAAGTTACTAAATTACGGTGGAGACTTTGCAAATACTAAGAATTGACGAAATAATTTTTTGCAATCAAATCATGGAAGATTACTTCTTGAATGACGAAAATTAATTTCGAGGTCGGCCAAAATGCACGCTCCGTCTATGCCTGAGTGATGATTACGCGAAAATTGGCTACAACCTTGAAAATATTTTCAAACGCGCGAGCAACAAGCCTAAATGAAAAAAACTATTTGGGAAGGTAGTTGAGGTGGAAAAAAACTTTGGATTTCGGACATAAAAAATCTACATCAATCCAACATTTTGTTGCATCCTCAACCAAATAAATCCGTTATTTATAACGTTTTTTATACAACGGGGATACAACAATCCACATCTGGAAAAATAAATCTTAATAATAAATGATATGGTGTGTGTCTGTGTGTACACACCGACTTCAAATTGGCAAAGTATAGATAAATTGTCAAAATTCTTTTCCCCAAAATAACAAGGTTCTCCAAAAATCTTTCACCCAAAAAACTAACATATCAAGAATATCCTCCATGATGAAGTCCTCAAAACCTTCCCGCCAAGAAAATATTTTCTTATTTTTTTCCATTTTGGTTAAAATTTTTTTCCAAATGATGAACAGCCATGTCCTCGACTCACGTGATGAGGGCTTTTAATCCTTCCGCCAAAAAATTAAAAAAATATTTTCCGGATTTTGGTTAAAAAGAACAACGTGAATGTCGTCGACACGCATGATAAGGTCTATTAAAAACTTCCAGATTTTTTTTAATTAAATGCCAATATATCATTATCGAATATGAATCAAAATAACGCTGTTATCAAATTTAACTTCGACAAAGTGTGCAATTAGCAGATGCCTATTGTAATCTATTAATGTTATAGATATCTTTTTAATTGATGTGTTGATTGGTGTGTTTTATTGGAATGTTTGATTAGTCTGTTTTTGTATCAAAAACTTCCTCTCGCTCAGCAATAACAAAATAAAAACTAAACAGGAAAGAAGATACCATAAAATCCAAAAAGGAAAACTCAAAAAAATAAAAAATCTTGTGCCACATAAATTTCGAAAAACGAAAGGAGGCTATTTATCAAAAATTTGATTGCTAACGTAATAGAAGCGACGATATCAACAGGTAAGTATAAAGGTGAGGATGTTTATATCCCAAAATTTTGAAAATTTTTAGAGAACGAGTGCTTTTTCCATGGATAGCTGCATGTTGGATGTTCAAGGGTAATGAGAAGAGAACATTTATTCATATACAAGACGGCCAACAAACATTGTTTATCAACAGGCGTAAAATAAAATTACATCAAACCAGGTCGGTAAGAATAGCAGCCAAAAAACCTAGACTTTCAACTAATAATATCAAGAAGAGAAAATATTCTGCACTAGAAACATTTCATTCGATTGGAATAAGGTCATTTTTACTGACGAGTGCCGCATCGAATTAATTTCGAAAGCACGAGAATTCGTAAGGAGACCTCCTGGAAATAGATTCAATTCGAACTACACAACGAAAACTCAGAAATTCGCACCTTCAATCATGGTTTGGGGCGGTATCAGACACGATGAAAAAGTGCCTTGATATTGTGCGAAGGAAATGTAGATTCCGTAGAATATCAACGAATCTTGGAACAAGGGCTTTCTGAGATATATGATGATAACTTTATTTTCCAACAAGATGGTGCATCATGTCATACTTCACGGTCTACAAAAAATTATTTGCTTGAAAAAGGAGTGAATATTTTAAACAATTGGCCTGCACAATCGCCAGATCTTAACATAATAGAAAATTGCTGGCATTATTTAAAGAGCAAAATCAGAAATAGAAACCCTCAGAACGTTAAGAGTTGTTTGATGAAACAGGCCCTCTTCAGGAGCTAGGTCGCTGTAAACGAAGCGAGAATAATACTCGAACTACAAAATAAATCAAAAATAATTTTTTTAAAAGAAATTTCTCAAAATTTACAATATTCAAAAATAAGAAAATTATCTTCAAATATTAATCAGCGGTTGAATTCCCAAAACAAGCATTCCGTGTGCCAAAGTTCGTCGGCACTGCTCAAACAGCACTACACGCGCCTACAAACAACATTCTCTAACAAATCTACATCAACAACTTCCTGAATATCGACCCCTTGAATCCTCAAGACTCCAATCCCACGATTTATCAGCCTTCTACAAAACAATAAACACAATACCCCAATCTAAGCAGGTAATTTACTATCAAATAAGCCTCCAATGTCTCGTACGACATTTTGAGAACATCTTCATAACTATAAAAGTAATAACAACAATCAATCACGTTATTAAGTGCAATATTAAATCAATTGCCTCTGACTGAGATAAATTAGAGACCACTAAGTCAAAATTTGAACACGTGACTTTATGTCTGACATTTTGGAGTAAACTTAGCATTACATTCGGATCAAACCTATGCAGTCTTGCATGACAGTATTGTAAGGATATCCCCGAGTTGATATCAAAGTCCAAAACTCTTTTCCAGTCAAATTCGACATCCTTTTCACGTGGGAATTTCAATTCGTTCAAAATAAGTGCTGATGAAGCCAAACTTGCCGCTGTTTGCTTTAAATTTGTGGCTCTTGTTGCTGAAAATAAACATTTTAAGTTAAAACTCTGAGTTTCCAATAGTTTTTCCTCAATTTGAGAACGTGCTTCATCGTACAAGTCACCAAGGACAAAAAACCTCCCTTTTCTGGTACTCATACCTTTGTATCGTCCAAAAGTCACGTGAAATCCATTCTGCTCTCTAAAGTAAACTCTAAATTGAAAACCTTAAGTTTTTATACTGAAAATATTTGATTAGAATTGATTTTAAATCATTAAAGTGGTTCGATTGTGCTTTTTCGACCTAAAACATTTAAAAAACCAATTTAGACCACGTAGTGAATTCGATCAAACTTTAGACTATTCTTTCGTGATATAAATGCTGAAATATCTCTAAGTATAACTTCAGTGCAATAAACCTTGTAATATATAATGTCGACCCATCACTTTTGAGGACAGGAACATAACAGGGACTATCAGGTGACTCCACTTCCAACAAACTGCGGTTATCTCTATAATTTATTAAAAAATATGAACTTATCAATTTTAGACATTCCACTATAAAATAGACTTTCGACAATATTTTTTCCCGTCAAATGATGACACGACTCCCAATCAATAAAATCAAATTCAATTCCAAATGCCAAAAAATACACATATTTAAATACCTTATAAAGTCTTTCATGTTCTTTTAAAGAACATTTTCTGAAGAAATTCCAATATTTTATCCCTTCGATGCCGCCTTTCTCTAACTGAGAGAAATGTTCTAATCCGCCTTTATATACTGACGGATCGACACCCGCCTCTTTATTAATCCGGACATATGTCTGTTGAGTGACTATTGATTACATTTAGGAGGGAATTTAATGTCGAACTATTGGCGGTTTCGTTATATGATGGCCCGTATAGTTTACAGCCAAGAGTTAGTAATCCTACAATTTTCCGATATGGCTGACCTATTTGTGTTCCCCAATCTCCCAAATAGTTTATTTTGTATACTTTATGACCAAAAATACGGTTTATATTAGCCACATAATTTCCGATTATTGTTGAACGCAGATGCCCCACATGAAAAGGTTTGGCAATATTTGGAGAACTGTATTTTATATACAATATATAATATTTTATACATAATATTACTTATATTAAAAATAATTATTTTCATATTAGAAATACCTGAATTCAACAACTATTGTTTCAGATTTTATGTTTTGAGGTCTCTTTTGGGTATAAGGAAGGGATATTCGACTGAGGGCCCACTAAGTGCACTAAGAAAAAAAATATACGGAATAATATTTTTGAGAATTTTTCATTCGAAAAAGTAAATTTCCACATAAATTTTTTATATCAAAATCGTTATCCAATTCGTTCTTAAATTAATTTATTTTAATTACTGAAATGTGCCTTGTTGCGTCATCTCTTAATTTTTCGTTGTCCTCGTTATATACATTTTTTACTAATTTTGATAGACTAATACTAAACATGTATTTTTGACCTCTAAATTTTATACAAAAAATATATTTTTATACTTTGGATTCTGGTCTGGGGCATTAAAACGTATTAGATCGGCGATTACTGATTTAATGAATCCAGGCTTATAGTTAAAATTATGCTGAACTGCATTACTAAGCTATTTATTAATATAAATTACTTTTAAATACCCGCAAAATTAGATTCAATTTTATCATTCGGATAACCAGACAAACAGATTAATTTTTTTTAATTTATTTTTTTAAACAATATCATTAATTATTTATAAATATTTAAAAAATATATTTTCATTCAAAGTTATTTTGATCCAGATTTGTCTGTCTAAACCAATTTGCTTTCTCTAATCCCTTTATTTATTTTCAAATATTTTTTTATCTTGTATTCGAACAAAATTTTAACTTTAAATATAGATAGATATTTATACTTTATTCAAGTAGTCGAATATTCAATTAAAAAGTTTTTTGCAATTTTTAATTGAACCATTCAGTATATCATTTTTGTGCTAAAAGAATTTTTAAGATACGCGTCAGAAGGTGGACGTCAGGGACACTGGTGCATCCTAATAAGTGGTTGAATTCAATTTATTGTTAAATTTAATAAGATTTAATACGAATTTAGGAAAAATTATGCACTACGTTTGACTGTCTAGGAAACTAATATTTCGCGAACCGAGAATGAAACCGAGCCGAGACTGAAAACATAACAGCTGTCATCAATGCCAATCCTTTTCAAAAATAAGATAATCAAAGGCCGCTGGCCCTTCCATCTAGCCTAATAGCCTGTGAGATTAAATCGTCTTCCATTTAAAAATTTTCAGAAAACTCCCAAAAACTTTAAATTAGTTTTTATTACGCCGACGACCTATTAATTTAAATTTTTACCGTTGAACGCTAAAAGACTGTCAATTTAGTTATTATTAAAAATATTAATTTTTACAAGGTTTTTTAAATTCTTAATTTTTTAAATACTACTTTGGCTGATGTCTCTCTTTTCAACATAGGAATAATGAGAAATTATTTAAGTCAAAAAAAATTTCCATAATTCAGAAATTTTAATAATTTTTAAGATAATCTTTAAGATGATATGTAGCACGATTTAAAACACTGTTTTCTTTCTTGGAGAGATCAGTAAATTTATTTTCGGTATTGGACACTTCCTTAATTTTGTTGTATTCATTAAATAATTCTTGAAGGTCGATTTGTGGCTGAATTTCCAAATTTTGTTTTTGTTCATCCTTTTCTTTTTTAATTTCAATCTTTATCATTTTTATCTAATAAATTTAATAATTTATATTTAATTATACTTCGTTGATTAGTTCAGACAAATCATGGTGTTTTGACGATAATTTTGCAAATGTATTTTTACTACTTTCTTCTAATTGAATTATTCTGTTCTAAATTGTAATTTAATGATTAATAAACTTCAAATTTTTCCATTTCTTTACTGGGGATTTTATTTTTTTTCTTTTGGAGATTTTGGGGATTTTTATTTGGTTGATTCGAAGTAATTAAAGTTTTTTTGGTTTCCAAAAACTAAAGTTTGCTTAAAACGTTTATACTCTATTTCTACTTTCTATTGCTTGTTCTATCCATAATAACTCCATTGAGTCGCCTGAGTTTTGACGATTATTTTTTACTAAAATCAGAATTTTTGAATACTTTGATTATATTTTAATTTTAAAGTTTCCAAAAATATATCTCCATGATTCTCATGAGATGGAGATAAAAATGAATTGATTGCATTAGTAAGACAGTCTTGATTTATTTTTGATTTATTATTTTTAATTATTTGATTATTCTCAGTCTGTTCAGTTTTTTCGTTTTCTTTTATTAATTCATTGTCTGTTTGAGTCGAGATTTCAGTGTGAAGTAAATTATTTGACGTTTTATCAGATATAACTGTCGTTTCTTTAAGATTAACATTTTCTGTCGTGTTAGAATTAACTATTTGATTAATTGGTTCTTGTAGATTTAAAATTATTTTCGGAGTTGATAAGCAATTTTGCCCCCATTGGATTGTGTAAGTTGAATTTCCTTCTATTTCGTAAAATAATTCTTCATATTTTTTTCTTAACTTTTTAAATCTATTTCTCACCAAAAAAGATTTTAAAATTCCCTGTTTAAATTTTACGTTATGAAAAATACATGTATTTGGTCATTCAAAATGTCGTTGTTTTTAAAATCTCTGATCATCACAGTGAGTTTAATATTTCTTTGACAACATAAAATATATTGTGATGATTTTTTTTCATATTTTTATTTTTGATATTCTTAATCTATTATATATTTTTTGGAAATGTTATTAAAAATTATTTGACTTCTCACAAAAAATATTTCTTATATTTTTATTAAGAGTAGTTTGGCTATTCAAATTACAAACTATTTTTTTTTAGTTTTTTAGCTTTAAATTTTTCGGAAATACAAAAAGGAAACCGAATCAGGTTCAATAACTATTAAAAAATAAATTTCTCAAAAATTTGAAACCTACATGTTTTTTATTATAAAAATTGACATGTTTGTGTATTGAGGTTTCATAAGTGAACTCTATTTTGAACAAGGATTCATTTAGTTGTGTGCTTAGATTGAAAATATCTAATTGATTCTAAACAACAGGAGGCGGCTCAAGGAGAACAGATGGGGAACAGAAACCTAGAGGACAAGTAAAGTATTGAGTGGATTATGACGACGATTAAGGATATTGTGGCAAATAAAGAAAAGAAAGTACTCAGACGGTCCGTCATAATCCACGACGGTCCTACATAAGAATCACCTCCAGAAGAAAGAGGTGTTTGATAACTTCACAGACTTTACTTTTCAGAACTACATCTTAAAAAACCATTTTAATTTTAACAAGAATCGTTTTATGTCGAAGAAAATCTACATGGCTACAGATTATGTTGTTTATTATTAATATTAATAAGCACACCGCAAAATAACGTAAGTAAAGTTATCTCGCTTGTGCTACCATCTCCTGGATGCGTTTTGTTAATCGCTTCCAAGTCCCTCTGTTCCTCGATAATTCCCTCAGGTGCTCAAGATCGTCTGCAGATTTCAACCCTTTTTCATTCAAAGTTAGGTCTTGATGCAAAAGGGTTGCTAGAGTAATTCGTGGTCTTCCTCGGAAGGTCGTTCCCGGATGAGGAGCGTAGTGGTGTTCCATTGCGAGATTTGCGGAAGTTTTCCTGTCCATTCTTAGGATGTGACCGAATATGCTCCATCTATTACTTCTTATTTCTTCGTCCAACGGATGTACATTTTACTTGGAGTAGAAATGTTTGTTTGATATGGGTTTTGGCAAAAAAATTCTTAGGATGTATTTCAGCTGCATTCTGTGGAAGGAATTCAGATTTTCCATTTCGTGCACTGTGAGTGCCCAAGAGGATGAGCTGTACAATAGACTATAGTTTTACGAACATATTGTATAGTTTGATTTTTAAAGACGCAGAAATTTGTTTACCTCTCAACCATATGTTGCTTAATCTTTTAAGCGCGAAAGTTGCTAGTGATTTTCATTGTATCATGTCTTCTGTATCTCCTAAGAGAGTGCCAAGATTATGTTTGGAAATACAATATCCAGACCCGTTTGGACATAAAGCTTAGCCTGCTAAAGGAGATCCAAAAGAAACTTTCGTAAGAAGGAATATACAAGAATCAGTTCATTTTGTGCTATTCCACTACCCGAAAGAAAAACAACAAAAGCAAGTTAAGCAAATTCTCTTCCAATATGGCGATTTGAGAATAATATTTAATAAATAATGAAGAAAAAGAAATATACTATTAAAATCATCAATATGTCTACGGAATGGCTAGTGAATGGAAACAACAGTCCGAGATCAGAAGCAATGTATTGTATTATTCAGGATCGAAATATATTTTTCAACGATAACGGAGGAATGTGCGATCATTGTAATCAAGCTAAAAAATCTGTTGATCACATGGCTACAAGATGTAGCAGAATGCTGAACAGTGATTACCAGAAGACATAATGAAGTTATAAGATGCATCCATTTGCATCTCTGCCGCCAATATGGAATCAGGAAAACCAAAAGGTTAAAGTCACACACAGTCCAGTCAGTTAGCTCAAATCATAAAGTGGAGATAAGAGTGGACACCACCTTGCAGACAGATGTTCATGTAAAAAACAATAGACCAGATATCTTTGTCCTTGATAAAACGAAAAACGAAATCACTCTAATTGAAGTCGGAATTACTTCCCACGCCATGTTAAAGCAAGTGGAAGTAGAAAAACTGCATAAATATGATCTTCTTGCTGGAGAATTATCTCAAATCCACGGTGCGAAGGTAACGATAATCCCCATTGTCCTCACATGGGACGGGATAGTTTCTAAATTCTATAAGTCTTATATGGAAAAACTGAAGTTGGATGCTTCCACTAGATCGTATATACAATCGCTGACGATTAAGAAGACATTGGAGGCCATGCTTGTTGAACATAAACATGGAGTGGAAATTGAAAAACATGAGGAACAAGTTTCAAGGGCCACCAACCACCTCCTAAAATTGGCTAGAGCAGTGGTTCTCAACCTGGGGTCCGCGAGATTTTTCTCAAACTTTATTTAAATGTTTCTATTTAATGATAACAATTTTAAATTAATATATAATAGAATAAATCATAATTAATAATATCTCTTTAGATATATTATAAATTAATATATTTTAATATTCAATAATACTGAGGAGGCTAAATTACTTTAAAGCTGAATGTAACTCAAATATTTATTTTTTGTAAAAGTTAATAAAATTTTAAGCACGCTATTGATATGAATTCCTCGAATGTTATTAAGATACGCAAATATAATCCTGATTATATAAAATATGGGTTTATTTGTATTGATAAAGATGGATTTGAAAGCCCAAAATGTGTTGTGTGCATGAAATTCTTCACCACAATAGCATGAAACCATCTCTTGTGAGACACTTGCGCACATGTCATCCCCATCTAATCCACAAAAATAAGGATTATTTTATTTCTTTGCGTAAAATGATGAAAAATCAAGTATTGACTCGTTTCATACAAACTTTGCCTTCTGATAATTCCATGCTATTAGCATCTTACATGATCTCATTACGTATAGCGAAAGAAAAGAAACCTCATAATATTGCCGAAAAATTGATTCTTCCTTGTTGTAAAGACATAGTACGTACTCTTATTGGCACTCATGCTGAAAATATGATTTCGGAATACCATTATCGAATGATACTGTTCATCGACGAATTTCTGAAATGTCAGAAAATATAAGTGTCAGTTATTGATATTATATTATTTATTTCAGGTGGTAGAACAAATAAAAACTTCATGCCATCAAAATTTCGCTAAATAATTTTACTATGTTTGAATCTTTTGAAGAACAATCTGTAAATATAGATGCATTTGAAATCAAAAAAATAACCGAACTTATTTATGCACATTTAACATATCTTCAACAAGAAGTAAATAAATACTTTCCAGAATTGAACGAAATTGATTTGAAATTCATTCGTACACCATTCAGTGTTGATCCACGTTTGGTCGATGAAAATATCGAGAGGCTTTTATTGACATGATCAATAATTCAAAAGCAAAAGATTTGTATGAAAAACTTGCTTATCAAGATTTTGGTGCGAAATTGTAAGCATTATCCTTCCGTAAGCGCAAATGCATTAAATTTGTTGCTTATATTCCCGACAACATATTTATGCGAACATGGCTTCTCAGCACTTCTCAATATAAAAAATAATCATCGCGCAAGACTGAATATTGAAGATGACATCAGGTTTGCTTATCGACAACCGAGCCTCTTATTGAAAAAATTGCCTCGAAAAAACAATATCAACCTTCTCACTATTTTCTCTATTGATTTAATAATAATTTTGTTTTTAGATAAGTAAAATTTTTTTGACAAAAAACTTAATAAATATGTAGGGGGTCCGCGAAATTTTTCATTTACTCACAAGGGGTCCGCGGACAAAAAAGGTTGAGAACCACTGGGCTAGAGAAACAACAGGTCCACCAGATTTGCCGGAAGATGTGTCTCATGTTCATATGAAGTGTTAGAGGAGGAGAATACGCAGATCCAGTGCAACGGTCCAAAAAGGAGGAGAATTATATAGATTAGTTAGTTATTAGTAACTAAAGACGTTAATTTATAATTCAATTAGGCTTTTTCTATTAAAATTATTAAAAAATAGTTCACATTTTTTAAATATCCGAATATTACCCAAAATTTGAAAAAAATTGATCAGACTAATAGTATTTTGTATTTTGCCCAATGGTGTCCCACAAGGCTCCCCTTTATTTCCTCTCCTTTTTAACCTATTTCTACATGACCTACCTATTACTAATGACCCAGACATTATGTTCTATCCTATGCGGACGACCTGATTATCTCTGCAAGAGATAAATCTCCTTCTGTGGCTGTTGCAATGGTCCAGTCACACCTCAACCGTGTATGTGATTGTCAATCTGCAAATATGTTGTGTGTGTCTGCATCTAAATCCCAGTTCACCCTCTTCACTACTGATAGAAGATTCAAGAATGGACTGGAACTATTCATTGGAGAAAACCTATTCAGTATTCAAGCAGTCAATGAGATACTGCTTTGCAAATCATTGTGGTTGCTATGGAATGCATTTCCATTTTATTACATTGGAAATAATTGAGTACTTTGGAACATTGAAATTTCAATAATAAGCATATTGGCATTCTCAGTATTCAGTATAAAAGGAATACATTTCATGCAAAATAATATACGCGCGCGCGTTTGTAAATCCGTTAATAATCGGAAAAAATCTATTCGGTGTGATTCTTGCTCTTCTTTGTTTCATATTTCCTGTATCAAGCTGTCAAAGAAGTCACTTTCCGGCCTCTCTCGTTGGGTGTGCTCTTCTTGCTCTTCCTTTCCTCCTTCTTATTTAAATGATGGTCACCACTCCGTCTCTCCTCCCTCTCTTGACAATCCTTCAGATCCATTTTTATTGGACTCTGAATCGGTCCTTAAATTGGTTCATGATTATCGTGTTTCTTTCCGCATTCCCATCCGAATCCCAAAATCAGCCCGTATTTCGGTGGCCCTAACCTTTCTTCTTTAATTGAGTCTGCCCATTCCGATCCATCCATTCATAATTGGAATCGTTTTGTTTTTTTTTCCCAACTTTTGCGTTGGGCTCCCCTGTTCGTCGCCCCGGTGCCGGTGCCTCCTTTGTTTCTCTTTTGAAAAAGAATATGAGTCAGTTTATGAATGGCTCTTTCGCTCCGTCTCCCTCTCATTTACCTTCTACCGCTAAGCCCTCGTCGAAGGACGGTTCTAAACGTTTACGGTCTCGGATTAACTCCTGCTTAATGTCGCATGATGTCAGCGCGGCTGTTCGTCTCTTGTCATCTTCTGATTCTGTCCGTACAATCACCCCCGATGTTGTTCGCATTCTCAAGGAAAAGCACCCTATTGGAAAACCAGTAACTTTTGATGTGGCCCAATCGTCCTGTTTTTCCTTTTCTGTTTCTCCCAACAACTTTTGGACGCCTTAAACTCCTTTAGGGGTAACAGTAGTGGAGGTATCGACGGTCTCCGTCCTATTCATTTGAGAGACTTAATTTCCGCCAATGGGGATACCGGGAATCGCCTCTTGAATGCTTGCACTAACTTGTGCAATTTATTCCTGAGCGGCAAAATTTCTGACCATGCTAGAATTCTGTTCTTTTCCGCGAATCTTACGGCCTTGGGCAAGAAAGATGGCGGTATCAGGCCTATTGCTGTTGGAAATGTCTTTCGCCGTTTATTTGCGAAAGTCTGTTGCAAGTCCGTTATTCCTTCTATTGGCGAGCAACTGCAGCCCATTCAGTTGGGTGTGGGTGTTCCTGGCGGTTGCGAGTCTTCTGTCCATGCCTGTCGTTGTTTTATTCACGGTTCTACTCGTTCCAATATTCCCCTTGCCTTATTGAAACTGGATGTAACTAATGCTTTCAATTCTCTGGACCGTGGTCATATGTTGGAGGTCTGTCAAGACCGTGTTCCACACTTGCTTCCCTTTATATCGCTTTCGTACTCGCTTCCATCACTTTTAATCGCCGGTGGTTCTTTCATTTCTTCGTCCTGTGGCGTCCAACAGGGGGATCCTTTGGGCCC
This sequence comes from Octopus sinensis, assembly GCF_006345805.1. NCBI lineage: Eukaryota > Metazoa > Mollusca > Cephalopoda > Octopoda > Octopodidae > Octopus > Octopus sinensis. The sequence continues at coordinate 520,068 of NW_021832226.1, read as the reverse complement.
ATTACTGTTTGCTCTTGCAGTGGATGCCATTGCCCGCGTTAATGAATCGCCCCTTAATCTTTGGTATCTCGACGATTGCACCCTGGGCGGTCCGCCTGATGTTTTGCTAAAGGACTTAGCCAGACTAATTCCGGCTTTATCCGACATTGGTCTGGTTATTAATTCAAGCAAGTCCGAGATTGTCAATCTCTCTGTTGAGCCATCCCTGTTTAAGAACTCCTTCTCTCTTTTTTGCAAACTCCTTCCTGAGTTGAGACAGACACCTCTGTCTGATCTGGAAATTCTGGGGTCACCGATTCTCACCGACTCAGCTACTCGAATCCTCCTTGCCAAGAAAAATCTTATTGCATCTCTTTGTGAAAAACTTTCTGTCATTGATCCTCATCCTTCATTTTACATCCTCAAGAACTATCTTTTGATCCCAAAAATTGTTTATATCCTGAGGAGCTCACCTTGTTTTTATGCAACCCAAATGCTGGAATCTTATGATTCCTTGGTTCGGAGGTCTGCGGAGAAAATTCTCAATGTGCATTTCGACGATATTGCCTGGTGTCAGGCTAAACTTCCTGTGAGTCACGGGGGTCTGGGCCTCCGTTCTAGTATGGATTTGGCTCTTCCTGCCTTTCTTTCTTCGGCGTTTGGATCATATCTTCTTGTCCACAAGATTCTGGAAAAAACTACTGAATCATCGTTGGACTCTGATATTGATTCAGCCCTCGCTTTTTGAAAGGCAATTTCTCTGAGGTCCCTTCCGATGTCTCTTCTCAGCGAGACTGGGACAAAATTCTCTGCAGTCATTCTTCTACTGACTTGGACCACTCCTCGACCAACACAGACTGGCTTGTTTCCGATCCGCCTGTCAGCCATACTCAGGCTCCTGGCTGAATGTTCTCCCTTCTCCGCTTTTGGATACTGTCCTCGATAGGGATTCACTCCGTCTGGGTATCTGTAGTCGCCTGGACTCCCTGTCTACAGTCCTCATCCATGTCGTTGTGGGGATAAAGTTGACGCCTTTGGGCTACATCCTCTGTCTTGTCGAATGAGCGCCGGCCGATTTCCTCGGCACACCGAAATCACAGTCTAATTCAGAAAGCTCTGGAAAGAGCTGGTTTCCCTTGTATTCTGGAACCGACGGGCCTTGTTCTTGATGATGCAAAACGTCCGGACGGCTGTACGCTGTTCGCTTTTGAATCCGGGAAACAGCTCGTTTGGGACGTCACCTGTTCCGACTCCTTCGCCAAGGGTGCCTTAAATGCTACGGCTTGTCGTCCCGGCTCGTCGGCCGAGAAGGCCGAATTTGCAAAACTATCGAAATACACCCCTCGACATTAAAATCCGAACACTTAATTTTTAGCAAATTTTTAATCATTTTTAATAAAAGAATTTATTTGAGCTTCTTTATTTGTATTATTTTAACTATTTATATATTTAAATATATATTCGAACATATAATTTTCAAAATCAAAGCAGAAACGTGTTTTAGTGACAAAAAATTCCGAGCGGTATTTTGTTCAACTCGCAGAATACAATTTTTATTAGACAGAAATGAATAATTTCAAAAAAGGACAAATTATATCTTTATATAATCAAAATTTTTCCTATAAAATGATTTCGGACATCGTAAATATACCGAGACAACTGTTTGGGAGTTTGTTAAAAAATATCTAAAAACCGGGATTACGTGCAGAAAGGCTGGATCTGGAAGGCCACCCAAGTTCAGTCAGATGAAATTAGGATTCTTTTATCATTATCAACTGATAATTTTCGAACCGCAGCTACCTTGTCTTCAGAAATGGAAAAAATTACACAAAAAAAGTCTCAGCACGCACAATAACAAGAATTCTAAACTCAAAAGGTTTGTATGGACGAGTTGTAAAGAAACGACCATTTCTAAGTTCAAAAAATATTGCTCTCAGATATGGAATATCTAAAAAATTTCTTGCAATTTCCGACAGCGGATGGAGGAAAGTTATTTTCTCCGACGAATGTAGTTTTGAACTTTTTTCCCATTCAAGACGAATGTATCATACAGAAAAAAAGGAAATAAATTGAGATATGCGAAGATAATACCTAGTTTTAAGTTTGGTGGAGGGAAAGTTCTTGTTTGGGGCTGTTTTTCGTATTTTGGAATGGGGAAATTAGTTTTTATTGATGGAAAAATGAACTCTGGGGATATATTAATATTCTGGCAAATAATCTTGAAGATTCAGCGAATAAAATGGGATTGAGCGACTATATATTCCAACAAGATAATGCGCCTTGCCACACATCTAAGGCAACTAAAGAATATATGTCGTCTCAAAATATTAATTTGCTCGACTGGCCACCTCAGTCACCTGACATGAACCCAATCGAACACATTTGGGCTCACATTAAAAACGTTCTTTCAAGTGATACGTCAGAAAGCAGAACAAGTACAAAAATTGATCTAAAGCGAAAAATATCGGAAATTTGGGAAAATATCCCAATGGAAGTCATCAGAAAACTTGTTAGCTCAATGAAAAATCGTAGTTTGGAAGTTTACAACAGAAAAGGAAGGCATTCAAGCTACTAATTAAATTTTGTTCGGTTTTTTTTGTCATGAAATTTCCGTTTTTTGCTTTATTCTTTAAAATTATATGTTTGAATATATATTTAAATATATAAATAGTTAAAATAATACAAATAAAGAAGCTCAAATAAATTCTTTTATTAAAAATGATTAAAAATTTGCTAAAAATTAAGTGTTCGGATTTTAATGTCGAGGGGTGTATGTTGATTTACTCGATCGATTTTGCTTTTGGGCAATTGCTGTCGAAACCTCCTGTGTTTTTGGGGCCAAGACGCTTGCCCATCTCAAGAAACTTGGCCGCTTGTGCACCCACCGCTCCAGAGATCCGAGGGAATTTATATTCCTCATTCAGAGGATCTCGCTGGCTGTTTTACGCGGGAATTGTCTTTCAATCCTGCGAGCCAGTTCATAATAGCTAGTTTTTTTTTGTTGTTTTTTAAAAAAAATAAATAAAAAATAAAAATTTCATGCAAAATAGACTACATTAAACTGTTCGTCCGGTCTTCAGAGATCCTCCACTCAATGGGCAAAGCCTTGGAAGGGTTTATGAAGGTTGTGGGTCTGGAGCTCAACTAGAACAAGTCGGTGACTAACATCCCTGTGTGCGGTGACCTAGTCAAAGTCTTGGAGGAACACCAAGGGTATAAGTATCTTGGTGTGGTTGAGAGCCCAGCCTCATCAATCACACCCGAAACGAGAAAGTGTATGGTGAAGGGTGTGCGTAGTAGGGCAGCAATGTTATGTAAAACTCTCAAAACTGATTTCATCCCTTACGCCATCTCATTGCTAAACTACTACGTTAGCCTGATCGAATTCGAGCCAAGTAGGAAAAGTGCTACTCAGAAAGAATCATGTCCGGGTGTTGGCAAGCAATAAGAGGAGATTGTACATGTCTCTCAGGCAGTAGGACGTGGACTGAGTACACTTAAGTATGTGCATTCTTACTAAGATCCACAACACCTTGGGTCGTGTGTATCCCAAAAAACGTTGTCGTATTTGAGAAAGTGCGTGATACACACCCTGGGATCCTAAAGACTACGTGTTTCCTCTCATTGAAGTATCTTTAGCCACTGAGGCGTTATCTTGTAGCAATTCTTGTAGCATTTCCACGTCGTTTGATATTGAAAAGACTGACTGAACAATGGCAATTGATTGAGTGCCTCCTAATTAAAAATGTAAATATTTCCGCCAGAATGGATATATTAGTCAATAAGAATGGCCGGTAATTAAAGTGTACTTAAATAGAGGAAAAGAAAATGTAAATAAATTGAAAAGAATGAGTACCTTTTGTGCACCGTTTGGGAGACAAAGCTTGCAAATATCGACATTCTCGAAATGCAGTTCAAAACTGAGGGAGATTCCTCGGCAAATCAAAAAAATGAAGAATTTGGAAGAACTGGACCTGGAATCGAACGACATTTACGAGATCCCGGAAGTGTTGTTTGAACTGAGCAAGCTGAAGCGACTGTCGTTGTACGACAACCGAATTTACGTGCTTCCCCGTGGAGTGATGCGACTAGAACTGCTGGTGGAACTGAATCTGTCGAAGAATGGTAGGTGGAGTGAGTAATGGAATAGGTTTGGAGGACCTGCCGGGGAGATTGGAGGAGTGTAGGAATCTTCGGATTCTGAAAATAGCAAATAATTTATTCTCCACGTAAAATAATCAAGTGAGAGTAGATTCCCGACGTGCATTTGCCATTTAACCAATCTGAACTGTCTGGATCTCAGCTTTTGTTATGTAACCCACATCCCGAAGAGTATTGGTGGGCTGGTCAATTTGATGTCGTTGGAAATACGGTCTAACCCAATCTCCGAACTTCCGACGTCGTTGGGGTGTCTGGTGAACTTGGAGTTGTTGGACTGTGGGAGTACGACTACTCTGCAGTGTCTGGTATGGGTTGAGGGTGAGTGGCAGTCTGAGTCGATTGGAGAGTGTCATAAACTGCACACACTGTGGGCAGAGAAGAACTGTCTGAGGAGACTGCCTGAAGTACTGTGTGGTCTATTTGTAGTCGATTGGGAGGTTGTGTGGATTGGAGACTCTCGAATTGGGGGATAACTTATTGGAGACACTGCCGGACTCGATTGGGGAGTTGGGGAGTCTGAAAGAATTGGATTTGTCCTTCAACAAACTGAGTGGACTGCCTCACTCGATGGGTTGTGAGTGAATGTGAGTGGTAGGCCGACTCGATCAATTAGTCACTCTTTACTTGAATGACAACTCTCTACAATCACTACCTCACTCTATTGCCAACTGTTCTAATCTTGCTGAGTTGTATGTGGCCAACAACCATATCCAGGTGATTTGTTTACTCATAGTAGACAATTCCCCCCTCACTGGGCACACTCCCCTGTCTCCGAATACTCCATTTGGGCAGGAATGACATCACTGATGTCCCACACTCCCTCTTCTCCGCCACCTCTCTCTCCATTCTCAATTTGTGCGACAACCAAATCGACAGTCTTCCCAATCATGTGTGCAATCTCCCTCATCTGGCTGTACTCGACATATCCGGGAACAGGTTATCCTCACTCACACAGCAGACTCCGTAATCTGCCCACTTCCCTCACACACTGTCCCCTCAAGTCCCTCAGACTGTCCGACATGCAGACTCGCCCGATGGTTGTCTTCCAAACTGACTATGACCACTCCACACAGTCCCCTGTCCTCACTTCCGTCTTCCTTCCACAACACTCCCCCCACTCTCCCTCACCTCTCCTCCACTTCACTCTCCCCTCCACTCACGGAATGGCCATTGCAGGGGGAGTCGACTCGGATCCCTACGTCGGGGATGATAGGGTACTCCTCCTCCATACCTCCAGGGAATATTTGTTCAATCCATTCCCCTACATCACCACACACTCCAAGTGGGGGATAAACTACTCAATGTTAATGGAATTGTCATGCAAGGTCTTCTCCATCAACAGGCTGTCAAAGTCCTCACATCTGCCCCTCAATATCACTTTGTCGTCCACAGGGGGTCACTCCCTCACTACTCCTCCACCGGCCTTCTTGATTTGGTCACAAAGGCAGGACTCATCTCCCACTACCCTCTCAAGGTCACACTCCTCCCTCACTCTCAGAGGGTTGATTTGCGCAGAGATGACACTCACGGTTTTGGCATAACTGTCCACGGGGGTCGTGACATTATTGCACTCCCATTTTCCAACACTGACGGGGGTCCCTTCATAGTCACGGCCGACATTCACACCCATCTCCGCGCTGGTCAGAGGATATTGCTGGTGCTCCCCCCTGTTTATTGATAGATCAACGGGTTAAAGGCCTGCGATCTGTCACGGACTGAGATATTCCAGTTGTTTGGGGAGAACGAGGCTGTGTCTTTGGTAGTCAGCGAAGACCCCATCCCCCGCGGATATATGGTCCCATTCTTTGCTTATTTTAGAATTTTCGTCTCCAGATGAGTGGAGACGAGCATGTGGGAGTGAGGGTGGCCAAGGGAATGGACGAGGGCATATTTATTGACCACATCGACGACCACGGCGTAATTGGCAGAGATGGACGACTCCGGAAGGACATGAGACTGATCTCTATCAATGACGTGTCTCTCCTCGATGTCAGTCTATCCGAGGCCAACAAAGTCATCTCGACCATCTCCTCAGATTTCGAGGTCACTGCCTGCGACTTTGCTCAGGTGACTGGTCGACTGATGTCTAGTCGTCCCCCATCGACACAGACGGACTTGCTCCTGTCCTGTCTCGTCCTTCCCCTTCGCCGTGCGTGGATGGTTGGAGGATTCAACCCCCCCGTGGTGGACTGAGTCGAGCCAATGTGAGTGTTAGTGTGGTGATGTGTAGGACAGTCTCAGAATACAAAGAAGAATACTCCTCAAACCCAGGACTGGTTATTCCACTGTTGTATTGTAGATGACATGACCGAGGTGGATGACTGGTGTGATTAATATATATGAGAGAGGAGTGTTTTAAAAATAATGTTAACTGTCGTGTCGTACTACAAATATAGAGAATGACAGACATGTGAGTGTCCCGTCTGCGTCGATTGTCACAATTACGACACCCCTCACTCCGACAAGACTCTCCGCAGCAAGTAACCTGACTGCTTTCGGAATCCTAACGGGGAAATACAAGAAAGATTGAAAAAATTCCCACAGGTCGAGCAATTAATTCCACGTTTCCGTTTGTTCGATTTCTCGCAAGAAAGGCATGTGGGATTATCTACTTTTTCCACGAATAGATTAGAATAGAATACAATATAAAATAGAATGCATGTTTGACAACCCTGCACTATAGGGTGTGTTAATGATTTAGATGACGCGAGTTTACAAAAGTCAATTGAGATCGATGGCAATAGCCTGTTCAATACTACTGAAACCATCCGATCTAGTTGTATAAAAACTCTATATAACGTTAATAGACATCCAATAAATAGTCTCAATGACAGGAGGACCGGAGTATACCAGAGCAGTATAAATCTGAACAAGACGGGCCCCATGTCTAATCCTCTCGTAGGCATCTGCCCCTTCCATAATCCCCCCTCACAACAATCAATTTAATTTCCCTACAAAAACAAAAAGTAGGGATCTTTGTACCCTAGTTGTACAATCCAAGCACGTGGAACACCAGTAGAAAGCATAGTGAGAATAACATTGATTAGAGTCAGTAAAAGTTATTTATACTTCAATTTTATAATAAGCTTTAATGGTTAGATAGGAGGCGGAGAGCATCATGATGATCAGTCCACAACAAATGGCTATGATTGTCCCAAGAGTGACCCCTCCATATTTTTTGATCAAATTCAACAACTTCCCAAGACATCCCACATTAGCATTGGACACATCCGAGTACAAATTGTGGTTTTCGGTGCATTCAGCAAGGAGGGTCTTGTCCTCCGTGGAACAACAACTCGCAGGCAAAATGGCGAGAGGGGAGTACCGGACAGTCCAGTTTGTAGTTTGGTTAAAGTCAGTGTAGTTCATTACTCCACAACATTCTAAATTGGACTGTAAAAAGTTCCAGGCCTTGGTGAAAAAGTGAGAGGAGTCCCCCGTGTAGCGTTCTTGGAGACTATTTTGAAGAAAGTGTTTGATTTGAGCCACCACCTCGGTCTCGTAGACGGCCAGGAGGATAGTGGAGATGACCACAAACATCAAAATGACAAACAGCAATAACGAATAGACGAGGAGGATCACTCGGTTGCCTTTGAGTGTCCCCAGGATGCCAAATAGACAGACTCCGGTGATGAAGAGGCCCACGGATATGAGGACGTAGGCGAATTGGGTGTACAGCATTTTGAGGTCTTCGAGGGAGGGGTCGGATTTGTAGGTCACGAGTATTTCGTCCGCGCCGAAAGTAGTCAGAAAATGACGGGGATCTGCCAAAAACCAAATTCCGGAAGACAGGAGGACCACTCCAAGAAGGAGGAACACGGAATTGAATAGGAGGAGCACAGTTTTGGTGATTGTGGGTGTTTGTAGCATAGAGAGCGTGTGAGTATTGAATAATATCAGTTAAACTTGTCAAGATTGAACATCTGCTTATAACACTGCGTACTTCAAATCTGCTTTTCTATTGATTGATAGGGCTTTCTTGCCTATACTCACTTCAGAAGAAATGAAACAGAGGTCTCCACATGAGACAGCAATTGTGGCATTAAATAACTGCAGATATGTCCCGGGGTAGTTCACAAGGCATTATTCGATAAAATTGATTATTTAAACGACGTATATTATTCAAAAGTTGTCGACAGCTTGTGGAGAACAATGTCTGTGTACAAGGAGGCTGCAGATACCTTGCATCAGCACAATCAAAACCAACATCAAAGTCGTCTGTGACCACTCGGGATTACATAGTTACAAAATCGATCCAACATGTCCAAATTAGTTTTCCCGAGCAGGGTGTTTGCCTTTGATATCGACTCCGAGCGAGTTCAAGTACTCCAAAGATACATTAGACATCTAATATAAACGTGACTTACGTGGATATTTCCTTTTCTTTTTATTGAGGGATATTTCACTCCGTCGTGGTCGACAGTCTCAACCGGTGGAAAGTGCCCTGCAATACTCTCACCGCGGTGAAATCCTGCGTTTCCGTGGCTTTGGTGTGTTCCGACACGTTTATTCCACGGGCGGTGAGTGTTCTGTCCTCAGTGGCAGGGTCAATGGGGAATCCTTCGGGGATGTTGAATTCGCGGAGTTTTTGGGGGAGGGTGTCGTACATTGACTGTCCTTCCATTAAGTGTGGGGACATGACGACCGTGCATATGGAGGGGATTCGAGTGACTACGCCGTCGTGGCTGTATTCCCTGGATGGCTAGTTTAGTCTGTCGAGGGGAATGTCTGTCTCTTCAAATTGAACCACTTCGAGGCATTCCGGACTGGCTCGACATTTCTATTGGTGGATGATCAACACACAGCACATGGAGTGGTCTTGGAATAATTACTCATATTTATATAATTATTTGTTAGAAATATATCCAACTGGTCAACCACACGAACTAATTGTTTTCTACTGTGACTATAAAAGTGAGAGAGCGAGCGTGTTCATTTCGTCCAGTCTGAGGGAGTGGGTATCGGCCATGACGACTGTCATAGACTGGAATGATTAGATTGTGTACATTCATTAATTCGGTCATGACAAGGGAATGGGCCACCATCTGGTCGTCCATTGCAGAGATATAGCCAGTCAGCCATGTGGCAAACTATAAGTCAATGACTACTGCTCACGTCGTTTCTGTTGGTATTGAAGCGGGTGGTAATGCTGGCCAGATCAGAGTCAATGGAGGAACAGACCTGCAGAGATTTGTTGATGGCTTCACTTTGTGTTGGGGGAATTCAATGTCAGAATTATTGTATTAATCCATCACTAAACTAATATTTAAATAATATTTATTAAATAAATAAACAATCTTATAATGGACGACTACATCAATGAAGTTCTTTTTGTGGTTAACGGAGTGCCAATGCGATTTTGCATGCGGCCATGTCCAGAGAAGGCACACGTGCGGGCACTAATTGAGACATATGGAGGGGAGTTGGTGTCCAATTCACTGCCCGACTCCATCAGACTCGACCTCCCCAACTGCCCCTTCCATGCCAACTCGGAGACCATCTCGACTGATTACATCACCGAATGCATTCGAACAGACCAAGTGCTTGATTTGGAGGACTTTCGGTGAGAGTAGTGAGTGACTGAGCAGACTGGTGAACTGTCCGGGGAGAGAAAGGGTGGCCAAAGGGTAGTGTGTTGTCACATGTCAGTCGACTGGCCTACTCCACCAGTCACGACTACCGACTAATAATCCACATCTACAAGAACAGACTGGTTGGGCGGATGAGGGGTCAGAAGGTGTGGAGGGACATGGTGAGAGACAAGGTGTGTTGGTTGTGTAATGCAGGTCACCCCCCACTCCGCACAGTCCATGCGACACCGTTTTCTTCACGTGATTTGTCCCCGCATATTCTCTTATAATATCCCCATGGAGTGGAAGATGTATTTAAGTTCCTCAATCGTTGTTCTCTTGCTTAATGTTTAGTCCAGTCCATCGGAAATGTACACTGCCAGGACATCGTTGGACAGCACATTGAAATGTTGGTTATTTGGCTTATTCTAGTCCACTCTCCTATTTCTGATGACGAGTCTATTGAGTTGTGTCGGATAAGACAACATGTCGACGTTGGTCGGGCTTGTTTAGTGTAGACTATTGCACACGTTTTGGCCGTCCCTGTTGTCCAGGTCATCGACCGGCTGTATACCTGTGGTGGAAATTTCCTACAAACTTATCAATATTTTTTGTCAAAGGGTTCTTCTTAGTTTTGTGATTTGTTTGTTTTTTGCCTGCCCTTAGTACTTTTAAAGAGCGCGTTTTTAGCTGATGGTAGCCACCGAATACTGATCAGTAGGGCAACCAATTGCAATTTTTTGCAATTAAATATAATTTAATTAAAATTCGATAAATAATAAAGTAATGAATAGACATTAATTATATTTTTATTCGATTAAATTTGCAATTTTTTGCAATTTTTGTAGTCATTTTACAATTTTTTTAAATTAAAAAAAAAATTTTTTTATTAAAAAATAATATAATTATAAGTAAAAGATTATTAAAACGTGTTTTAGTTGTTTGTTGTAATGGGTAAAAGGACAGTGTCACAGAAAATTTCATTTTATGCAAAGAAATTCCCCGAGTTTGTTATTGACAGTGAAGGGAATTTATTTTGCTCCAATTGCTCAACTGTTGTACGGTGTGACACAAAATTTTTTGTTGATGCAGTGAAAAAATCAGTGAATAATCCTACGTTGTTTCCAAGCTTAACCCAAATCAGTTCAAATTATTTGGGATTAATTGAAATGATTTCAAATACTGAATTGCTTGATTACTCCATTGCAACAGCTTATGGTGATCAAACACCCTAGACTTTACATCAGATCCATGCGACATAAAATCCTATATATCAAAAAAGCTTGAGAAATCAGGAATACTAAGTATTCTTGAATTCTCAAATAAGAATCTATCGCCAGAAGTTATTCACATCTCAGAAAATGTAGCGCAAGTTCAGCATCTATCGAAAGGGCAATATCTCTTTGACGAAAATTCTTAGTAAAGAGAGGAACTTTAAACCTGAAAATGTTCAGGAATATTTGATTTCCTATTACAATAAATAATTTCGTTAATTTTTTGCATAATGTAATGTTTACAATTAAAAAAAATTATTTTTGCAATTTTTTACAATTTTTAAAATTCATTTTTGCAATTTTTTTTATTAAAAAGTGCAATTTTTGGTTGCCCTACTGATCAGTTACCCCAATTCATCAGGCGAAAAGGGCAGGTCTGTTCTTCTGTGGACCAACTGTCTCATGGTCTCCCCCATCGGCCAATGGAAACTGTATTCCTACCAAGTCGGTCCGTCCACTGACTTTGCCCCGATTTCATGCAATATTTACGACGGATTCAACTATATCTTCTCAAGGGAGGGGGAGTTGCGAGTAATCACTTGCTGACATACTTAGATGAAGGGGGGAATGTTGTCGGGGGAGTCCGTGCCCCATCGGAGTCCTCTCACAATGTACTTGCTCTCCCTTCTCCTTAAACGGTGACTTATTGTAGACATTTGAAAGAAGCAGGACTGTTGTGTTGTGGAAACGAGTTCTACGACTCCTCTGGGTTGTGTTGATGTGATGACTGTAGGAGTGGAGTGGCCTTGGGCATTCGGGACGGGGAAGAGGGCTATTATTTGGTGGCATCCGCCAAACATAGAGGGAGGGGTGAGGGATCCTGGTTGGAATACCTCAACTCATTCCACCGCCGACATCTCCAGCACGTATTCAGGGAATGGAGTCTAGTAGTAGCCAAGCCGATTGTAGTGAAGGGCCGACGACTGAGTGTGACTCCGCGGACTGTAAGGAACTGTTGATATGGCAGTACTCCTCTGGACGTGCCCCTCTCCACTATGTGTTAATATACCCCGATAGTCATGCCGAGTCAATATTCACCTTCATGGACAAACTCCGTGAATATGTGGGGACTTAGTTTGGGTGTGTTCTCGAAAGAGTGTCCTTGTATGTTTGATATGTCCAATTAAGGGTCGGGGTGGACGGAGTGTCCATCGGGGAGTATGTGAGTGCTCTGCAGGACAGTCCCTACGCGGATATCCTCATGTGTGTATTCCCCAAGTTCAGTGACCGGGGGTACTGTCAAGTCAAATGGGAGACCTGTGTAGCTCTGGGAGGTACTCATTGGTGGGATGGTCAGTCAACAGCCAAGTGATCAGACTAAGGACTATTCGGAGAGTGCTCAGTGGGGATCTCTCCATGCAGTCACTCGCCCGACAAGTATTGGCTAAATGTGGTCGTCTCCACACACCTGTCACATTTCCCCCCAGTGTGGCCTGGGGGATGAAGGGGGACTGCATGTTGGTGGGGATGGACACCTTCCACCACTACGCCGTGTCCTTGCCGAGTGTCACTGCTGTTGTCTCCTCACTTGGGTCTGTCTTTGGTCATAAAGTCCCACTCTTTCATAACCAAGTCGAGTTTGTCGAGACTGGGAAGGAAATAGACGAACATGCATTCAGACATGTGTTGAGTGAGTGTGTCATTTAAGAGGACAGACTTTCTCCGTACCTGGCAGTCCGTCAATGGTCGTCTCCCTTCCACCGTGGTCATTTTCCGTGACGGAATCGGGGATGAAATTTTGGAACAAGTTCTGTCGGTGAAAGTGTCGCAAGTGAGGGAGGCCATCTCCTGTGGTGCCCAACAGGCCGGGACTGTCCCCCCAGACTGTCCTTCATCGTAGTCAACAAGCGAGTGAGTAATTTGGTGTACCCCGTCAAGTCCCGGTTGGTGGGAACTGTCGTCGACTCGGTGGTGACGCGGTGTAATCGGTCAGTGTTGTGAGTCATGCCAGATTTGACTATTAAATGTCTTCCTGTGATTTTGGGGAACAGTCTGGTGGGATGTTGACTTACTATAAAGTGTTGGTGAATGAGGACGTTTTGTCCCCTGATTTGTGTCAGTATTTGTCGTTCGGACTTACTCAGACGTATGCTGTCTTTCCAGTTTGTTTTTTGTCAGCAATCCACTGTCCCCTCCGTCTGCTTGTATGCTCATAAACTGGCCAGTCTGACTGGGAAGTATTTGCTCGATGACATTCACCTCTCATTTAATCGAGGACTCTTTTATTTATAGATTGCTGTCTAATAAATGTGTACTTGCTTTCTCCTTTGCTAAGTCGACTAATCAGATTGTGGTTCTCTTATCTCCATTTAATAAATTACAAGTCAGTTTTTGAATATTCGACCCCATTTTTTCATCCTGGACATTTCTTACAGGCATTTTTTTAATTTTAAAAGCCTTGTTGAGGGGCATTTTTGTCAGTCCATTTCTGTTCATATACTTTCACCATACTCTGAATACACGCTCATTCCTTTTATAATTCTGAATTAATGCTATTTCAATAGAAAAGAATGGTCACTATTCTCATTTCATTTAAATGACTATTTTATTTTTTTCTAATTGGATTTACAGACTGATAGCTTTTTCTTGATACTGGCCGTTGTTGGTTTCGTGGGTAGTGGTGCATGGCCGTTGTTGGTTGGTGGAGTGATTTGTCTGGTTTATTCCGATAACGAACGAGAGTCAGACGTACTTACTAGTTGTTCGATTCTACACCTTGTTGGTATCAAATATCCTAACTGAGATGTCAAACGTCATTACTGTAGTTGTTCGACTATTAAGAAGGATCAGTGTGAAGCATATCATTAATAGACTCAAACAGGTGGTAGTCCTTTTTATTTGTGTGCTTGGATACCGTGTGGGATGGTTGTTCCTGTTATTTACAGCCTGAACTATAGTAATGGCGGATGAATTGGGAATATTTCATCGCTGAATCGTAGTTAAACTACGAACTGTGGCGTTTGCGGTGTTATTAGGAAATGTATACGGTATCAAGTTCTATCGAACTGGACTTCCCAGAGAAGGTGAAAGGCCTGTAATAACTGTGTACGTATCCCTGCAAGCATCGTTAGAATCGGCTTGCTTGTGAGTGCAAGCTAAAGTGGGTGGAAAACTTCACTTAAGACTAAATAAATGCACGAGTTCGATAGCGAACAAGTACCGTGAGGGAAAGTTGAAAAGAACTTTGAGAAAAGGGTTAAAAGTGCATGAAACCGCTTAGAAGGAAGCGGATAGAGCCTTGACGCTTTGCGTTACAGTTGGGACGCAAAGCAGCTGTAATGAGTGTTCTAACTGGTTGCTAGTTTTAATGTGCCCTTTTGATGGCTGTGTATGCTGTTTATTGTTAGGGTAATGATTCTAGCAGCTTGTTGGTGAGTACTGAGAATAAGCTTTTGGATGATTAACATGCATGGGTGTTCTATCTGACCCGTCTTGAAACACGGACCAAGGAGATTACTGTATTAGCAAGTCTAATGGAGTTATTCCATGCGGCGTAATGAAAGTAACTGGATGTGAAGGTGTTAAACCTGCAACGTACACTCCTAATTGTAACTAGGGTTTATTAGGGAGTGTTAGCTAATGCATTAAGACCCGAAAGATGGCGAACTATACCTGGTTAAGATGAAGCCAGTGGAAACACTGGTGGATGTCTATCGCGGTTCTGACGTGCAAATCGATTGTCGAAGCTGGGTATAGGGGCGAAATACTAATCGAGCCATCTAGTAGCTGGTTCTCTCCGAAATTTCTCTCAGGATAGCTGGTGTTCGTAAAAAGTTTCATATGTTAAAGCGAATGATTAGAGATCTGTGCTCAGATTGGGTGCATACTATTCTCAAACTTTAAACACGTGAGATATGTGGCTCACTTGATTGGAGGCACATATAGAATTAGAGTACCAAGTGGGCCAATTATGGTAATCATGACTGGCGCTGTGGGATGAACCAAACGTCTAGTTAAGGTGCCTGACTAGACGCACACAGGATACCATGAAAAGTGTCAGTTGATTATGACAACTGGAAGGTGACCATAGAAGTCGGAATCCTCTAAGGAGTGTGTAATAACTCACCTGTCGAATTAACTGGCCTTGAAAATGACCTATACTAGGCCGTTGTGGCAGTTTGACTAGCATTGGCTAGTGAGAAAAGATAGGCTACGACGAGTAGGAGAGACGTGGCGGTAGCATGGAAGCTAAGCATGTGAATGCTGGTAGAGCTGTTCGCTAGTGCAGATCTTGGTGGTAGTAGCAATTACTCA
Organism: Octopus sinensis; assembly: GCF_006345805.1. Classification (NCBI taxonomy): domain Eukaryota; kingdom Metazoa; phylum Mollusca; class Cephalopoda; order Octopoda; family Octopodidae; genus Octopus; species Octopus sinensis. Next base: position 504,830 of record NW_021832226.1, on the reverse strand, counting down.
AATGAGAACTTTGAGGGCCTATGTTGAGAAGGGTTTTATGTGAACATGAGTTGTACATGAGTTAGTTGGTCTTAAGCACGTTGTCAAGTCATTTGAAATGGATAGTGTAGCCTGTGTGCGAACAGGATTGGGGTTAATATTCCCGAACCTAAGAAGGCTGTTTATACGGCGACGCTGTTGTAACAGTCTAGGACGGCAGGTGTTCTGGGAAGAGTTATTTTTTCTTCTAAAGGGTCGGTTTCTCGTGAAATGATTTAGCCAGCGAAAGAGAAGTTGTTGATCATATCCGCAGAGCATTGCAGTTTTTGTTGCGTCCAGTGTACACCCGACGTTACAGTTTAACAGTAACTTGGCCGTACAATAACTGCAGCAGGTCTCCAAGGTTAGCAGCCTCTGGTCAATAGATAAACACTGGTAAGGAAAGTCGGCAAACTAGATCTGTACCTTTGGTAGAAGGATTGGCTCTATGGGTTGAGTCTTTACTGCTGTTCGTTTGATTGCTGCGTAAGTGGTTGTTGAGCATTGAGTGGTAGGACAATGAACAACCAAAGTAAAACTGGCACGGAGAATGGGAATCTGACTGTGTAATAACAACAAAGCAGTGCGATAGCCGTAAACGGTTTTAACGCAGTGTGATTTCTGCCCAGTGCCCTGAATGTCAGCGTGAAGAGATTCACTTAAGCACGGGTAAACGGCGGGAGTAACTATGACTCTTTTAAGATAGCCAAATGCCTCGTAATTTAATTGATGACGCGCATGAATAGATTAACAAGATTCCCACTGTCCCTATCAGCACTCTAGCAAAACTACAGACGGAATAACGGGCCCGTGACAATCAGCGGGGAAAGAAGACCCTGTTGAGCTTGGACTCTAGATTGGCATTGTAGGAGGACATTGGGGATATAGTAATAGGTGGGAGCTGTTCCGCAGCGACAATGTAAGACCACTTCCTCAGTCGTCTTCCTACTAATTCAGTAATACCGTGCTTCCTTAATGGGAAAGTTTGCAGTGTAAGGCCCGTTCGGGGTCGATCGGATCTGAAAACAGTGTCATTTGGGGAGTTTGGCTGGGACGGTACATCTGCTAAACAATAACGCAGATGTCCAAAGGTGAGCTCAGGTGGAACAGAAATCTACCATAGCGCGAAAGGGTAAAAGCTCGCTTTATTTGCATGTTCAGTACGCATGCAAGGCGCAAGAGCGTTTAGTATTCCCTAGTAACATTCTTGTTAATACCGAATGTCAGTGTCTTCATCTCCATTTCATTTTCCAAGCAGATAACTAATTTGTGTTTTTGGTTATTATCGTCCTTTAAATAAAGACTGTGAATTAGGAATTAAAAATACCGATAATCAATTATCCTAAATTGATTCACTTCTTTATAGGCTTGTATTTTTTGGATTTAGAAGTACAGTAAAACCTCTGGTGCTCGCCATTTTCGGGACCGAAGAAAAAAAATGGCGAGCAATAGAATTGGCGAGCAATAGAAATAATCAATAAATTGTTGACATTGAAATTTTGAAAACATCTCCGTTTTCGATACTTTCCGATCATAAGTGAGCCTTCCAAGTCATATTTGAGCAAAGAAACAAAGAGAATCGAAAGAAATTAAAAGGAAAAAATTAACTAAAAAAATCTTTAATAATTTTTTTTAATTCAGCCATATTTTTAATAACGGTTTCGATTAGTTCCAACGAATTATATCAAAATTTTCATTTTGATAAAAGAATGACTTATTCTTTTCAACATTTTCAAAGCCTCTTCTGAAGTCACATGAGATTCGTCATTATGAGTATCTTCATCGTCATATTTGTGTGGAAAAGAATCTCCAGCAATATTAAGGTAATCTTCAATTTCATCTATTTCGGTAAATTCATGATTAATAAAATCATCTTTATCCACCGGGTCCAATATTTTCAAGATATTTACAATTTGATCATAATTATCAATTTCAACAGTTGGTCTTTCGAATTGATTTTCACATTCGATCCATTTTGAATGTCCGAAACAATTTGTAATTGTTTTTGGTTGTTACTTTTTTCCAGGCAAAATATGTAAAAAGAAGACCGTCTTTTAAAGTTATTTTTTTATGAGCTTCCAGTGGATTTTCTCCATTTTCAATTTTTTCTAACATAAACTCAAATTTAAGTATTAAAATGTCTTTGAAGGATCTAATGATTCCTTGATTCATTGGTTGTAGAATTGTTGTAGTCTTCGAAGGTAGGGAAAGAACTTCAATTGACTGTAAATCAGCGTAAAGTTTATGGGATGGGCATCGATCCACAACTAAAAGAATTTTTCGTTTTTTTTAGATGCCTATCTTATGTTAGAAGCCATTCGTTAAAAATTTTACTTGTCATCCATGCTTTTGGTGAATGACAGTAATCGACAAAATTTTCGACTTTAAAATTTTTAAAGCAGCGAGGTTTCTGGAACTTTCCAATCATAAGTGGAATTTTTTTGTCTGTCCCAGTCATATTTGAGCATAGCAACAAAGAAAATCTAAAAAATAAATAAAAATTAAACCGTTCTTTAAGGATTTTATGTCCATGTCGAACCTTCTGACAAACACTTTTTGAAGGGATAGATTTGTAAAAAATCCCAGTTTCATCAGCGTTATAAATGTTTTCAGCATTATATTGTTGAATCTTTGCAGAGATCAAAGAAGTAAATGCATCAATTTCTTGTTTCTGATCAACTGCTCAACTGCTATACGGTCCATCGTGAGACTTTTGTTCTCCTCCATATACGCAAGAATGCGACGTTTTCCATTAAAAGACAATCTTAGCACTTACGCATGTTAAATTCAGCCTGGTTGAAATATTTTATATAAAAAATAGTTTAACCAAAAAAAATATTTTTTAAAATTAATGGCGAGATTTAGAAAATGGCGAGCAATAGAATATTTATCAAAATTTACTAGAAATTTTTAATTTTTTGAAAAATATGTGGCGAGCAATAGAGGTGGCGAGTAACAGAGGTGGCGAGCACCAGAGGTTTTACTGTACTTTGTATGGGTTTTGGAGTAGTACATTTACAAGATTTTGGTATTCAGTGTCATTTTTTGGGTAACCTAAGGATTGAGACTATACTGATACAACATTTTTTGAAAGATGAAATATGTAAACTTTAGACAGTTAACTTTAGATGAAATATGTAAACTTTAGACAGTTAACTTTAAATGAAATATGTAAACTTTAGATCTTTTAATTAAAATGACGCTAAAACCTTTTAATAATAAATTATTTTCTTTGTTAATTGAATTTATTAATTAGTTCCGTTTTCGAAAATTCGCTAATTTTTACATTGAAGAAAAAGGCTTTTTAGCCTAACAAGAAAAATATCCAAGGAATTAGCGCTTGGGGGTTTGAAAACGAGAACCACGGAGTTATCAACTGCAGTTTTGCCCTGCGCCATGATGAGGAATATCTCTTGTGATCAAGAATCATTTACACGTCAGAAAAAGTGGACTGCACCTATTAGAGGATTTACAGAGAAGATGGGAAAAAGATTTATATGGTCTCCCTTTTTGAATATTTCGCGCCCCACACTGGGGACAATACAGCGCTGGCGAACAGAATATAAAGACGCAATTCTTAATTAGAAAATTAATTTAATTTGAATAGAAATCCTTTTTGTTAAATTCAATTAAAATCCAAAAACAAAGCTGTTCTAAATAAATGGGATTCCAATCCAGGTAGTATTCTTATATACCTGATATTTGGATCCAAAAAATGTTAGTAAAAGAGCTTCCTCCTTATCAATGCGTTTCTTAAAAAAATAAAGCGTCCAGCAAAAAAATAGAACAACTGAAAAAGGATTAACCAACGTGATCTAAAACATTAATAACAATCTTAAGGACCTGAGTCCCAACAGAAAAATAAAAAAATCCAACATAAGCAGGATGCCGAAAATACTTATAAATTCCATTTGTTATCAGATCATGGTCCCGACGTAGGCTGACCTCTACTGCATGACTATAGTAACTTCCGAGTGTTAGGATTGAAACTTTTCTCATTAAATCTGCAAAAAAGCAAACAAATATTCCCACAATCGATAAAAATCGAAATCTTTCTTTGAAGTCTTGAAAAATCAAAAAATGAACAACCAGAAAACAAGAAGCTTGAAACAAAATATTCACAAGTTGCTATTCCCATGGCAAAAAAGTAATCTCGGTAAACAAAAAGAAACGAATCGGTTGAGAAATCACGAACTTTTGCAATATTTCCACATACAAATTCTAAATAATGAAACATGGTCAGCTGGATCATAAATGTTCCAAAAAATATATGTTTTGGCCAATATAGTATAAGAAAGAGTCCGACAGATAAAACAAACCCCAAAATAGTTGAGCTCATTATAATCTACAAAAATTTAATCAGAATGAAACATTTTTATATTCAGTATAATTATTTTCAAATAAATTTTTGAAGATAGAATATGCCAGAATTGTTACGAATAGAATTAAGATAGTTAAATAACAATTTCTAAGCCAAAAAATGAATATAGTTGAAGAGCCTAATAAAAAGGAAATAAATGATAATATTAATGAAGTGTTATGAAAATCGTTCTAATTTTGTAGTTAAAATAAAAAAAACGTTAAAAATCATTTTTAGGTCAGTCCACAAGAAGTGATGATCTACTAAAGCGAATTTATTTATCAAACATTATTTTATTTTAATTGAAAACAAATTTTAATAATATTTTTCTAGCAACCCTACAGCTCTGTTCGCTTGCAAAAACTCCGTCTGCAGAGAAATTAATCAAAGTATATTTATTTTATGACAGACCTGAGTTCCTCTGCCTAGTTTACCCATTCTCTGAGGCGGTTTTCATTCTCTTTTGAAAACTTAAATGAACTTGGCCGTTGTTTAAACCCGGTTTTTCGAAAAAAATGGGAAGATGGACTTTGTTTGCACTTGTCAACCTGAAATATCCAATTTGCGTATGCAGAGAAATTAATCGAAGTATATTTATTTAATGACAGACCTGAGTTCCTCTGCCTAGTTTACCCATTCTCTGAGGCGGTTTTCATTCTCCTTTGAAAACGTAGATGAACTTGGCCGTTGTTTAAACCCGGTTTTTCGGAAACAAGATGGGAAGATGGACTTTGTTTGCACTTGTCAACCTGAAATATTCAATTTGCTCGATCCTGGTAAACAATAAATTTTCAATGTAAAAAACATAGTTTACAGTTGGCGACATTACTTGTTTGCATATTTTCTTGATATAGTCTATGAGTAATTAAAATTGTCTCCTAAATATTTTATTTGCAAAGGTCCTTGGTTAGTACGTCCTAAAATAGTCGAAAATTACGCCAAGGATCTTTTGGGTATCCGAATATGGAATAGGGACGTCTTCAATGAATAACTTGAGTCCACTTTTAAATCTCATGTCTGTAAATATGTGAACTAAGATTTATGAGAGGCACACTACACGGTAATCGATAACTAAGCTCACGTCCGATTGACGTCTGACTGAACCACGGTCACAAACACGAAGAGATATATCCTTTACAATAATAATCAGATCGTCAGTTTGGGATAAAAACGTAGTTTTTTTATTTCCAAAAGTTAATGAGTCGTGTAGAAAATAGGTTGAAAAACGAAGGATAAAAGCACGGACCTCATTTTGGAGCAATCTTGATTCGGAAGTGGCTTTTCCTATCCGGTTATACATTTTATCACTTAAGAAGGGATTGTTTTTTAATCTTAATAATTATATAATTGTAAGTTAGTTTGACACTTATTTGACTCCGCGCGAACTACATTATTATCTTATGAAATATAAATAGTATTTCTGACATAAAGGATTTCGATAAAAATCTCTAAAGTTTTGTTATTGAGCAAACTACTTTCCTATCATTAAAGTCGAGTTTAATGTGTAAATTTCAATTTTTATTTTATATATGTGATTAGATTTTTTTAATAAAAAACTTATTAAAGAATTTTATTTTTCAAATAAAATTTAGAACTCAAACAGTTTAATGGATAAATCTAAAAATTACTTTCTACAAAATATCAAAACTTTCTTATTTGAAGTGGTATGATTGGTTCTTCTGCATTTCCAATAAAATTATATAATTCAGAAAAAGAATTTAAAAACTTTACTTTTTGAAGAAATTTCGAACTTTAATAAAAATAAATTAACAAAAAAAACCTTATAAATAATTTTAAACACGAAAACAACAATCTTGTCATTATTTTTGGATAGATTATATATAAAGTAACTATTTTCTTTTTGATCCTAGTCATTAAAAAACAAAAATAACATTCTTTCTATTTTTGAATGAGCTTGCTGTAACCAATAAAACGAAGGGAGATGTGCTGACGTGTTAGGGTATTGACAATAAACAATAATCATGTTATTCATTACCTGCTTTTTGATAAGTTCCAACAAAAATCTAACATAATGTTAGTTAAGCTGTACATAAGAAGATTATCCATAGTTTTAACATAATTATCATTTCCGGTTTTTGAAGGAAGGTTACATTCCCAAAAATATAGAATACATGTTTTTTCGTCAACAAAACCTGAATTTTTATTTCCCAATTCATTTACCGCCATGTGAGTATACATTTAAATATGGCTGTATCAATTTGAAATTAAAATAAATTGAAGATTGACTATCTATATCTTTCTGTTCGTCATGATACGTGAATTCTTGACATTAATATTTATCAGTTTTACCATGTGTGTCATAAAGTGGCATTAGAGACCAATTACTAAGACTATGGGCTTCGTTCATCGTTTCTTTAAATAAATAATTCGTCAATATATTTATATAATATATGCGCATTTTGAAGTATTACGATATTAATAATTCCGGATTGAGTTTATGATTTAAATATTTTAATTTATTTGATTAACACATCAGAGAAGATTGCGAGCTAGGGCCAAATCACCTCAAAGTTTATGTCATTCCTTGTGTGAAAAAATGGGACTGATTGGCGACCGAATACAAGAATTACTAAAACAATTTATGTAGAAAATCTCTGTAGTCAACTATTATTAAAAGAACTTTGAAGTATAACATTTCTAATGTTCGCCGATCAAGATCAGCAGAAGGGGCTAGACTGCACGCATTAGAAGATGTACACTGAAGATGGGAAGGAGATTTTTGAAGTTTCTCTTTGTTGAATATAAAAGTGTAATGCTTAATTACAAATTCCATGTTATTAATCCGTTTTTTGAAAAATAAAGCGTCCAACAAAAAAATAGAACAGCCGAAAACGGATTAACCAACGTAATCTATAACAATAATAAGAATCTTAAACAGAGAAAGAGAAATAAAAAAATCCAACATAGACAGGATGCCGAAAATACTTATAAACTTCATTTTTATCAGATCATGTGGTCCCGACGTAGTTTGAATTCTATTTGGTTACTCCCGAGTGTTAAGATTGAGACCTTTCTCAATAACAAGTTAAAAATTAAAACTCAGCATTCTTAAGATTAATGAATATAATTTTTATTATAAATAAGAAAGACGTTAAAAATCATTTTTAATCAGTCCACAAGATCTGGTAATTAGAATTTATTTATCAAACATGATTTCATTCTAATTTGAAATAAATTTTAAATATTGAAATATTTAATCACTCAAATCATTAAGTCTAAAAATATGTTTACGGATTATTATTTATCTTTATTTTTTGAAATATTAAATATATACGTCTCTAAATTTTATAAATAATTATAAAATAAAATCTTGTGTTTATAATGGTTATGTGGTGTATGCTATAAAATTAGATATTCTATAAACTCTTCAAGTCACTCGTGGGAAAACAAGTCGCAGTTGAGGTTAAAAATGATTTAAGGTATTAAAAGAACCATAACAGAGTAGTATATCCGGTACAATAGAAAGTGTTGATCAATTTCTTAACATAAAACTAATTAACGTAGATGTCATGGAGCCCTCTAGATTTCCACATTTAGTCCTACTCCTATAGAATATTTAATTTATAGATTGGAATAAAGGATTGCTTCATCAGGGGATCTGTAGTTCGTTATGTGCAACTTCCATCTGATAGTGTCGATGTTTTCTCTCTTCAGGAAAGTGTTAAAACGAAACTAATTGCCGACAAGGAAAAGGCATAGCTTGCTTAATTCAATTTTCTGTTTTTTATTATGACTTTTTATTAAATTAATAAGTGTTATTTTTTGATTTGCGATAATAAAAACATTCTATACAAGTTCAAATGGAAAAGGCATAACATTGTAAATTTTTTTTTTGAATAAACTAAGCTTTATCAATTAATATCGATTAATCGAAGGGAAGGCCAGATGCCTGACGGATCGCCAAACTGTTCCCCCGGATAACGGCATTGTAAATTGCAGTTTCATTCAGATTATAGATTTGATCAGGCTTATACAATTTAGATATTCCTTATTAAACTGGGGGATCTGGCAAGCAGGAGGAGAAATGATCATCGGGAACGGACATGGCTTTTCCAAGCCATATCAATAGCCATCTTGCGTGGGAATTGCCATTCCATCTTATCCTCTGCTGCTAATTAAATACTAAATAATTAAGTTGTTTGACAAATTGAACATGTTATTTAGAAATTTTTTTAGATTCTTGACGAAAAGAATGTCAAATACACAGTTGGAAATGGGGATCTCTTACCTTCCGGGCTTAGCGTGGCGTTACGGGGTCCACCATGTCAGTTGGAAATTCCTTCGGATATGGCAACGCTCAGGAGGCACTTAATGCCTTCCGAAAAAGGATTCTTAGCTTCTCAGACCCTGGGACACCGTCGTCTCAGGCCGATCTTGCGGGAAGGATTGAACCTTTCAGAAGGATCTCCCTCGTTTGGATCGGCGATCACGGATTAACTATAATTAACTGGCTTGCCCGTATTGGTCTTTAAATAATATAATAATAATAATAATCAGTTCGAATCTCTCTGTGTAAATTTCGCATTCTAAAATCATGCGTCTTTTTTCGATTTTGTAGTATCTTCTTTCCTGTTTAGTTTTTATTTTGTTATTGCTGAGCGAGGGGAAGTTTTTAATACACGAACACACTAATCAAAAATTACAATAAAACACACCAATCAACACATCAATTAAAAAGATACCTCTGTTACATTATCCTTGTTTAACATTGTCAAAATTGTTGGAAAATTTTGCAATCTCAGTAGGGATGATTAATATTATTATTATTATTATTATTTAAGCCAAAAACAGAATCACCGTCTTAACCATTAACTAACGTGTTCAGGTGATTCCGACACTTCTCAACAGTCTAGCCATCTTTTCACGATGTTCAGACCGTGACCCCACACACTTTCTGTATGTACGGTAAATGCTTGTGGTCCATCTCCACGATCCCTCCCACTTGCCTCTACAAGAGACTCCAGTGTTCGATGGACAATTTTCATGTCGGTATGGTCCTTCAGTATGTTTATGGATTTTTCTTGGATTTTCTCGATTTTTAGTTGGTTCGTTGCCGCCAGGTTACAGCCCAGCAGCACATGCATAGCCTATTGTTGGCTCGATATACTGCTTGTAAAGGGTCTCTACCCCTGCGGACAAGTTCTCCCACAGTTCGAAAGAAAGGCTTTCACAAGATTGATTTTCTTTATACAAGTTGACACGATCGATTCAACATGAGGTGAGAAACAGAGGAAAGTGTCAAACGTTACACCCAATATCTTCTGTGTTTTCTTTTGTGGTATGGGACTCCATTCAGCGTGACTCAATAGTTTTCGTCCCATCTTCTGTTTTTTCGTGAATAGGGTGACTGCTGACTTTTCGGAACATGCATGTAGTCTGTTTTCATATAGCCATCCATATAATATTAATTTAATTAAAAAAAAGTCGTAACCTGGAATCTGATTTTGTTTTCAAAAACTGATTTTAGTTTCAAATCGGATTTTATTATCGAGTTTTTAGTTATTTCTTAAACTTAACTGTTTTTTTCATATTAAATTAAATTCACGTTATGAATTTCCCATATTCGTTTAGTGGTACAGTTGTTCATGGATTTGGTCGAGGTTCTAAAGAATTGGGAATTCCAACTGGTTTAAAGAAAATCTTATAATAAATATAGCAAATCTAAATCAAGATACTGTCAATAGTATCCCAGATGAACTATCCGGAGGGATTTATTATGGATATTGCTCAGTAGATGGTGGTAATTACAACATCATGGTTTGCAGTATCGGATGGAATCCATTTTATTCTAATACAATGAGATCAATAGTAATTTTATAATTTAACGTTCAAGGAAGTACACATTGATTCAAAATTTGAACATTCGTTCTATGGAAGTACAGTTAAAGTAGTCATTGTTGGATTCATACGAAATGAGACATCGTTTTCTTCTATTGGTAGTTTTTGATTGTTTTATGCTTAGAAAATTTAATAAAAATGATAAATTCTGACATTGAGTTTTCGAGGACTAAACTAAAAAACAATTCATTTTATCAAAAATTTGAAGATTAGATTTTTATTTATACATATGAATTAAATTAGTGTTAATTTAGTTAAATAACGATTTTGAAAATATACAATAAGAATCGATTTGTTCAGAGATCTTAAATATAAAAAAATTATTTTCTTTCGATGACGAACCTTCACAAAATTCATTATAATGTAACAGAGGGATTTAAATATTTGAGAGAATTTTAAAATGATACGAATATTGGGGTAATGCCCAGTCGTATTAAATTTTAATATTCTCAAAAAATTATATTAGTCTCCAATGGTAAAATGTAGAATCAACGTTCTTCCTTTTATAGAGAACGAATAATGATTTAAGTTATAATATGTCGCGAGTCGAGAATGAAAGCGAGCCCAGATTGACAGCTGTCATCAATACCAATCTTTGTCGGAAACAAAAAAAGTTAAAGTACAAAATACCTGGAAAGGATGGAACTTTAGTATAAGTACAAAATTCGTGGACGCTCAAGTTCAGATTGACGATATCTATGAATCCATGTCAAACACTTCGAAAACTGCGACATTCACTATATCTACGCAAAAATTAAAGTTGGAACAAGGCGTAAACACAACCGAATATATGATTCAACCCAAAAAAGGAATGGCATCTTTAAAACTCGGGGACACTTCTAAATCAATCCCGGGACAACCACCATGCAACATACTGGTGGCAGACGAAAAAACAAGTGCAATTGAACATTTAAAAGCAAAACTGGATGATCTCCATCTTAAATCGAAAACGACGACTAAAAAAACGTTTAAAAATTTATTGGAACTGGTGCGCTCGTTATGGAGGACAGTCACCAAAACTTGACGAGATGAGCGTTTTTACGCTTATCAACGCCCGGTCAATTCGGAAACGGGCTACGGAGCTAACCTACTTGGTTAGATAGGTAAACATGGACATATTGGTTGTTAATGAAACAAAGCTTAAGGGAAAGCAGCATCACAAAATCCATGGTTTTCAGTCGATTGATATCCCATGGCGACCTGACGCAGTGGCTGGCACTGAGACATCCATATATTATAAAGACAATCTGATGGTGAGGGACTTAAAAATCGTCGAACAAAATTTGTGCGAACTGATTACATTGAAACTACTAACATCCCTTGGATGGATATCTGTAGGAGCTATGTACTCCAAAGCAATGAAGAATTATCCAAATCTTATTGAAGAATTTTTCCAAAACAATGATAGAGGAATTCTAATAGGAGACCTTAACGCAAAACACACATCGTACGGATGTGCTAATACAAATTCGGACGGTCATATACTCCTCAGATTATCGGAGAACTGCGGCTTTAGTGTTTTGACCTCACGAGAACCAAACCATTTCTCTTGTTATGGAGAGGATTGTATTGGAGTTTTCCTCGTATCGGGTGATCTTGTTCATCAATGCAGCATACCAAGAATTGAGATAAACATTGGTAGTGATCTTTATGTATGCGAACATCATCTACGATATGCGAAGATCTTTTCATCGGATATGATACGTCTCGGACAATCTGGTCTGACTTCGAGATATCAATGAAAATGCATTTGATACCGTATCCAATAGAAAACATCTCTTAGAATATACAAATTGAAAAACTTGATAAAATTCTCAGAGAAGCTATACTGGACTTTCTCCGAAATTCTTCAATCAGAAAATACATCATGTCAAATACTAACAGAAAAACCCGGATAGACGAATCTTTGGGAAAACTTATAAATTGGAAAGGAAACCTTGAAAAGAAGCTAAGACGATGCAGTGACCCCATAGATCGTATTCGTCTTCGGGATAAGATTCGTACCGTGAAAATAGAGATAAATGATGTCGCAAAAAAACATTCAGACCTTGCTTGGAAGAGTCAATGCTCGAAACTGAATAAGAAAAACCCTCATTTTTGGAAGGTTTTCCACAGACTAAGTAATATGGAGAATAAAGGAGAAGAGATCCAACTAAAAACAACTGAAGGAATAGCTATCCCGCTCGATGAAGTTCCCTCACATTTGCGAAGTCAACTGACAAAAGTTCAAGAGGTGGATCCGATCGACATGGTTCCGAAAGAATTTATATGTGAGGCACAGAGAAGTCTGCGAGCTAATTTGAGTTATACGGGACCACTGTGCAGAGACATAACGTTGGAAGAAACGTATGCCGCAATTATGAGCTGCAAGAACAATGCACCCGGCCATGACTACATTCCAATTACTGTATTCAAACATGCTCCAATTATTCTCCTACGATACTTGACCGCATTAAACAATGCAAGCTGGAGACTTGGATACGTACCGGACTCTTGGAAAAAGTCAATCGTACGTATGATTCCAAAGCCTGGAAAAATAAAGGACCATGGAGAGAACTATAGGCCGATAAGCTCCGTCTCTAAAATTATGGAACGGATTTTCTTCACAAGACTTTCGAACTTCGTAGAGGAATCAGCTGCACTTGCAGCGGAGCAGTGGGGATTCCAACGAAAAAGATCATGTGGAGATTGTTTCGGAGAACTCGAGAAAGTCATCTCGCTTCGTTTTGCTAACAATACAGCGACTATTGCTATCTGCCTCGATGTCTCAAAAGCTTTTGACAGCGTATGGCACCTTGACCTCTTGGAAAGTGTCGCCAAAAGCAAACCCGGGTCTAGAACGGTCAATTGGCTGAAGAGCTATTTATCAATGAGGAGGTCATACATACGATGCGGAAACCGTTTGTCGGAATCTGTCGATCTCAAAAGAGGGGTACCTTAAGGCTCGGTCTTGAGCCCTCTGCTTTTTAATATTTACGTTGCTGATATTCCAAAACCGAAAGATCCTACCAGTCGTCTCATGATCTACGCGGACGACATACTAATAACGGATGCTTCGTGGAGAAAAGACATCTCGTGGAGGAAATTAAAAGGATACGTGACAAGAGTGGAAGAGTGGTGCATATCAAAAGTACTGACGCTTGGAAAAGAAAAGTGCACCGCCACTTGGATTGCAAAACAGGGAACTAAACGAAAACCGTCGAGAAACCTTTATGGGTTTACAGTAACGGAGAACTTGAAATACCTTGGGGTTGAAGTTGGATCCAAGGGTTCTTACTTCAGATACATCGACTCGAGGAGAAGGAAATGCGCTCAAATTCTCAGGAGCATAATTCACTTCCACCTTTGTCCGGAAACGTTTTTATATGTTTATAAAACGTGCGTCGAACCATTGCTTACCTACGGGTTCGAGGGATGGTACCCTACTGCTGAGAGGGATGGCATTATCGCTAAGCTCGAAAAGACGAGACAATATGCTATCAAATTGGCAAATGGACTCCAGCTGGACCAACACATCCCTCAAGAGATGGAAGACGCGACGGAAACGGTTGGAAGTGTTCTTGAGAGAATCTTTTCCTCTCTAATCTCGAAATAAAAAAAAAGAGAAACAACGGAGAAGAGGTATACGTTGTCTCATTAACTTTCTTTCTCTTTTTTTCGGCTTTTCCGTTTTAATAAAAAAAATTAATTCATTCATATTGAGGAAAAATCAAATTTGATAAATTTGATAACAGCTTTAATTTTGATTCATAGTCGATAATGATATATTGGCATTGAGGATATTCTTAATATGTTAGTTTTTTAGGTTTTTTTTATTTATTTTTTTAAACCGAAGTTCAATTAAGGTCAAAATAAAACAGAAGTTAACTAAATTAGATGAGTCGCCAAGCGGATGGACAGGCAATTTCCACGTAATATCGCGAACGATATCCGCTGAAAAGCCAGCTCGTATCACGACGTTTTTTAGGTGGAAGCTTTTTGGAGAGCCTCATCATTTTGGGGGAAAAGGATTTTGACAATTTATTTGTACTCAGGTGTTTTGTAATGTCCGGGAGAACTTTTTCTGATATTTGAAATCCTTACAAGTGTTGGAATAAGTGTTATGGCATTAACAGGGAAAACTACGTTCCCAGGACATTATCTCCGTGCAAGCAAAGTGCTAAATATCTTCGAGCACAAAGTGAATATCTCTGCGAGTCAATTTGGGATTTTTTGCTGTTTTTGAGTCGCTCCTAGCACTGGCCTCTTCCGTGATTTCATCTTCATATCATCAGCTTTTTCACCATCACATGTAAAACAAACTCTCGTATGCTATTCGTGTTATTACTCGCATATACATTTGGACAATTTTTACATGAACAGGAACTGCCAGTCACATTTTCTCATGAACTTTGTTCATAGAATCAGTCATAGCTATTGATTTAAATATAGGAAGAATGAATTTTCCAATCAAAATCTCCGTTATTACAAAATAGAGTATCAGTTTATAGCTCATTAAGGCAAAGACCTGACATTTCTTTTGAGTTCCCTCTCTTTCGCACAAAGCTCTACGATCAAATCCTGTCAACTCACAAACAGCAAAAAAGTTTAAATAGTTCCTTAGAATTCAACGTTCCGTCAACCAAAACTAATTCTCCATCGTCGTTAAATTCATTAAGACTCTTCACCTCGATTGGTTTCCGAGAAAATGCTAATATGGATTTTCATTCGCCGAAACAACGGCAAGCAAATGAGCAGTTAAAAAAGAAGGCTAAAATAATTTTATTTTGGATGCAAAAGTTTGTGATTGAGCTCAATTTCTCTTCTAAGTGAACGCATGCTTTTTGGATTTCTTGCTGATTTAAAAAACCGAAGTAATGTTTTCAAAAAAAGCTTTTCGTTTCTTCAGGCCGAAGTGCTGAAAAAACTCATCTGGCCACTATTGAGAAATACTTGATGCATAAATACACTTAATGCAGAAAAAAAGTGACCACTTAAAAATAATGCAATATACAGTGAACAAAAATAAAAACTGAACATGTTTTTTCTTATAAATTTATTTTTTTTAAATTCGTTCTAATTCAAACATTTGTAACCTCTCTACATGGCTAGTCATTGAACATCTGAAGAAATAGGACTACTTCTTACCAAAAACCGTAAACTTCAATGATTGACGCTATGCCAAACATGGAATATGCTCTCAAAATATTTTGGGAGCAAGTTATTTTAAGTGATGAAAGTAAATTTAATATGTACAATAGTGATGGAAGAACTTTTTTATGGAGAAATCGCAAGGAAAAATATTTAACAAAGAATGTGACAAATACAGTAAAATTCGATAGATGAACTATCATGTTATGGGGTGCTATAAGCATTATTGGAATCAGTAATTTGGTTTTGATAAAAGAGAATATGTGTGGAGCTCTGTATGTTAACATATTAGTTAGTTATTTCACGTTCGCGTTGCCAGTAAACAAAGTTTATGGTTTTGCTTGTGCCATGTTTTTAACTATTCTTGTCGTTAGCCCCTTCCATCCCTTCCGTCGTCTTGCCCTCTTTCCGATTTCGTCCAGATCGTCTGCATCCATCAATCGGCCTCCGATCATAGCATATTCCTTCGTAAGTATTCCCGGAAGACAGTCTCTTGGACGTCCTCTATATTTAGAGTATTCAGTATGGCCGAAAAATTCTTCCATGGCCATATTGCAAGGTGTTTCTTTCTTCATTCGTAAAATATGTCCAAACAGGCGCCAGCGGGTTTAAAGTACATTTAGACTTATAGGCCCACAATTAGCTAACTTGTATAATTTATCATTTGATATTTTCTTCGGCCACGAATAGCCGAGGAGTTTTCTCAGTTGACCCCTGTGGAAAGAGTCAAGTTGCTCCATGTTTTTCTTTGATGTTCCCCAAGTACCTGCGTTGTACATGAGCACAGGTTGGACAAATGCATCATATCGTAGGCGCATCTTAGTCGAAATTTGGTCTGAGAGACCTAAGGCAGCTCTGAGAGACCTAAAAGCAGAAATTGGATATATGGACAACCAAGTTGTGGAACTCATATACGCGGATGATCTTGATTTTATTACGGAGGATTGGAAATTAATAGAAATTATCATGGAGAAAGCAAGAACAATTTTCGATAAATGGTCACTCAAAGTCAATGAAGAGAAAACCGAAATAACCACCGTCGAACGTATGCCAACTCGCATAGATGAGAAGTGGCGAAACGTCCGAAAACTCGGATCTCTTCTTGGCGATTCCGAAGATATTACCAGACGAAAAGTATTATCAACAATTGCACTTAAAAAACTTCAATCTATCTGGATGAGAAATTAGCATATTAACGAATAATATTATCTCATTTCTGAACAAAATCAAACTTAAAGATTAACATTAAATGCAAATCTGAATTAAAAAGCGTACTTGAATACTTTTAATCTCATAATTGCCATGTCTTTGAGAAATAACTGGGATAAATTTAGAAACAGGAATTGTTTATTTGAATAATCTTTATTCTTTTCTGAGTCATCTTTTCAAATATTATTTTTTTAATCGTTAATTAGAGATATGCCAGCTCTTGTTGCAACATTACATCAAAAATCTTTTCCGACTACACCTATAAAATTTACATTTTGAAAGTGATTTCTGTATTTGTTTGTACAATGCGACTAAAACTCATGTAATAATGTATCAAATATTTTGAGAGCATATTTAACAAAACAAAGATTAAGTATAAAACACGTACTAATATAAAAAATACTTTTAAAACAAATTGGGGAATAAGCAAATGATTTTGTATAATGATACTTGACCTGTCTAACCAATCTGAATACCTGGACTTTAGTGGCAAAAAAATCGAAGCTATGAAAAGAACGAGCAGGCCTATGCAGGCCGAATTCCAATTTTGAAATTTAAATAACTCCTCTTCATGAAAGTAACCTCTATAAGAGAAATTATTTCTTTTGGAATTTTAAATAAAATATTGTGACATTCGCTAGGATAAGATAAAGCATTTTCCATTTTGTCCTATTTTAATAGAGGTTTACTTTTTATGTCATTTTTAAGTAATTTTTTAGAAATGAATATTTCTGGAAGGTTAGCTTGTATACCTCACTTTGTTTTGTCACAATGAGTGGTGCTTCTACACTGGTAATGCGACTAATTATATTTTTAGGCTCCGTTTAAAAGCCTTGTTATTTCGAAAAAATGAAACTATGAAAATAACAAACATAAGCCTGTGCAGGCCCACTGGCAAGCAGTCAAAGCAGGCCAAACCTCCCAAGTCCGCTTGGGTGGCGAGGCATGTGAAGCCTGCAAGCCACATTGCGAGCGGTCGATACCGCCTTCTCCGACAAAGTCCGCTAAGCTGCTAATAGCATTTGAGTCAGCTCGGATGCTGAAGTGTGCAATGCCTTCCGAGTGGGTTTTGAGATTTATTGTTTCCTCAAACCGACAAATCATATTTGCAAAAAATGATCCAGGCCGAAATTATAGAAATAACTCATTTGTTTCCTGGGGATAAAAATTAGTAAAAGCATTTTTTATATCTCTAAATGACACTTTTTTAAACTTTCTTAAAAAGCCCTAACTCTATGCAATACAGAAGAGTTGGGATGCCATCAGGTGTTTTCATTTAGTGGAACGTTTTCGCTCGCAAGCCGACCAGATGCAGTTGGCGTCGTTGAACTGCGCCTGTCAGCCTCATTCTGGGGATCAATTAAATGCTCTCCCACTGGCGTCTAATGGTCTTCTGGAGGATGAAGCTGTCTGTATCTGCGTTTGTTTGCGACTGGGATTGGACATATGCCAACCGCATTGTTGTCGGTGTGGTTCGATAATCTCAAAAAACGGGTTACACGCGTTGTCATGCAAGAAGAGTGCTGGCCGCGCCATGCAATTCTCAATGATGTCATGAAGAGGGCTTTGGATTCCACCGGATTCCCGTCTACAGTGGAACCTGTTGGACTCCTTCGGAACGACGGGAAACGTCCCGACGTTCCCTTTCAAGGGAGGTAGGTCACTCGTTTAAGACGTGACCTGTGTAGATTCTTTTTCCGAGACGATGTTGTCCTGGACAGCATGTCGAAATACACTCTCCTTTCAGGCGCTTACGAGTTTGTCCCCCTTGCTTTTGAGACCACTGGGGTGGTCGGTAAGGAGCCTAGAGGTTTTTACGAATGCTCGACGATAAAATTGCCTTGAAGACCCATGATCGGAGTGAGGTGAGCTGGCTCTTCCAGCGCGTCTCGGTCTCTATTCTACGCGGGAACTGCCTCTCAATTCGCAGTGCGTCTTCGTCGGCTGACCCCCAGGTCTGATATAGCTCTGCTAGTTTCTGATTTTCTTTTATTAAAAATGTTTATTCTACGCTATATTAAAAAATATAAATAAGCATTATGTGAATAATTATAATCACTGTCGGGCCAACTGATATCATTTCTTTATGTCTGAAACTCTTTCCAGTCTTATTCAAGACATGAATATATTTTTCAGAAAGCATAATTAAATTTGCTATTTAATTGCAAGCAGTAAATAGCTTATCTGATAATAAAATTAAGGATGTTAATAATATAAAAACAGATTATAGGTGCTGTAATTAATTTTTAAACGATTTCGATTACAAGAATGGGACAGTTAGTATAGTTTGATATGTAATATCTAAAATGAGAATCATATAAATCTGAGAAAGATATTTGATCAGATATCAATGCAATATTTTTTGCATTCGTTAATATTTATGAAATTATTATTATTGCCTCCACAACCACTATAGTAAAAAGGATGACAAATTCCATTCTTGTGATAATATCGCAATACTTTTCCTTTACAATTTCCATAATCAGCAACTGAAAAACATTCCTTTCCTTTTATAGTTAAATTAGTAAATACCATGATTATTAAGAAATGATTTTTCGCATACTTGTATACATTCACCACGACTATCAAAGCGGTTTTGGTTTCCACCCGCTCCGGAATAAATAAATTTGGTACATTGTACAGTTTTTGTATCAAAATACCAACTTTTTAAACTTTTATTTCCATTTCCATACCTTGGTGGTTGATAACACAATCCTATATTATACTTTCTAATTTTTCAAACCTAATACTGATGGTGTTAGGCATTCTTCCCGGCATTCAAAATCTGTGTCAAAGTTATTTGCATGCTTTTTGCACTCGCCATAATTGATTTTGTTGCACGACAATTCTTTTATATCAAAATACCATTTTTCCGTGAAACTATTACAATTTCCGTAATTAAGTTTCTCAACACAATCAAATTCTAATAAAAATAATCTTTAACCATTTTATTACTTTTATTTTCCGTATGAATACATTTGTTTTCACACTCATTTAAATTTGTGAAAACATTAAAATTAATTTGTGGTGAAAAATCGACGTGCTTTAATTGTTTACATTTCGAAATATGAATATCATAATAAAATAATGATGAAAATTTATTTTTTAGATTTTCTTTAACTTTGGGGTTCGCCATTTGGCATGGTTCTATTAATTATTGAGTAGTGTCTAAACCTCGATAAAGTGGATACTCACAGGTCATTCTACACGAAAAAAGAGTTTTAAAATTATTTTCATTTCCTTTGCAACCGCCATAAACAAATGTTTTGCAATCTCCAGTTTTAATATTGTAGTACCAACGTAGTTGATATCCCGAGCATGATCCTTTCTCAGGCAATATCAAGCACATACTAAAATCTTTAATAAAATTAAATTTATATTACTTTTTAAAAACGGACATCCCTCAAAATTCAATCCTTTAGCTTGATTGACACCATCGGGACAACACCCGAAAATTGAATATTCACATGATGTCATTCCAGCTGTTTCTACTTGATTCTGCCTAAAATTGCAAGTTTGAATAGTTTTAGGTTTCGGTGAAAAACATTCATTTCTGTCTAAAATATGAGTTTTATTTTTTTCAATTTCTATTGAAAGACACTTTACTAAACCAATTTTTATTTCCTGGTTATTTCTCCACTTAAAACACTATAATCGAATAATCAATATGATTTTCAAAAATTATAAGAATATATAATAATTACCTCGGACCACTTTGTTATATCAAAACGAGGACATGTATATTTAGAATTATTGAGACAACTTTCTTTCGATTTGATATATTTTCCGTAAATTTGTGCACATTTTTTGTTTGGAAAAATTGTTTTGTTAAGAGCATCAATACATTTAATAGTTCTTTTTCGGTAAAGATAGGGACATGAATAAGCACATATTGACCAATTTGAAATTTCCCATCTATACAAATATATTTAAAGCCTAAACTTGATACTGCAATTTGTTTGACATTTTTTAAATCCAACTGGTCGTTTTCTAATGTCACACAAACTTTCAAACACGATTGATTTCGAATATATATCTTGGCAAAAATATTCCAGTTTTATGATTTCTATCGAATTTTTTAAAGAATTACTTTCATGACATCCACTGTAACACTCATCAATATTTTTGAATTTCCATTTATATTTAATAGTATTATTGTTAATATCTTCAAAATCATAAGTATATGAATAATGAATATTAAGTGTTTTATTTGATAATGATCCGGCAATCTAATCTATTTTGTACTACTATTTGTAACCATTACAAAATAATTATTCTTTAAAGGTGCTTGCGAGTGAATGACTTCTATGTTTTCTGAATTGACTCCACATTTATAGTGAATATATGACTTTTTTCCATTCTGTATAACATCCAATTGAGTGGCAGTCCAGTTTGAATTAAGGACAACAATTCCATCTAATTTTCTAAGTGCTTTTATGTTTTAAAAATTGAATTATGATAACCAAGAAAACATGAAGGTATTCTATTTTTTATCTCAACATAGACTTCATACGCACCTAACGGAAGAAAGACAACGTCACGATATTCTAACTTATTTTAAAATTCCAACTAGATTTTTGGTCATTCACTAAAATGTTTTTTTCAATTCTTCTGCATTTTGAGGGATGTTTATTACATGGATGACATATTTCAGTATTATTGTCACATTCATATTGCTGTATTAATTTTTTAGTAATTTAATACGTGACAAATTCCATTAATACAAAGCCCAGGTAGTGGATTGCGACATGGAGTGTTATCTAGTACTTTATCTGATAGAAGGCTGTAGAATTGCTTGTTAGATGGAAAGCAATAAAGTCTGCATTGTTCAGATTGCAAAATCAGTGATTTCCAATTATATTTTTTGTTTGAAAATCGAACAGAATTAAATCGCGAGCACTGCATTTCTAAAAAATCTTGTTCTTCTCCGATGCATTTCTGAAACAATATAATTTAACAATTTTACTTTTTGACTACAATCTGAGTATCTCATTTGAATTCGGTCACATATAGTTTTATCACTTAGAAATATGAGGAACAAAAAATACTTGCATTTAAGTTGTTCAATAAGAAATCCGGAGCCACAACGACTAGAACAATTTGTAACTTTTAACCATTTATAATTATTTTGTTGCTAAACAAAACTTGTAAGAATTCGTAAAATACCTCAACATGAATATGATAGTCGTTATTTTTGACAGAACTAATAAAAACAAGTATGATTAGCATTTTTCAAATCTTCACAACAAATAAAATAAGTAACGATTTAATCAAAATAAATCCATGTTATCGATTGTAATTGATATTTTGCTATGACAATATCACGAGTTTTCAATTCTATTTTTGATTTAAAAATTAATAATGACTACTAGTAAAGTAAAAAAGAATTCAGTAATTAAGAATAATAGTTTTGTATGGTTTATTTAATTCGAGAAATAACGGATATGATTTCATTTCCGTATGTTGAATTTTGTTCAATATAGCTTGACACCGAGTCTTTCATTGAATCCTATATATTGGTAGAAATTAATTGTGACCTTGAATACGAGCCCATGAATACGAGCCGTTAAACGACCGTAAGTGGCGTTATCGATTAAATGTGAATGCCGTTAATCATATTAGGTTAGGGTCAGTTATCATTATTACATTAGGGTCATTATCATTAGGGTTTTAGGGTTAGGGTTAATTCATTAGGTCAGCGTCAGTTATCATTTATCGGGTTGCGTCAGGGTTATAGGTAATCAGGGATTATGGTCTGTTTTCTTTATTGTCTTTTTATGATGAATATGTTTATAAATAACGTTGAAATCATATAGTTAAGTTAAAGTTAAGATTAGAGTTATTGTTACAAACTTGTAATTTGCTAATGTTGCATTTATACATTAAAAATTTCACATTATAATTTGCTAATGTTGTAAATAATTTACTATTTTAACAACATGGTTCAAATATAAAACATCATTTTTTCAAAATTAAAGTCATCATTAATTCGGAACGTTTGCATTTATTGTAATTATTTTGAATCAGAATATTAATTCGATCTTTTAATAACATCGTATCAACCGTATCTCATTATGAACCGGTCAACATTAATTAACCAAGAAATAAGTATTTGTAAAATATTGTGATCATTATGATGTAAAAATTGATTATTAGGTTATTCTTTACATTTGTCATTTTGAGATAAAACAGTACTTTAAACATAATTTTAAATACCCTCAGTTGGGA
Source organism: Octopus sinensis (assembly GCF_006345805.1). NCBI lineage: Eukaryota > Metazoa > Mollusca > Cephalopoda > Octopoda > Octopodidae > Octopus > Octopus sinensis. The sequence goes on along the minus strand of NW_021832226.1, from coordinate 482,026 downwards.
ATATTATTAACACAAAAAATTTCTCATTTGAGCATTTATTCTCAACTATTATCAGTACAGGTCCCAATTCATCATAGAAAATAAAGAATAACTACATGCATATGTGCATAACAACAATATAAAAAAGTTTTCGAGTTCTAATCAACTAGCACTAATAGAGAGCAACAAACGACAAATATTGTGTCAGTTATAAATTGATATTTTTAGTATTAATATTATTTATTTAAATATTTTGGTGTTCACAATCAAAGAATAGTCCTACAGTTGTTAGCATGGTGGAAAATCGAAAACACCTGTCTGTTTTTCTAAAGAAGGAAATAATCGAATTTATAAAAATAGACATTACAAACAGCGTGATTTATCCCTTTATTTCAATGTTTCTCTGGGCTCCATAAACAAAATTCAGAAGGAATACTTACATTTCAAAATGATCAAAAAAGAAAAAAATTTACTTGCCAAAGTCTTAACCATTCGATAGAGATCTATTTGAATGGTTCGTTAAAAAATGATCATTTGGATTTACAATCCATGAATATCTTTTGAAGTCCATGTCTCTAAAAATGGCGAAAGTTTGTAATATTCAAGGATTTCAAGCATCAAATGGATGACTTAAGAAATTCAAAAATCGATATTGAATTCCATGCTGTTTCGAAGTGGACGTTTTGTTGATTCTAAAGAGGGTTGACTCTATAAAAAAATTTCTTTACTAAATAATTTATCAAATGTTCAGGGATTTTTGGCGAAAGATTTATTTAAACAAATTCGAACGAGAAAGCTTACCAGAGACCTATAAAAAAACATTATTCTAAACCCCTATGAGACCCGAAAATAAATACTAAAATTGTATTTGAATCCTTGTAGTAAAATAATTAAACCTATAAAAAAATATTTAAAAAATCAAATATTATTTTCTATATTAATTTTTAGCTTGACTATTTATTTAGTTTGTTGTGTTGTTTTGTACAATCAATATATTAAGTAATATAATGAACAAAAATGCATCTAATTGTTTAACTTCGTTAGAAAAACGATTAAATAATCTTATCTTACTTTCTTCAGGAGAAGATGACAACTCATATGTTAAAATTCCAGAAAAAACAGTTTTTAACACTAAAACAAATTTATTCTAGTTATCTGATAATCTTATTGAAATTGACGAAACAATTAATAAAAATATAAAAATTACTTCATCTACTTATGAAGATTTAACGAGTTTTCAAATATTTAAACTATTCATAGATATTCACGACTTGTTGAACATTGTCGATAGCATTACGAATCCAGAATTTAAATCACAATTTAATAAGCTCATTTGTTTGTTTTAATAACAATTATTTTAGCCAATTTGTCGTTATTGGCCGATATTAAAAAGATATGTGAAAATCAGTGCTATATTTCCCAAGACAAGCTCCAAAGTACATAAAAGTTAAATATAATTTAAGATGTGTTTTTAAAAGAAAATGAATTGCACGAATTATTCAAAAATTATTTATTGATAAAAGTTTTTTATTGCTAAATATTCAGTCTAAATGTGAGGAACAAAATGAAAGACTTTCATTAATTGCAAATGGATTTAATGATCTGGTAAATTTTGTTTTTTTTAACTTTTTTAGGTTTTGGCAACCAACTATCATTTTAACAATTTGGTTGAAAGAATTAATAGTTATTTTAATAAATATACTAATTGTTAATTTATTTAATTTTATGGGAAATTTAATGGTCCTCTAATATGTCCTAAAATTTTCTACCAACTGTAGAATACCTTCAAATCTAGAGTGCAAATAAAATAACGAAAGGTGAGTACCCATCGATTGAAGATAAAAAGGAGTACGCAGATTTATTAATTATTGTTTCTTGAAAAATTAATTAATTGGTCTCTAGAATAATGCGAGGTCAATCATTAAATGTTGTGTTCTTATCTAACGTCGAGGTGAATCGTAACCAACAGATCAATATTATATAAAATTTTGTGTAAAACGGAGATCTTTATGGATAACAAATCCAAACTTTTCCCGGTTTTAAAATATATTTTGAGATATATATTTTTGTGAAATATATTGTAATTAACCTTCTTGTTTTCTTTGGAACTTGAAAACTGTTTGAATGACACAAGTGAAGACTCATGTACATGCGTGTCTCTGTTTTTGCGGAAGTACGTATATATATTGTCGAACTGAGAGTGAAACCGAGCCGAGGGTTAAACAATGACATGTTTCATAATTAGGGAAATCACAGGTTGCCTAAAAATCAAAAATTAACCTCCTAATAGTCAACAAAGTTGATCCTAAAAAGAAGAAAGTTGACCAAAATTAAATCTCAAAAGAATTTATATATAATTTTTAGACACTAATTTTTTTATAGAAACATGAATGATATAGAATCATATACTATTTAACGTTCCCAGTTAAAAAATTTTTGTCTTTAGCCAAAATTTTATAAAGAACTTAAGCAGTTGAAACTTTTCCAAAGCCAACAAATTTATCTTCGTTAGCAATTTTTAGAATTTTATTTGAGTTCATTCTCTTCTCGATATATGTATCTTCCTGTAGATCGAGTGTTCTCGGAAAAATTGTAAGCTTTCTAGATAAAAAGTTCTTGGACACAATATCACTAAGAGCATCAAAAAGTGAGAATATTGATTCCATATTTCCTTAAATCATTGGAAAGTTAAGAAGTGGTTTTATTTCAGCAAATAATTGCCTTCGACTATTATTTTCAGAAAAAGTTTTTTATGTGACCATTACATTATCTACTACAGGATAATTTAGTTTTATTTTTAATGCAAAAATTTTGAATCAAATTTTCTAATACATGTTACATATTAATACATGTTAGGATAAAAAGATTTTTTTAATTTTTAGACGGAAATTTAAAAAATGACACAAAAATTGACAAAATTGACATAAAAAAACTTTCAAAATGAAAGTTTTTACGTGTATTTCTAATATTTTGTATAGCTGAATAATTTTTTTTATTTACAAAAACAACTAACACCGAAAATCGTTAAGTTCCAGCGGCGAGGACGCAGTGTGCGTTGCCCCGAACAATGGCCAGGCCGATGCGCTGGCGAAGCTGAATAATTATTTTGTAAAAATGTATTGAATTTTGGTTGCTCTAGTCAAAATACTGAGCGCCGTCATGAATTGCCCTAAAATAATAATCAACGTTAAAATAATTACGCTAACCTAATGATCTATATCAGAATGTTTGTTAAAGATGATGCAGAGTACAATTTTCTGAAATTAATCTTTGAGGGCAAAACGTGAAAGGTTAGAAAAGTCCGACTAAAATAGAAAGCTAAATATGTCACTCTTATTAACGAAAAGCTACCGTATTTTCTTGATTATAACACTCAGATTTTTGCTATATTAAATTTCTGATTTTCGTCTGCTGGAAACTTTAGGTGCGCACTATATTCGATTACTGGGTTTTCCAGATGTTTTTGGCCAAAAATTTCATTCGTGTTATTTTCGATTCACGTTAAAATCGAGAAATTTTATAGCAAAAATATGCGTGTTATAATCGATAAAATACGCGTTATCGGGGATTATTACAATTTATTTCTGTTATTACTAAGAGTTTTATTTCCGTCACGAACTACAGTGTATAAGGGTTATGTACGGGATGCAGAATTATAATCAAGAGTCGTATCAGCGTAGAAATCCTTTAGAGTCTATAAAACGAGCGTTAATTTTCTAGAAATGTCTTGTATTGTGCTAATACAACATTCATTTGCAAATATCTGAATTACCTCCTTGAATAATTCACCATCAGTATACGGCTTCTTATGTAGCAATCTTTTAAAAAACTTTAAAAAAATCCTCAAAACCTATTTTTATGACCGCGCATGGGCGCTACCGGTATGTCTCTCAATTCTTGCTCTCAGCGTTCTTTGTAAGAGGGAAATTACGAAAATCTTTTTCAAAGCTAGTTTAAACTCTAACAAAGACTATTATCTTAGTTTCGCTCATTTGCTATTTTATGCTCAGCTTTGTGCCTTGACGTCCTTCATTCCCGCTCTTTTGAAATGTGGTAATAAAAATCTGAGTGCAACTCCGATTAGGGCTTGACACCTGTCACGAGTTGTCAATTCTAAAAATTTTCACACTTTATCTTGCAGACAGAGTCCATAACAATTAAAGAGATATTGAAATGTCTAGGAATTGACTAGCTTTCTATTCGACGTCGAGCTAACTAGCCTGAACGTAGGAGATGGAAATAGTCAGATTAGTATTTTCTCATAAAATTCTGGTCTTCCTCTTATTTGGGAGATAATTTCCGCTACTCATTTTCTCCATCTAGCTCGCGCTTATTCGAAGAAACTCATCTTCTCTCCTGTTATAATTCACTGAACTTATAAATTATTCTTAATGTAAAATTTTTCAAAAAACTGTTGAACAATAATTTTTTAAATGCTGAATTTCCCTTTTAAATATTATATTGAAAATTAAATAATATTTAATAGTACTAATTCATTTCTTTGGAAACAAAATATAAAGACCATGGTGATAAATATGAGTGGAAATCAAGATATAAGAAAAATTGTCAAAGAAAGTTCCAATTTAATAGTCGAAATCAATAAAAATCATGAAAAATTAAGGTAATGATGTATAAAAAAGTTACAAAAATTAGTAATGTAATAAATGATTGTCAGAACAACATAAATGAATTAGAATCACAACGAGATCAGACTTTTTTGGAATTAAAAGAAAGTTTAGAATCTGAAGACATGTATGATATTTTTTTTATTTTAGGGTTCGGAAGGAACGCCTTTCAAAAAGATATAACTGCATAATGAAAGAACTAAATAAACATTTGGAAATGGAAATAAATCTTAAAAAAGAAATAGAAGCTAATGAGTATTTCATATTTTGTGGTCAAACCAATAGTATAACATTAAAAAAAGCTCAGATGGATCAAGAACTCTTAAAGAAAAATGTTGGTTATAATCAAACTACCAAAAATAACGATTTTTCAAGAACAGTGTTTAGTAATACAATTTCATTTAAAAATGATAAAATGAAAAAACCGTTAGCATTACTCAAATTTTATTAAAAAGATCAAAAGTTGAAAAAAGTACTAACATTAAGAAAAATGGACATGAATCCCAAAATTTTATCAAACCTTACTATCAGAAAAGTTGTAAAAAGTGATTTTTAGCTTAGAATAAATTTTTAGAATATTTAACGCTAGAACAGCGGAATTAGAAATTCTCGAGAAAGAGTTCGATCAGAGAATCAATAATTTTAAAAGTCTTCAATCAAATTTAGCTCAAATGAAAGTTAAAAATAAAAGTAAAATTTAAAGGAAAATATGAAATTTACTCAGCGATATAAAAATCATATGAAAGAAAAAACCAATCAAAAAAATAAACTTTTAATTTCAAAAATGATTTCTGAAGGAAAAAATCCTGTATATGAATTATGTAAACAAAAAGAACTAGAAAAAAGAAATAAAAAAGCCAGGTTTAATCCATATAAAAGTATTAATACATAGAGAATTCAAGTTAAAACAAAACCTTGCTTGTGTTAACGTTGCAACAAAACTGACGAATGAACGTAATTACCAGAATCGAATGAAGGAGCGACAACCTTATTTATTTACTAAAATACATGATTTTTCTAAAATAGACGATGTTAAAAATAAAGTACAAATGATATAATTTGAGATAGAATCAAATCGAAATGAAAAATCGCGAGACTAAATTCCACGATGATTATTCGAAATACATTAACAAGTATGAGAAATTTTTCAATTAAATCCACGCCCTTAGACTTTCTATTCTGAACGCTCCTGAAGTTGAACAGTTTAGTAATCTAAGTAGCGATGAATGTTTTTCTGAAAATCAAAATAATTGCTTTAACATTTCCAATGGTTTTATTTTATTCATTTCAATGTTAGATACAAATCTAGGAAAAAATATTTCAGTTCCTGAATTTTCTGGTCTATGGGGAAAATTGTCGGAATTTGAAGAAATTGCTGAGTCGCGTAAATTTGAAACATTTAAAGCAATTTTATTGTTAATTATTTTAAGAACAACGACAGTAAAAAAACAAATAAAGAACTAAACAGTGTGAATGAAGTCGAGTTTACAAGCAAACCAAACGAAATATTATTTTTAGTATTTTCCTTTTAGTAAAACTTTAAAAGGATTTTGACGTCGGTGAAAAATATATAAAAACAGTTTCCTTAATAAACACGTCAACAAATATATCTTCATGCCGATTTTTAAAAGTGACTGGCGATACAAGATTAAATGATTTTATTCATATTGAGTCATAAATCTATTTTTAACCTCCAACTTAGTTTTAAAATACCAGGAAAAATATCACCAGGAATGGAATGGGAGTTCAGTGTGTCTTTCAAACCTAAAGTATTCGTTTAAAAATGGACTATTCATTATAGATAAATGAAGATTTGTCTGGAAAAATATCCTTCAGTAGCACTAATGGAATTTTTGAAATCCCGTTAATATGTAAGACCAAGACGTTTTTGGTGAATGTTTGAAAATTATTACTATTAGCCATCAGTGACTGATCGAACATTAGAATTTGGTAGTTTAATAATAGGGGAAACTCGAATTAAATCCATAAAACTAAAAAATATGGGAGCATTAGCAAGCGACTTTCAAATTGAAAGAAAAGAAAGGAATATAGAATCTATAAATGCCGAATCACTGTTTATACAAAATCAGACATTAAATAATTCAAAAGATTTAAACGTTAACCACGATGGAACGAATTCAGATGGTTCTGCTGTAGAAAGTTGTAATATGACAGAGCTCAATTTAGAAAGTATTTTTATAAATTTTATTTAAGATACTTTCGAAATTTTTGAAAATGAAACTGGAAACTTGAAGCCATTTTCGTATATTGAAATTTTAATCACCTGGTCTCCAAATATTGCGAAAGAATACGAAGAAGAATTCACTATTTCTTTTACGGACTATCCAGATGACCAATACGCTGTAAAATAATTTTTTTAATAAATGATAGATAGATTTCGTGGTTAAAGGAAACGCTTCCGATTTGCCAGTTTATATTAAAAATACAACTCTTCAATTTGACATATGCACAGTCAATAAGTTATATCAAGATTCGGTAATTTTAAATAACCGGTATCCATTTTAAATAATGAACAGGGCGAATACGTCGTTGCAAATAAATTTCAAAGTACCGGACGACTTTGCAGATTTCTTAAGCGTAAAACCAGCTATGGGATACATTCAAGCAAAATCATCTTTTATAGCTCAAGTAAAATTATTGCCAAAGTTTCATTTTTATTAAACATTCGAGACTATCTATATTGAACCTCTCATCTAAATATTTTCACAACGAATTATCAATAATGCAAGTTCCAGTAATTGTGAATGTCAAGAATCAAGTTTTATTAAATCAAATTTATAGTAGAAACATAAAATTGAATTTTATGTTAATGCAATAATAACCGATGATAAGCTGACTTTGGATGATAATGAAATTGACTTTGGATATTGTACGAATGTAGAAAGTGTTCTGCGATCATCACATTTACGGAACGAGTCACTTATACCACTTGAATATGGCTTCATACAAAAACCTGAGGTCCTTCGACTAATCGATTTTGATTTAGTATGTCGAAGTTCAACCTAATGATGGCTATGGAACAGTTCTTCCTGGACAGTCAATTGAAATACATTTTATTTTTTCAGCTCCTCGTGCTGGTTTATATAACGAAAAAATAATATATAAAAATGAGAATGGAAGGTGCAACTATTTTATTACTTTATAAAGGTCTTTTGAACTTTTTATAAAAGCTGTTGGAGTTCAGTCACCGTTGAAGTTGTCACACAATCTCATACAATTTAAGCCAACAGCTCTTTTTGATATTTCAATATTGACATTGAGTATTGTAAATGACCATGTCGATACCAACGAGTTCTTGCACAGTCTTCCAAAAATAGGAAATGGTATTTCAGTTTATATTTTTAGTTTAGACAAACCAGCAAATGTCGGAGATAGAAAATTTCAGTTTATGATCCCAGAAGATACAAATCTTCCATTTAATATCAATCCGTTAGTTGGTTTAGTGAAAGTAGGCGAAGTATATTCAAATAAATATTTCAATAGAGATGTCCAATAAACATAGAATTAAAACCGATTCCAGAGAAAAATGAAATTTCTGAAATATATCAAAGTGAAACAAATAACCGACTAATTTCTAAAAAGGTATTATCAAATTAAAAAAATTAGTCGAATAATACCGAAGAATACGTGGAATCCAATCATCATAAACCAATTTCAAATAAATTATTAAAGTTTTAATTCTTAAATTGGTTAAAAGTCAGAGACGAAACATATAATATTTTAAGCAAATTTGAAAAAAGTGTAAAAACTTGGCACGTCCCTTGTTTCATTTCGGACGAAATAAACCAAAATGAAACCAACTTGACATACAAGTTAATTGTTCTAAAATATTTATTAGTGATAAATATACACTATATTTGGAAATATCATGCCCCGTAATTCGACCAGAGTTACTTTTAATTTCTACAGAAGGAAATCGACATATTGATTTTGGAAGAAAATGCATTAACACGGCTACTTACAAAAAACTTGTATTTCTAAACACATCGTCGAAAACATTGCAGGTCTGTTTTGAAACACGATTTTTTAAGCTGACAACAACTGCATTTGACGAACAAGAAGTTTTTTCAATTAGAGATGTCTTGAGACCTATACCTCCCGGAAATGAATGTGCCATTAAATTAAGATTTAGACCAAGAGAAGAAACTGGAGTAAATAATATTATTAAAACTAATTTAAGTATTATGATATCATCAAATTTGACTACAAAATATCTCGCTGTATTATATCAGTCACTGGAGAAGGTGTTACTCCATCTATTGAATGTTCTGTGAATACTGGATTTTTATCAATGGGAGCGATACTTGTTAATAATTGGGTCGAAAAAATAATAACAGTAAAATCTAGAATAAAATATTTTTAGCTAAAAAATAATTCGGTTGGAATCAACGTTTCTTACAAAATATTACAACTAAGTAGGTCTACCGAAATTGAATTTCGCGATTATGATAAAGTAAAACATTTTGTCGGTTTTTATATTTTTAATTATTTAAGGAAGTCAAAATAATAATGGAACAACTGTTTTCGACTTAACTCCTCGTGGAGATCAAATTTTAGAGAGTAAACTAAATTTATCCACTAAGTAGATTCTGAAACTCAATTGAAGTTGACATTTTTTGCAGACCGAAGCAGCAACAGCTTTTCCGACTATTTTAGAATATTATTTGAGCATGTAAAACAATTTTTTTCCTTATCGTGAAGATGAATTATATCGACTTTAGAGTTGTAGGGAAAGCTAAAGAAAATTTGCTGTACGTAACAACCGATGAGGAAATCTCTGAAGATAATGAAATACATAGAATTTTGGAAACAAAACGTATTATAGTTAATAATGTTTATACATAGAAGAAAGCTCAATCGTTTTATACTTTTATTCGTATCATAATGGTCAAAACTTTGACCTTTCCGAACGTAGCTTATTTGTTCACTGCATTCGGTCAATGGCAGTAAGTCAACAAAAAGTTATATGAAAATAAATATTTTATCAATAGAATGCAGAATTTGTAATTGAGGAATTTCAACCATCGATATCAATGGGATTTCAAATAGATACAGTCAAGGTAAAAAATAATTATGTGAAGCAAATGTAGGGTTTAGTTGAAGCTAATTCGTTTAAAGTGATTAGAATAACATGGAATCCACATAATAATGTTCTGGAAAATAACGAGAGTGAACAAACAAATGTTTCCGCACGTGTTATATTAGTACTTAAAACAAATGTCGTTGAACGAATAAATGTGAATCTGATAGGATTGGCCAAATATTGTAAAAGACAATAATTCATTAACTAATACAATTTCATTTAACAACTTCATTAGATTTAGATAATTTTTATGAGTATTCAAATCAAATCAGTAATTCAATAATATATAGGGTTTTCCTAGCTTATTATCCTTAATTCATAAATATTATCATTAAGGTTCCAAGTATTGAATTTTAATAGCGTTTTCGGAAATTAACTATAAGCTTTTTCGTTGAAATTTAACTGAGAGCCCAAAACGAAATTTTATTGCATTTTCATTTTATTTCTTCAATTTATTTACCACTATTTATTATTATGGATATTGATTCTTAAAATTCTTGTATCAAAGAAAATTGCGCTTTCCAGCCTCATTTTGAGGATTGGTTATATGCTCTCCTACTGGAGTCTAATGATCTGCTCCTGGAGGACAAAGCCGTCCGTATCGGCGTGTGTTACGTATTCCTTTCTGGCGAGTAAGAGTTCGTCCTTTTTGCTTTTGAGACCACTGGCGTGGTCGGTAAGGAGGCCGAGAGGTTGTTGCGTATGCATTGAAGACCTTGAAGACCCATGACCGGAGGGAGGCGAACTGGCTCTCGATTCTACGCGGGAACTGCCTCTCGATCCGCAGTGCGTCTTCGTCGGATTGACCCCCCATTTCCGATATAGCTCTACTAGTGCCTGATTTTATTTCATTAAAAAATGTTTATTTAAAAAAATATCAAAAAATAGAAACTTTCCCCTTTAAAAAACGTAATCATCCCATCATATCTTTTGTTTTCATCGGCAAGGATTTCTACAGGTTTAAATTGAAAGTTGAATCCAGCATTTCCGAGAGACCGACAGATGTTCTTGTTTAGTTCAGAATGTCGTGAGGATCATCCAAATCCGTTATCACATAAGAAAGTGTGGTAGCCAAACTAATCAGTCTTTACGCCACTGGGACATTAGCGTGAGAGCATAGGAGCTGGCTACACTTAACTATCATTTCTAGTACTAAGTTTAAAATTAATCGATTATTTAATTCCTATGGAAGGAAACAAATTCAAAATAGAAAAATGTCAAGTTACAAATCAGCTCTGCAATATGGACAGGTAAGATTGTTCTAAATAGTATAAAAATAATCAAACTGAAATCCATTTCCTAGCACAAGATAAATGGAAAAAATGAGAACAAGTGAATTGGACAATTTTCGAATTTCTTTTGTACATTTCAAGGCAAATTGAACAAACATCGTAATCTTTTTCTGTCTTCAAAGTCCTGAGAGATTTAAGAATTGATTTGTATTTTTTAGTCTTACTAAGTAAGGAATTAATTCTTTGTTTTGTAATTCTTTTTGATTCCTAAAATGAATAAACGCGGATGCTACATCTTGGTCAACCATTGATGTCACCATGTCAGAAAAAAATGCATATGGAGAATATAATTCTTCTTCAAATTGGTATAATGTAGAAAAATCAAGTTCGATTTCGAAAGTAGCGTCAATCATGTTGGTACCAAGTTCAAAGTCTTCAGACAACATGCGATTCATATACGGGAAAAGGTCATAAATTTCATTTCCTTCATCATGTTCCATTTCTACGTTAGATATGATCAAATAATATTGTCGCAATAGCAATATAAAAATAAACCAACAAGAGGCAGAAACTAACGATTTTATACAAAAAGGTATTTTTTTAATTAAATAAAATAAAAAATAATAATAATTTATAAAATATAAATAAAATTCATGAACATAGTAAAAATTGATTTCGTAGAAATGATTAGTGCTAAATCTTTATCCAGACAGATGTGCGAAAGAATAGGTAAGAAATAAAAAATGTAGTTATTGAAATATTAAGCAGTATTTGTGTTTTTTAATTTTTTTCTCACAAATCTTTAAATCTCGGTGTTCCGTTGTCAACGGGTTCAACCGATAACAATTATTTACGAAAAATCAATGAAAATTAGAATTAAAGTTTATTGTTCTGAGAATTTAGAGGTCAGGGATACAGTATCTCTAGGATGAAGAATTTGTTCATGCAGGTGGCCTTAAACTTTAATAATATTTGATGGAATCGATCGACCCCAGTGCATCCTTTGTGATGCAATCTTTTCTAACTCTAATTTGAAACCATCGAAGCTGAACAAGCATTTTTGGTTATGCATGGGGGAATAAAACGTTCAGGAAATGATTTCGAATGTTTGAAGGCTAAAAGGGTCAGATACGATATTAAAGGAACGCTTCCGAAGCATAGATTTACCTTCATTGACAAACCGCTACTTTTAGCATCATTCCAAGTACCATATGAAGTAGCAAAATCGAAGAAGCCGCAAACTATTGCCGAGACTCTTATTAAACCGTATGTATTGGAAATTGTGAAAACAATTCTATCCGGGATAGAATTATTTGTATCAGTGATGATATTCTTAATCAAGTTGTTTCGGACATAAAGAATTCTTCCATTAAAATTTCAATCCAGTTGGATGAGTCCACTGATGTTGATAATTGCAGTCAACTAATTGCTTTTGTTCGTTATGCAAATCTCAAGGAACCTAAATAATTTTTTAAATGATTTTTTAATAAATTTCTCTGTTAGATTTAAAAATGGGGGTGCGAACTCAAAATGAATCGGGAAGCACTTCCTTAAAGAAACTTGTCTCGCTTAAAGGGCGTGAAAATTAAAAAGGTTTCTATCGGGAAGTTTGAGAATACTCGGAGACTGGACTTAAAATCGCCTACTCCCAAAGCCTGGAATGCCCGATTCCCCCATGGCTCGAGGCTAAAACGCCTACGGTAGGGGAAATCGTTGAAAAAAGCATCTAAAACTACAAATTCTGGACAACAGTCACTGGGACTTACCTGCAAAGGTAATTCTATACTGAGAGGTTGGGGTCCCTCCTTTCTTTTTTGTTTCGCGGAAGAAGTCGGTGAGCAAGCCTTACCGTTTCATTAATTATTACCCCACATACTATCCGTTGTTACATAAATAAAGTTGTTGATTGATTGATTGAAGGTTTCTATCAAATTTTTATTTTTAATAATGCATTTATTTATCAAAAAAGTTGGATTCACAGTCAATAAGAAAGAATTAATTTGTAATCTTCACATTTTAAGTATCCTCTCAGAGACTGATCAACAGTATTATTTTTTCCAAAACTTTAAATATTTAAATTTAACAAATATAACTTTTAATCTATTAAATTTCGATTGAGGCTGACGAGGTTTCCGAGTTAATCGGAATCTCGCTTGGCACAACGAAGGGACGTTTATGGCTCGTCAACATGTACATTCCACCTCCCGGCTTTTGTCCAAGGAGCTATAGCCTTCCAACTCTCTTCAATCTGGCACGCATAGACGGGGTCATCTTATGCGGAGACCTCAATGCGAAACACACCTTTTGGCTTTCAAATCAGTTGGCGGATAGGAGAGGGAAATCTTTACTTTCCAAATTGGACTCTTTAACAATCCTGAACGACCCATCGAGGAACACAAGAACCCCATTCAGAGTGACTGACAAACCTACGTCACCCGATTTAACTCTATGCTCTTCATCCCTCGCATCATCTACGAAGTGGTCAGTCCTCTATGAAATGAGAAGCGACCACAACCCGATTCGCGGTAAAGATCAAAAGAGAAATTGTCACCAGGAAAGTTTCCATTCCTTACAATTACAAAGCGGCCAACTGGCCATGGTTCCAAGAGATATTGACCACAAGACTAAAGCTTGACAAGGCCATTGGCTTCTTCTCGAAGATTATTCTGAAAGGGAAAGCAATGGCTATATTAAAACGTCCACCTCATGCAGCTTGTAACCGAAGGAGATCCGGTCTGGCCAAGGAGAGAAATCGCCTCAAGAAGTCAAACTGAATGTCTTCCGACATAATTACCCGCATCAGATATTTGAACAAGGAATTGAAGACTAGTGAACACAGGCACACCTATCTGAAATGGAAACGCATTCTTACTACCGTGAACCGTAATCGTTCAACGGGAGAAGTGTGGAAAGCCATTCGGCACGTGGCCAGGGGGGACGCTCCCAAATCTTCCGAAGATTACGATCAAAAAGACGTGAACAACCTCATCAAATTCTATGCGAAAACTGCACACAAGGAGCACAGGAAATCTGATTCACTCCCCTCTAACAGAAGCCTAAAGAAACGGGCGGAACCTCTCCTCTCGGTAAAAAGGTGGAAGATACCTTGCACTCTACAAAATCATCGTATTCTGTCACGTGGGTGATCAGACCCCTATGGGCAACCTGGCCTTTACGTATTTCCATGGCAACTACATAGCAAATATTTACTAAAAGGCCAACTAATAAAAAGGCAAACGATGCGAACTAATGATTGAACTTTAAATTTTTGAGAAAATGATGTTTTATATTTGAACCATGCTTGCTTTAAAATAGTAAAATTAATTACAACATTAGCAAATTATAATGTGAATTATTTTTATTTTTGATAATATAAATTGCAACATTAGCAAATTTTTTTTTTTTTTTTTTTTAATTATATTAGGGACTTTAATACAGTCAAATTAATTAATAGAGAATTAATGTCGTGAACTTGAGGTTAGTCCGACGACGAAGCACTGCGGATAGAGAGGCAGTTCCCGCGAAGAATTGCAACCGAGATGCGCTGGAAAAGCCAGCTCGTCTCCCTCCGGTCATTTGTATCTGTGAGATTCTTCCTCCCACAACCCGTAACACAGATTTTCTACCTTCTTTCCAACCACACCCGGAGGTCTCAAAGGCTAGGGGGACAAACTCAACGACGTTCGGAAGCACAGCGTACTTCGTCAACTTCCTTTCTTCTGCCAGCGCACATGCGTAGCCTGGTGTACTGGCTGTTCCTGTGAGCACAGTATCTGAAAAGGAGTCGACGCAAGTTACATCCCAAACAGAGACCTTCCTCCTCTAAAGGGAATATAGTCATCCCGTCAGGACCTTTCCGTCACTGCGGCAGAGCCCAATAGGTTCAAGGGTCGATGGGAATCCCGCAGAATCCAAAGCCCTTTTCACCACTTCATTGAGGAGGACATGGCGGGGAAATCGGCCAGCACTCCTCCTACAGCAATGCGTGTAAACCGTTCGAAGGAATCAAAAAACCACAGCGACAACGGTGAGGTTGCAGATTTCAAGTCCAAGTCGAAGACACACTCCGATACGTATAGTTTCGTCTTCCATAAGCAGACCATTGGACGCCAACGGAAGTGCGTTTAGCCAGTCTCCTGAGTGAGGCTGACAGGCACAGTTCAAAGAAGCCAGTTCCAACTGGTCGACTCGCGTGCGAAGACTCTCCAACAGTGTGTGCACACCAGATGACATCCCAACTCTTCTGTATTGAAGGAATCTCCGGAAGGCCAAGTCCGAGCGATCTCCAGGCGAGAACAGCACAGGGTATTCCGTAAGCTCATCAAGTTCGAGTGAGTTGATAAGAACAGAGCGAACGAAATTGCCGGAAGCAGACATCGACGAGAGATAACAAGGCAAAGCAAGATCTGCACAAGAACGAACCCCAAGGCCACCAAAGCGGAGTGGAAGTGCGGCACGTGTACGTCCCACGTCAGTGAACAAAGTGTTCAGTAGTAACTGTAATGATGAGTAACCGCGTCATCCAAATCCAAAAGTTCTTGACGTGAGCGAAAACAGGAGACGTTCGGAGCAAAAAGGGTAAACGGGGGATAAAAAGAAAGTTAGCAAATTATAATTTACATCAAATTTTTTGCAACAACTTTAACTCTAACCTTAACCCAAACCCTAACGTTGGCAAGTGACAACATAAATATTCAAAATCTAACCCTAACCTTAACCCAAACCCTAACGTTGGAAAGTGACAACATAAATATTCAAAATCTAACCCTAACCTTAACCCAAACCCTAACGTTGGAAAGTGACAACATAAATATTCAAAATCTAACCTTAACCCAAACTAGAAATTAAATGATGTTTCTGCTGACGATTCTTCAGACATTTTTGACAAAAATTGGAAGCCTTTTTGGCCAACCGGTGTTTGCTTCGAGCATTCATATCCTCCGGGAATATCCCGATTAACGCTTCCTTAATTTGATTGTATTCGTTAATATTTCTGACGTAACCCTTAAACCCAGACATCACAAAGTGTGAGTAACCACGCTGTTAAAATAATATACTTTTGGTAAGCCTTTTTAAAAGATAATTCAAATGTAATTTTAAATTAGAATAATTGATTAATCTACACTCTTCCATATATAAATTGCTATATTCAATATTTAATACCTTTTCTGCGGTTTCCATAGAAACACGTAAAAGACTGGCTGCCCATAGCGACATAGTCGCCCATGTGACATATTCTCACGGCCCGGATAAAATCCCGGTCATTCTATTAAAAAACTTTGGTGTCGAAGAAGTCAGGTTCCTAACATTTATTTTCAACTATTCAATCAACAACAATGTGATTCCGTCAATATGGAAACAGGCCCTAATAAGGCCGATCCTGAGTCTGGAAGACCAAGAGGGGACCCGGCATCTTTCAGGCCGATTTCTCTGTTATGTTCGATGTCAAAAATCCTGGAAAGCTCGGTTCTTGGCAGAATAGAAGAATTCTTACCCAAAAGACCTTTTCAACATGGGTTTAAGAAGGCGAAGTCCACGTCTTCGTACCTTCAATCCTTGTCAAACTTCATCTGTACCGGTTTTGCCAGCAAACCGAGTCATCAAAAGACCGTGCTCTGCTCCGTCGACATCCACAAAGCCTTCGACTCTGTCTCGAGGAAGCTTCTCTTAAGGAAGATATCCCAATCCGAATTTCCTCTGAAGCTCAACTTCCTAAGTGGACGAAGGGGAAGGGTGTGCCTTGATGGTTTGAAGTCCAAATCTCGTCTTCTACCCAACGGAGTACCTTAGGGATCCCCCTTATCCCCGGGCCTTTTCAACCTATTCCTGGAAGATCTCCCTCCCTTGACAATAATGACATTGTCCTCTCATACGCGGACAACATCGTATTAGCCTCACGGGACCGGGACATCCAGAAAGCCTCTGAAAGGCTCCAAGCTAGCTTGGATCGGCTGAACCTATAGCTGACGGACAACCGGCTCGTGGTAAACGCGGCGAAGTTCGCCACGTTCCTCTTCACTTCCGACAAAAGATTGGGAAGGACTTCAGTCGAAATAAAACTGAACAACATGTCCGTACTCTTCTACAGGAGTCAGACGGTCCTAGGGGTAACCCTCGACATGCACCTCTGTTTCTCCCCACACGCAGACAACCTCCTTTGCAAATGCAAAAAAAATTGAACATCCTCCGAACTCTATCCGGCATATGGAAAAACGGGTTGCACCCGGTACTGGCGAATATCTACCGCCAGTACTTCGAACCATCTATCGCCTACGTCTGCAAATCATGGGGTCCGCAGTTATCGTGGTCCAAGAGGAGACGAATCGAGGAGGTTCAACAAAGGGCCCTCAGATTAACCTTCTGCGTTGTTTCCCTCTTTTTAATGTTTAATTCAAGATTCGAGAAGAAAAGGCTTTCTCAAGAACACTTTCAACGTAAATATTAAAAAGTAAAGGGCTCAAGACCGAGCCTTGAGGTACCTCTCTTTTGAGATCGACAGATTCCGACAAACGGTTTCCGCATCGTATGTATGACCTCCTCATGGATAGATAGCTCTTCAGCCAATTGACCGTTCTAGATCCGGGTTTGATTCTGGCGACACTTTTTAAGACTATACATCATTAATAAAAAGAAACTAATTAACTAATTAATTCCTAATTATGTCCAGAGCCTTCAAAGTGAACAGAGGATGGCATTCCGCGCAAACAAATTATTTGTGAAAAAGCTTGCACTCTTTTTTATGAAATCCAAAATCTGGGCTCTCTGAGAGATTTCGTGATAGTTAAAGTGGTGATTGGGAAATAATCGTTAACGATATCTATCGGAAAACATAAATCAATAGTTCATAACTTGATATTTAATTTTATTTTCGTCATATGACCATTAGGCCATGATCTCACGTCGATTGGAAGGAAACTGAAATCGGCCGATGATCTGGACGAACTGGGACACCTCGCACGTAACAGGGGAGCGTGGATACGACTAACAGATCGTATCCTGAGTCGGATGGCAAAAGTGGAATCTTAATTAACTTTTTGATTCTGCGAGATTGCTTTAATAATAATAATATTGACCATTAAGTTGAAAATATTGTTTTTCAGCGTTTAAATCAAATTTAGCTGAATTTAACAGGTATTAACAAATATGTTTGTGAAGGATGGAATTACTTGTGGGTTCACTTCGATAAACATATTATTCCCGGAAAAACTGGCAGTTGAGCCAGATGTTGCAATTACGGGAAGGAGGTACAAGGTCCCGTATCTCGGTTTAGACAGCATTATTTGTTATGCCGAACTAATTTTGATATCCCTGAAAATCCGTCAAAAGTTGTTTAATCAGCGAATTACCTTTGAGGATGAGGGACCAATCTTAACCATAACTCTAACCATTAAAAAATCAACTATTCAAATGTTAAAATAAAACTTAGAGCTGAAAAGTTAAAATCTGTGCATATAAGAAAACTAAATCATTTTTATTCGTATGTTTTTCAATGATATGATTATCATGCCTGTATCAAATTTACACCCAGTTCAATACTAATTAACATCCTTTGTTAAATTCCTTAGCAAAATAAAACATATTGTTGAAATCATATTTGTGTTTTATGACAGTGTTTCTTTAAACAAACAGTCAGTATATATGCTGGATAATTCCTTTAATCTTACAAAGTTCTATCTCATTCTCAGTTAGAAAAATCATTGTAATATAGACCATATTAATTAATTGAAATTTAGTGACTAATAAGGTGGGAATCATGTTTATATTCGCTTTCAAATTCACTGGATATTTCGAGCTTGTAAGGACGCAGATTATAAGTAAGTTAAACCAGTAGAAGATAGCTAAACATCTGTTTGGATCACAGAGATTTTTAAACGAAAAAAATAGAAAAAAATTGTTAGAAATATATAAACCAGTCGTCAATGGCATAGAAGACTACGCAGGTTAGGACGTCCTCCCAGCCTCACGGATTGCAAAACAGTTGCCGCGGATTACGGCAATGAAAAGGTGTTGAAGAAGACAAAAGGACTCTCTTAGGTCGTACCTTCTTTTGGCGATTCTTCTCCACAAACCACGTAAGAAACAAAGCGACTTCGAGCCAAAAACCCCAGAGGTCTCAACGGCGATGAGCGTGAAAATAAGACTAGAGAGGTGACCGTACTTCCGGATTTCAAGATCTTCAAGACGATTAGAAGCGAAACCTGGGTCGACATGTGTAGGTTCCCGTTGGAGAATGTGTCAAGCATGTAGAATCCCAATCTTAGGACGGAATCTTTAAACTTAAGGAATATTCGATAGAGCAAAAAAACTCAAAGGAAAAGCCTAAGTAAAAAATGCACAAAAAGCACACGAAAAAAATACGCCGTAGGACAGCCCGACTGGAACCGACCACACCCCAGAGCGATCCAAAGTGCAATGGATGACTAAAGGATGGGATGCTTGCCTGAGTGATAACAAACATCCACGACCAGGTAAGTGAAGCGCAAAAATGTCATTTTTTTAAATGTATTACATAAATCATTTAAATTATGTTCAATATTCCTAACGGATGAATTGTTATTCTTCAAATAGAAAATTAATTATGAAATGAGTGCTTTTTTAAATGTTAGAAAAAAACTATTACAAATTTATTATAATAAATTATTATTTTTTTAGTACATAAATATCAAATACGAAACAACAGTTGATGATTCGGAATACAACTTACCGATAGTGCCACTTTAAAAAAAAGAAATAGTTTTTTCGAATAGATATATTAATAGTGTGTTGTTATTTCGCCGGTGCTCAGGCTGAAGAGTTAAATAAAACGAAATACCTGTGCATTTGAGAATTTTTTGAGTTTGCCCTTTTGCCTTCGAATCCTCAGGAATCTTCGGCAAAGCCGCGACTTAATTCCTCATTGATATTGGTAGGAGAATTTCCTAAAAAACAAACAACCCGAGGGAGAGGAGGTGGCTCTTTCAGGGAATCTCTGTTTCCGTGCTCCACAGAAACTGCCATTTAATACGCTGTCGTTAAACTGACCCTTAGGCTCTTGATTTCTCTTTCAGGCACCTACCCTAGCTAGCACCCAACCTTTTCCATTAATGGGTCCATTCTCAATTGATTTTCCTTTTCTTCTAGTTACAACCAATCTCTTTGATGGGCCTACTCATTTTTCTTACAAGGCTGTAATCTTCTGTGGAGATTTTCAAGTACGACTCAATGGACTCACATGGAAAAGCTTACTCCGTTAATTCATTTGTAAACCGAGACTTTTTTCATTCTTCCGGTGGGATCATTTCAAATTAATGTTCTACGCACATATTCTACAATGTTTTCCGGATAACCGCCGACTGAATGTAAGCTCGTGTAGGTCCTCTGAAACCGATTGAATCGCAGTTTATAGAATTTTCTCACAAAACCGTTTCATATTCGTACCAATGATACTGTAATTACTTTGGCATTGTGGATTACTCTCAGTTCACTTGCAAACATGTCGTACGTATGGTGCTTTTCTACCTCAATTTTCTTTAAAACGATTTATCTCATTTTGTCGTGTCCGGCTTGTTATTCTCAAATTCTTATCTGTATTCATTGTCGTGAAAAGACGAATCTCCACATAGTTATTTGCACTCACTGACTAAACAAAATAAGTTTAAAATTTCCTATATTACTTAACTTCACACTTCCCGCATAAATCCAGATGTACACATTTCACTATTTCGTTGTTTTCGTATGTATTCACTATTTAAAATTCGACCAGATTTTGTTGCTAACTGGATGTTGTTTTCTTGGTTAAGTTACAGTAATTGCTCAGCATTGTCAAAAAATAAATTACGGTCCTGGATAAAACATAGCAGCACTTCGGTTCTCGGTGAATTATTTCTTGGTCAATTATTTCATGTGATAACCAATGGGAAGATTCAGGTATCGACTTTGGGATTATTTAGACATTCGAAGAAAATCGAATGCAATTGTTTTTTTCTTTACTTCCTTTTCCAAATTGGTTTCTTAGAAGTAAAGCCTTTTTTTGTTTGCAAGTTTAAAGTACAGTTATTCCAACCTTGATATTTTCTTCGTCGTATTTCAATTTTTTTCAATCATTTTTTTGCTAGCAATAATTAAATTTCCTAATGCACTTTCTTGTGACTCTAATAATTCCCTCGAATCAAATGCTAAAAGTTTCTCCATTTGCACAGGCTCATCAATCCAATTTTGCCTTGTGTCTGAGGAGCACGAGGCCTCTCCACGTAAATGTTTTTTTACTAACGTAATTTTAGAAAATATGTTTTTTCGTTTTCAAAATGGAAATTTATCGCTAATTTGGTGAGCCTATATCGTTAATGCCGCTTGATTTATCAAACTTGAGGTTTTTCATTTCTTTGATTTTTCTATATTATTCCCCATACTAAATAGGATTAACACAAAACTGATTGGAATAGAAATCAAGTGAAATCAATAACAAACTATGTGGGTTTAGCAGAAAACTAAGTGAGACTAACAGTAAACTAAGTAAATTTAACAACGAACTAAATGGGACCAATAAAGGATTATTTTTATTATGTATATTATTTCGTCAACTAGATGCCTGAAATCTCAGAGTGCTGCCTTATTGTCAACAAGATGCCTAAAATCTCGGAGTGCTGCCTTTAGGTAGACAATAAAAAACTGAAAACAGCGATGATGTGTAAAAATAGTTTGACACCAAGTTTAGATGATAATTGAGTGTCTTGAAAAAGCTTTAGGAGGATTCGGATATCCTGATTTAAAACTGCATTTCCACAAGTTTAATTCCGTAAACTGAGTCGAATGCTTTGGACATATCAATTCAGAGCATCTCAAACCACCGTTTGTGAGATAAGGGAGCAGTCCATCTGTGTGTCCATATAACATCAGCAGTGGACCTGCTAGCTCTGAATCCACATTGCTCCGGTGAGCATCTCTAACATATGATTGTAATTTACTCCCAAATGAGCTAAAGTCTGAATTTTTTAAAAATCTTATATTCTGTAGTTTTTTAAACACCTTTGGAACGGCAAAATGCTAAATATTGTTGCATTCAAACAAATCCTTAGCTGTGCTGGCAAATTTTATTTTGAGAATAATGAAAATGCGTTAATACAACTTAACAAACTTGTCATTTAACTTTTTTTAATCAAAAATTTTATATGCACAGAATAGGAAAATAATTTTTACTTTAATAAAAGGAATCTCCGAGGGGCCAAAGCACGCGCCCTCCTGGGGTAAGTACCGCATGCGTGTTGCCACGGAAAATGGCGATGGATATCCTCTGCAATAGCCACGAAAACTCGCGTGGCTCTTTCGTCCGTCATTCCGTCCGGGCGTTTGCCGTCTCCACGGTCCAATCCGACAGGCTCGAGTGTTGACGGAAAGCCCGCAGCCTTGAAGGTCTCTAAGCACGACGTCATTTAGCGAGGCGTGGCGGAGACTTCGGCCGAGACTCCTGTCATTTAACTATTAAATATTTTCATCATTAACATATTTAAATTATTGAATTAAAAAAATCATGCGGAAAAATTCAACTGCTCCAAAAAAGAAAAAATATAACTTTTAAAAGAAAAAATATAACTTTTCAAACACTAAGATTAACATGGTCTCGACAGACAGGACACTCTGGACTGTGATGCATCTTTAATGATAAAAGAAATTGAGAACCATTAGCCATTTGACAATGCAAAACTTGTGAAAGTAATGCTTGCATTCGAGTTCAATGACTAAAGAACGAAGTCGATACTTGTTTAGACAAATCGAACACAAGTCTAGATTTTTAATCATTAAATTTGGTTTTAATTTCTTCAAAGTAATAATCTTGAGTTTATTTAAAATGGCTTTTTTCGTCAAATTCGAATATGCGATATTCTATAATTTTAGAAAAGTATCTTCATATTTAAATAAATTATTTTGCATTCTTAAATATTACAAAATTTGTGAAAAAGAAATTCAGTTGATCATTCAACTCCACTCCAGGTAGTTCCTCTGGGATTAATTCGAAATTAATTTGATTTATATCAGAAAAGTTGATGCTATCTAAATTTTAAAGGGAAATTTCAAATTAACTGTTCGTGATGATCTGAATAGCATTTCGTCGGCGTAGGTGTGTTCTAAGACTATTCTGAGGTGTTGTTATTCGTGCAGTCCGAGTATTTACTCTATTTGAAAACTGTCTGGAACTTTTTCTAGCTGTTGGCATCCTAAAAATATATGAAAAAAACTATAATATGTGCAAATGTTGCTTCAATAAAATACTCACAACAACCAATATTTATTTGTGTAAATATTTATTCAGTATGTAATATCTATTTATTTGACATTTTTAATTTTTTAATATTATTTTTCGAGTGATGTTTTAGTTGTTGTTTTAATCATTGAACCATTAATTTAAGGTACTAGAAGAAATCTTGAATGAAAACGGTGGAGACCTCAGGAGAAAATTCCATGTTCGGGATCTTCGACCTCTTAGACAATGGGCTGTAAAAGGCTGTCTCTGTGTTTTAAAACAGAGAAAAGATGCGAGGGTTTCTAAAAGAGGCTGGGATCACCTGAAATAGTTAATTATGGTTATGACGGTGTTTTTGGTCCTAATAAATAAAATTAATTTAAGAAAGATCTCACGTATGCCAACGTTTAATTATCTTCAACTGTATACGATAAAGAAAGTTTATCTTTGTTTTTACCAGAAGATAGTTGAGTATATTTTTTTAATTTATCAATAAAATTCGATATGATTTGTCTTTTATTTTAATCACATTCCTATAACTTTGTTCACTTTTGTGCTTTTTTATTAAAAAATATTGATAGTTTCTGTTTAGTACCTGACAAACTTGATTTATTGCACGATAATGTTGTATCTTTACAACGACAACTAGCAATTCTAGCCCTGTTCTATCTGATGATACGGGGCTCCTAAACACAATCTCACATAAAACCAAAAAAATCTTTTGCAAGAGGTGATTGAACGTTAACATCTATAAAACCGAATTCATTTCCATTGAAAGGAAAGATGGAGGTAGACATAGAACCAGGAAACACTACTGGAAGATACCGAAAACATTCTTTACAGAAAAATATCAACTGCTGTCGCCTTCAAAAGATTAAAGAATATTTGGATCCGAAAACCAAATTCGTCCGTTTTCCATATCTTTTCTCACAATTTGTAATAGTTATTTTTCTCATATTGTTCTGTTTAATTTCTCTCTCAATCATTTCTTAAATTCTGATTTGGCCATTCTCTGATCCTATCAGTCTAACTCTTATGGTCCCAACATCAAAACATTTTCTTTCTTGGCCACCCTACACCCTGTAACGCTTTCCACTCTTTCAATTCTCGCAAGAACGGAATCCTTTTCGCCTTCTCCTACGACAACTCTTTTATATACGGCTTTTCCTTCATGTAGTGTTTCTCTGCTCTAAAGATTGAAGCCATAAAAAAGAGATGGTTTTTCTCTTTCAATAAAAATTTCGAGAATAATACGTTATTAGGCTTTTAATTTCGTCATTAATATTTTTTCCAACAAGTACAAAATTGATGACATCAATTTTATTTGAATTTATTCGGATGGAAAAATTTAATATAATCCGAGACCTTGAATAGCAATTATCTGATTTCTATGCTTTGTCGTCTTTTTGGTAATTTGTCAAGGAAACATTACAAACGAGTAAGTGGTTTTTGCGGTTTCATCGTTAATTTGACAAGCTGGGATGCTTAAAGTCTATAGAATTATTGCGGCATAGCGTGTGTAATGGATATTGCAGCTCAACAACGCGCTCTTTTTAACTTGGATCCAATGATCAGGAAGTTAACTTCTTACACTGATGTTAGAATAGTGATTTCAAGATTATTTTTAGATGAAATATATTGGGATTAAGGATTGTACAATAGACGAGAAAAGAAGTCATTTTTTTCAAGACTGTCAAGCTGGAAACGTTTCATTGGTTAGTATGCTTTAGATCTTTATTTTTTATCACAATTATTAAAATTTTCAAGGTATTTACATGCTACGGGATAACAATAACATTTTTGGAAGATCAACAAAATAGAAACCTCTATTTCATAAAATTTGCTCATTTTGATCAACTAACAAACAAAGTATCCTTCTAATGTCAATTTTTTAGATGAATCTGAAATCTCGTTGCATTTTTAATGGAGTTAGCGTCATATGTATTGCAAGCATTAATGTTGATAATCTTACTGGTACTGGAATCATGGAATTTGATCCAATTTTCGACAATTCTTGTTATAATAACAAATTACTATAAGATCGAAAAAATATTTAACTTTATATTTATAAAAGTCTTTTTTTTAATTATAAAAAGTAGTCATATCCACAGAATCATCAATCCAATTTTCTCATGCAATTCGATTGCGGAAAATGGTGAATTTTGATGATCCCATAATAAGGGTAAATTTATTTGAATATTTCAAGAGACTCTACTAAAGAAAATGTACTTTTTTATTTTATTCTTAAACTATTCGGTATCAACTATTTTGTTTTTAAGAAATGTTCAAGTCGTTCATTGATTGCGTGATTGTTCGTTCATTATTCATTGATTGCATGATTTCCTCCCGTAGGTAAAAGTTTGTATTCCAGACGCATGTTTTCCAGTGTTTTTTATCACGATCGTCTGAACAACAGCACGAGTTAAATCTTGGACTTGTAGGAAGTTTTGGTAATGCTTGTAAAATTTGGATGCTATTCCATTCCATGTGAGAATCAGTAGTGTGACGTTCACATTTGCATTTTTGATTAACTTCAATTCGCTTGCCAAGTAATTGTATTTATGTAATTTCTCAACTTTCACATGCTTCAAAGATTGTTGAACGTAATGATGTTCCGAGAAATGGACACTAAGTACCGGACACTAAGAAAAAAATTAATTTTCTTAATAAATTGGCCAATTCTCATTCAGATCACAATCCAATCATCATCAGGATCAAGAAAGCCTTTCCCCGTACGAACAAAGCTATGTCTTTTTCAGAATACTGGACGACTTATATGGATGGCTATATGAAAACAGACTACATGCATGTTCCGAAAAGTCAGCAGTCACTCTATTCACGAAAACAGGAAGATGGGGACGAAAACTATTGAAGTCACGCTGAATGGAGTCCCAATACCACAAAAGAAAACACAGAAGATATTGGGTGTAACGTTTTGATACTTTCCTCTGTTTCTCACCTCATGTTGAATCGATCGTGTCAACCTGTATAAAGAAAATCAATTTTGTGAAAGCCTTTCTTTGGAACTGTGGGAGAACTTGTCCGCCAGGGGTAGAGACCCTTTACAAGCAGTATATCGAGCCAACAATAGGCTATGCATGTGCTGCTTGGGGCTGTAACCTGGCGGCAACGAACCAACTAAAAATCGAGAAAATCCAAGAAAAATCTAAACCTACTGAAGGACCATACCGGAAGGAAAATTATCCATCGAACAGTGGAGTCTCTCGTAGAGGCAAGTGGGAGGGATCGTGGAGATGGACCACAAGCATTTCACGTACATACAGAAAGTGTGTGGGGTCACGGTCTGAACATCGGGAAAAGATGGCTCGACTGTTGAGAAGTGTCGGAATCACCTGAACACGTTAGTTAATGGTTAAGACGGTGATTCTGTTTTGGCTTAATTAATAATAATAATAATAATTACAAGAGCGCAAACTGGGAGGGATATGCTAACTTCAAAACTCTGATACTAAACTGTTCAAATCAATCGACGGAGCTGTCAAGTACCTAAATGAGGCGATCTTGCTGGGTAGAAAACTATTTATTCCAAAATGCACTTACCATCACTTCGACGAAAATTTCGATCAGGAGACAAAAATCCTTACCAGGAAAAGAAACTTTCTTAAAAAGAATCTAATTTCTATTCCCGAAGGAAGAAAAAAAATAAAAAAACCTCAACGATTCCATCGCTAAGAAACTAAAAGCATCCCAAAGAAGATGGGAAAAACAAATCAAAACGCTTTGAAAAGAAAAATCTGCCCAACGCATGTGGAACGCTCTCAAAAAGTTCTGACCTGCCAACCACTGCACAGACTCAGAACAGACAAGTCAATCTGAATTGAGTAAACTCGTGAAATTCTACGCCGGAATCAGCCACAAGAATCATCTTAAGATAAACTCATATTATGTAAACAATGAACCAAAGAAATCAAACACACCCACCTATATATCCCCTGCTGAAGTTGCAGCGGTGATTACCAGTACAAAATCATCCCTATCCTGTGGACCAGACTTGATTCCAACAACCTTGCTAAAGCACCTTGGTCCGATCGGAATTGATTCAATGACAAACATTTTCAACTATTCTGTTAACCAAAATCAAATACCAAATATATGGAAAAATTCTTTTATACGCCCAATCCTCAAGCCGAGCCGACCGAAGAACGTCCCCTCCTCCTATAGACCCATTTCACTTTTATGTTTAATTGCAAAGATTCTTGAAAAACTAATTCTCAATTTGATTACCCCTATTCTCCCCCTTACATACATCCAACATGGCTTCAGGAGTAATTTCTCTACTTCGACACATCTTACCACATTAACCCAGTTTATAATGAAAGGTTTTGCAACTAGACCTCATCTCAAATCAATTGTATGCTCATTCGATCTTCAGAAAGCCTTTGATTCAATCTCCAGAAAGATACTGACTCAAAAATTTTTAACGTTATTCCATGCAGCACATAATCCACATCTGCTTGCTTTATTCACCCTTTTATCAACTAGTGCTTATTTTTAGTACCTTGACACATTTTTCCTATTCTTATTTGATATTCGGTTCTCGCACTTTAATATCAAATACGTAACTCTTTATAGAACTAATCTTCTGGTGTAATTTTCCTTTTATGATTTTGAGCATCGAACCCAAGATTATCGCTTAGAGGAAAGTAAATTTTTCAGGAAAAAATATATATTCTGTCATTTTAAATAAGAACTATAATTGTGTGATTCGTCTTTATATTGATAGTTTTTGAATAAATGCTAAACATGGAAGATACAATAAAATTGTCGAGTGTATCAATCTTCATCTGTGCCAAATAAGTGGAATCAAAAAAGCAAGGAAGTTGAAGGAACATTTAGTTAAGTCAATACTGTCGACGCAAAACTTTAAAATCAAAGCTGATACGTCGATTCGGATGAAATAAAAATTCAGTTCAATAATGAATCAAATATGCTTGTTCACAAAAAAATTAAAATGAGATTACGGGAAATAGGACATTGCACGGAATGAGAATATCTAATGAAAAGTAAGCTTTTGCTACTGACCAAATTGTGGAACTAATCAACTTATTTTTTCTAAAAAAACACTTACGTAGATTTATATCTGTTTCTTTAAAAGCTAATAATCCTAAAACAATCGAGCTAAGTTCTGATGAGTTCATCTGATAATGGCTTTTATTTTTATCACAAGCAATATAGTGAACTTTGTTTGCTAAAATGGTTTCAAGCTATTCTTCTGGTGATATCCTCTTTTAAATTGCCCTTTTTGATTCTTCAAATCGTTGACATAAAACAATGATGTTAATAACAATAAAAAACATAAATAAATGACCAGAAAAGTGAAAAAACTTAGAATTATCATAAAGGAATATTCCCATGCTTCTTCCATGGAGTATGTACTTGCTTAGAGCTTAGCATTTCCAGATCAGAAATAATCCTTCTGCGGGTGTCCGCAGGATCTATTACGTCATCGACGTAGCCTCGTTCTGCCACGGGAATTGCACTATTAAATTTCCTCGTGTATTCATCTTCCTGCGCAGTTGGATCGGCAGAACCCCGGAAAACGATTTGAACAGCTGCCTTTGCACCTAAAACTGCTACTTCTCCAGAAGGCCAGATATAGTTTACGTCTCCACGGAGACTTTTAGAACTCATAACGATATAAGCTCCCCCATAAGCCTGACGATAATTTTTTGATAAAAACTTACCTTCCGAGTAATTATTGTAATTTTAGGTACAGTTGCTTCTGCATAAGCGTAAATTAATTTTGCCCCATGACGAATAATTCCATCATGTTCCTGTTTGACTCCTAAGGACTCAATCTTTTCAAATAACCAGGTAGAAATCCCGGCACATCCACAAACGAAATTATTGGTATATTGAAGGCATCACAAAATCTCACAAATCTGGCTCCTTTAACGGAAGCGTTTATATCGAGACATCCTGTCATAATAAATAATTGAAAACAACCAGCAGCAACTTTAGGCTGGTTTCCAACAATTCCCACAGTCTTTCCATTCATACGTGCGAAACAAATAACTAAATTCTTCGCAAAGTTAGGCATAATCTCAAATACTTTACGGTCATCAACAACCTAATATAAAATGTTAATGAGTCATACATCTCCTATAATATCCAACATATTATAAGCAGCTGTAGACTCCAAAGGAACTGCAGAGCGTAGAGAGGGAACACTTCTATCCCTGTAAGAAAATTACGCTGTTACGAAAGGAACCAAGGATCGTTGCAAGGAATTGTTGGAACTGCAGAACGGTTACTTGATGGTAAAAATGAAAGGAATTCTCTAAGGTTGAGGAGCAATTGTATGTCATTCTCATAAGCAAAATGAGCTACTCCGGAGAGTGTTGTGTGAGGTTTATATCCTCCTAACTGTGCTTGGGTGACATCCTCGTTTGTAACCGTCTTTGTTGTTTAGATATTACAAATACAACCTTGACAACGTCGGGGCCGGTAATAAACATATAAGATTCTTTGGTCATAAAAACAAAGTCAGTAATGGCGGGAGAGTATACAGCTCCGCCAGCACATGGGCCCATTATTACAGAAATTTGGGGAATGACACCAGAACTAATCACATTTCTCTGTACGATTCATTAAATAATCACTACTTTAAATATCTCAGCAAATCCAGTCAGCGAACTGCAACCTTCCTGAATTCTTGCTCCTCCAGAATCGTTCAATCCAATGACAGGGGCTCCTACATTGAGAGCCATGTCCATTATCTATTTATTGAACTATAAAATAAACTTTGCATATTTTATTTGAGTGCACTTCTGAGAGAGATCCTCCGAGAACAGTAAAATCCTAGACATAAAATAAAATTTTGTATATAAAAGGAATATAAATCTTAATAAACACGCCACTTTAAGTCATATGTGGCGTGATATCGTGGCATACAAAATACCATAATTTAAAGGGTTTAAATAAGCTTATTATTAACTAACCTGACTAAATAAAAATATTTTCTTTCCATTGACCGTCCCGTGGCCAGTCACAACTGAATCTCCATAAAATTTTTGTTTATCAAGACCAAAGTTTGTTGACTGATGAGTAACCAGTCCGTCAAACTCTACAAAAGAGTTCTTGTCGCATAACAATTCAATTCTCATTCTGGCGGTAAGTTTTCCCTTTAAAATGTTCTGTAGATGTTTTTACTTTATTCAGCTGAGATTGAATTCTTTTGGAACCACCGCCTTCTTTTGAGGATTTTTTAGCAGCTTCGAGGTCTTTCATGGCTCTTAGACTTTGTTCTACTTGAGAACTTGAAGATCTCCATATTAAACTGGTAGGAAAAGAATATCGACATAACAATGGGCTTATCATTTGGAATGCGATTTTATTTTTATTTAATATAAAAGTATATTGTTCTATGAAATATTTTAAACTAATATTAATTAGATAATTTTTAATTAAATCAGGAGTCTCTCTGAGAGCTTGAATCTACACTATTATTATTAATGCACTTATTGTAGTGCCATATAGTCCCACCTGTGCAACACCCAAAATAATGTTATTGACGAGTCTCCTCCATTTTCCTCGGTTAAGCGCTGTGAGCCGCAGCCTGTCCAAGTCCTCACCGGTCTTGAGACAGGATTTGATTTCGGCAAAATCCGCGTTCAAAACGACAGGTAACGTAGTGCGTAGGCGTCCCCGGAACCGTGGTTTGCCGCATTGGAAGTAATCCTCCATCACTGTATTTGCGGGTCCCCTGTGGTCCATTCGCAGTATTTGTCCAAATAACTTCCACCGGGATTCAGAAATGTCAATACAAAGTGGCCTTGTAGAACACTTTTTGTATAACGACTCCCGGGATATTCTATAGGGCCACTGCATTTTGAACAGTTTTCTCAATTGTCCTCTGTGAAAACTGTTAAGACGTGTCAGTTCCGTATCTGTGCAACCCCAAGTGGAGGAGTTATACATTAACACGGGTCTCACAAGGCATTGTAAAGCCTTGTCCGGAGTTGAACACTCGCTGATCCATATGATAGCCATTCCTTCTAGAGTTTGTGCATTGCTGCAGATACCAGCATTTTTTTCCTTGCAATATCCTCACTGTCTCTCAGAAGAGAGTTTTTGTACATGGCGTCATCTTTCATCGATTTTGTCACTTTATCTTGTTACTTTTACAAAAAGGAACTATTCAGTTTTTTTCTTTGTTTACATAAAGGAACTATTTTCTTAATTGCTCCGGTGCAAGTTCGAGAAGTTCTATTAATGAGGACTTGTCTTCGGATATCAAGTCCACGTAATAGTTGTATGCCTATCACGTAGTAAGTCAGAGAAAGAGGAGTGTGAGAATTTTTAATCTATTTTTGGATAGATTAAATTTGAATTATATTGAGATTATGCAAAAAATACATGCAGAAATTTTGCCCAGTTAAGCAAGATGGCCTCCTACAATGGAGTAACTTTCCATCGTATAATCCAAGTAGGTGATCCCACAGGAACAGCACAAAATGAGTAGTCAATATATAAGGAAATTTTTGGCGATGAACTTACTGATAGCTTGAAACACACTTGAGCAGGGATTTTATCAATGGAGAATTATGGAAAGGATTTGAATGGATCTCAGTTTTTTTGCGAAATCTTGGAAATATGCCTGTTTCGTTCGGTCGGTAGATCAAATTTAACATAACAATGGACATCCAAGCATGACAAAGACTTACAAAATAAATGTTTTGGAATGGCCAAGTCAATCTCCAGACCTCAATCCAATCGAACATTTATGGAAAATGTTAAAAATGAAAGTTGGTTTAAAAAAACCCGAAAAACACTCACGAATTGAAAACAATTTGCTATGAAGAATGGGAAAATATTACTCTTTTTAAATGTCAGAAGCCTATTTATCCTTACAAAACAAGATTGGAAGCAGTACTGCCAGCAAAGGGAATACAATTAAATATTAATTTGATTTCGTTCCATGACTTTTTTCCTTCAATAAATTAACTTTTACATAAAAATCGCTAATTATTTCATTATAACTCAAGTTAGTATATTTTTTTTGAACAATTAATCTACAATTTCCTATATTTTTAATTTCTTTTTTAAACTACAGTATTTAATATTATTTTCAAGGAGAATTATTAAACTTAATCAAAATATGCAAGCGTTCCATGACTTTTTTGCTCGAACCTATTTAAAGCTATAAACGAACATGTGCTATCTCTATATAACAAGTATATTGGTCTAATTGAGGTTAAAGTAATAAATAAAATAATTCGATACAAATTATTAGATTTTCGAAGCAAACAAGCAATAATTATACTTATCCGGTAACAAAACTGGAAAAAGATTACGATCAGTTCAATTATGCTCGTAAGATTTATCTCTGATTTTAAACTTGGAAATGGTTCTTGCAACATTAATTTTTCAATTCTTCCGCCAAAAATCTCCTAGAAAACAAATTTGGCAATGATTGAAGAATGTTTCAGATATAAATACGCTCTGGATAGCAACGTTAAACGTAAAAAACTTTTATTGAGATTCCAGAATTAATCTTTAGTGAATCAGATATTTTCTAAAAATTTTCACTATGTTCAGTTTTGTGTGTTATCTTGACTATTCTGTTTCTTAAATTACCTGATTCATTAGAATTTTTAATTGATGAATTTTGAATAATTATAAAATATAAATTAAATGAATAAAATCAGTTAATTAAAATCTAAAACACGAGAATCGACACCGATGGCTACCATAAATAATAAGTAGTTATTTAATCCATTTAAATGCTGTAGTTGTTACGTAGAAAGATGGTTTTTAAAAAAGAATAAAATTCATACTTAGCCCGTTAAATTAGTCTGAATATATAAACACAAAGATATTATTAAAACAAAGTACATCATATTGATTTTTAGTATCTAAACTCCACACAACTTCTAGATCTATAAGAGCGAAATGAAGTTAGTTTTACGATTTGTTCTAACATGAAATATAGACTATTTTTACAAAAAGTAATTTAAAAAATAGTTTTTTACAGCCAGACAGATTTAAATAAGCCTCGACATAATTTTCAAAGGTTTACAGAAACTGAGAAGATGACCAAGAGGAAGGTTTATCGAGCGTCGAGTTTATTCAGAAAATTCACTACTTAATTAGCAGACTAAGTAGTTAATGAGTTTATTTAATAAAGGGTTAAAATGTCAATTAGTACTATTTTATTGTGTTTCGAAGATATTTTTATCTTTAAATTTCCACATGTAACATGTGAAAAAAATTGCCAACAACTATTAGTAAAAATTAAAGCACTTACAATTAGAAAACCCATTATTCCAGTTCCTATATAAATGTAGAGGGAAAGCTCATTTATATTATTTAATAAAACTGACGGACAAGTCTAAAATAAAATAAATACTAAAACCTTTGATATATCGCAATTATGGCTAAGACAACAAGTCTCTGGTAATATTCGTATATCTTGTGAAGTCCCGTTATTATAACCACAACAGTTAAGCTAGAAAGAATTAGATAAATATAAGATTTAATCACTTTTTTATGAAGATCGTCAATAAACTTGATGTTTTTATCGTAATCATCAATTAAAGCCTTGAAGAATGAACGAATTCCCATTTTTATTACAGGCTGAAAGCTTAACAATGCCGAAATAATTGCTATGCAAAGAATCAGGACGGTTAAAAGACCGACAATAAGCTAAAATTAGATAAAATCTATTAGAATACTAATATTTTAATGCATTTATTTTTTCTGGATATAGATATGAATCCACTAATTGAAATCAAAAAGATGAAAATTCCAGATAAGCAACCTATCGCAATAGGAAGTGAATATAGAATGAGATTATTTTCATAAGTGTTTAAAAATTTAAACTCTATTCCATATAGAGATGAGATTGCAATAAATCCCAATGAAAGTAACTATGAATAAAATAAGTTAGAAACATTTAAAACCAGCAATAATATAGATAAAAAAATTATAACTCCATTTTTGAATGTCGCTGTTTCCATTATTTAATTTGTTATTTAAAATGCAAAATCAGTATTATATTATTGTTTTCAAATAAAAATAAGATAGTTAATATAATTTAAAAAATAAATAAAAATTATTTTTAATAGAAACTGCTCAGAAATGTGAAAAATTTGTAATTTTTAAATGAAATTAAAATGACTCGTCCTACAATACGACTTTTTTCAAAACAAATTATGCTTTTTCAGACCAATTATAAAAACTAAGACGAGATATAAAAAAAACTCCAAGGTTAAACTTATAAATTGGTCAAAACAATCAAATTTACGTTTTAATTCGTGGACCATAGAAATTATCAATTCCGAGTTAAATTAGGCTAATCAGATTTTCTTATGCAGTTATTCATTGAAGTAGGAACTAGGAAATAAATCCAGTCGGTTATGCTTAAAAGAAGCTGAGGAGTATGTTCATTGAGCTTAGACACGGTGTGAAGGTTGACAACGAAAAAAACAGATATTTTGATTTAATGACTTAAATCTCAAAATACACATTTCTACGATACATTCAATCTAGATTCAATCAATCTTGCCTTGAGTTAAGATTTGAGTTAACTTAGTCTTGTGTCAAAACGTGATTGAATCTTGACACAAATTTTTAAATATAGCAAATAAAGATTTAAGGCAAATTCGTTTAAACCCAAAATCTTGTTATCGTTTAGTTTCATGCTCAAATAATTACAAAAAAATGCAAGAATTGTTGTTAATTATCCAAATTTTTGACAAAAATGTATTTTGAAAGTGATAATCTTTGATTCTAGTGTCTGTGACTCGATCGTAAAATTTTGCGATAAACAAATCGTGAAGATATCGGGATATGAAGGGTCAACGATTTAATGTCAAAAAAAAGAATAAATCTTAATTAATAGCTAAAGTTAAAATTAGGATATTATTAATATTGTAGTTAAGGTAAACTAATAATTAGACGACTTTCAAATTTTTGCTTCCCGAGTTCCCATAACTCCACTTTGATCTTCCCCGCCATGATCCTCAATCTCCTCCTGGGGCGTGCAGTCTCTGGGCCTCTTAAGGGACTTGCTGATCTTCATAGAGAAATTATATTTCCGCCAGTCCCTATTTACGGAATTTGCAGAGTCCAGAATTTCACTGAAGCCATGTTTGTACTCGACAAACATGCTATCCAGAGTGGCCTTCAGCGTTACAGTCTGGATGTAAGACCGAACACGTTCTTCAATCCCAAGGAGCTCCATGTACTTGCGGTAGATTGTTGAAACGATTCCATCCCACGTAATGACAATTGGCACAATCTTCACCTTAGCCTTGTGAATCAGTTGTAATTCACTAGCTAAAATGTCGTATTTGTGCAGTTTTTCTACTTCCACACTCTTTAGGTTATCTATTGAAGTCACACCCACTTCAATAAGCCATATTAGGTTCTCTCTTTTGTCGTAGAAGAAAATGTCGGGTTTGTTATATTGAATTTTCAACTCTGTTGGAATTGTTGTATCAACTCGTATTTCTGCCAAGGTGTTGCACATAATACTCTGGACAGAGTGATTTTTCAGTCTTCTTGATTTTTTGAATCCAAATCTACGGCACAAGTGCATGTGGATGCATCTCACAATTTCATTGTGTCTTCTCGTATAATCCGAATTAAGCATCCTGTTGGATCTATACCATTTTCAAGTCAATTTGTCAAAAATGAACCCCAAATTTACAATTACAAACTTCAAATGTCATCTGAAAAAATCAATTTGTCAATTATAAATTTCAAATGTCATCTGAAAAAATTAATTGAAAATTTTAAAATCAGTCAAATTAATTAATAGAGAATTAATGTCGTGAACTTGAGGGTTAGTCCGACGACGAGCACTGCGGATAGAGAGGCAGTTCCCGCGAAGAATTGCAACCGAGATGCGCTGGAAAAGCCACTCGTCTCCCTCCGGTCTTTGTATTCTGTGAGATTCTTCCTCCCACCCCGTAACAGATTTTCTACTTCTTTCCAACCACACCGGAGGTCTCAAAGGCTAGGGGGACAAACTCAACGACGTTCGGAAGCACAGCGTACTTCGTCAACTTCCTTTCTTCTGCCAGCGCACATGCGTAATTATAAAATTAATTTGTTAATTATAAATTTCAAATTGAGACTTCCGGTTCCTTGGGCAGTAAGGCAATCAGCTTCGTTCAGGAGATCGGGTCCCGCATGTCTGCTATCACAGGCGACGCCCGCGAATCGAGATGGTTTTTCGAGCGGATATCCCTTGCGATAGTACGCTCTAATTCTTTCTCGATTGCGTCGGCTTCCCGCCCATGAAGCTTTTAATTAATTAACTTGTAGTTTTTTTTTGAATCTTTAGGTTTATAAATAACAAAACAATTGTCAGTTAACTAAATTAACCCAGCCGAACGGATTGCTTGCGCGTTCCCGCGCGTTCCCGATTACTTGTAGTCTTAATAATAAAATGGTAGGTGTGTGTCTGTCCTGTCTGTCTGTCTGTCTGTGTGTGCACACCAACTTCAAATTGGCAATACGATGTCCTCGACTTACATGATGAGGTCCTTAAAACCTTCCCCCCCAAAAAAAATTAAAAAAAATTTTTTGCAGTTGGTTAAAATGAACAACTACATGTCCTCGACTTACATGATGGGGTCCTTAAAACCTTCTCCCCAAAAAAAATTAAAAAAAAATTTCTGCATTTTGGTAAAATGAACAACTACAATGTCCTCGACTTACATGATGAAGTCCTAAAACCTTCCCCCCCAAAAAAATTAAAAAAAAATTTTCTGCATTTTGGTTAAAATGAACAACTACAATGTCCTCGACTTACATGATGAAGTCCTTAAAACCTTCCCCCCCAAAAAAAATTAAAAAAAAATTTCTGCATTTTGTTAAAATGAACAACTACAATGTCCTCAACTTACATGATGAAGTCCTTAAAACCTCCCCCCCAAAAAAAATAAAAAAAAATTTTCTGCAGTTTGGTTAAAATGAACAACTACAATGTCCTCGACTTACATGATGGGGTCCTTAAAACCTTCTCCCCAAAAAAAATTAAAAAAAAATTTCTGCATTTTGGTTAAAATGAACAACTACGATGTCCTCGATTTACATGATGAGGTCCTTGAAACCTTCCCGCCAAAAAATCAAAAATATTTTCTGCATTTGATTAAAATGAACAACGTTAATGTCCTCGACATTCATGATGAGGTCCATTAAACCTTCGAGGCAAAAATCTTACGTATTAAGAATATCTTTGATGAAAACGACAGCGAGAATATTAACACTGATGAACTCCTAATTATTCGCGAGAAAGAAATTCAATTCATCCTATGTTTTTCTCTTTAAAATAAATGCATATACCATTCTCGACATGAATCAAAATTAAAGCTATTATCATATTTGACTTTGACAGAATGTGCAATTACAGATTGCACGACTTTGAATAGAGTGTGCAATTAACAGATTTTGAAAAACCACTTTGATAGTTGAAACCACATTAGCACAATCATTAACACAATTTACCACCAATTGACGCACGACCTTGAATAGAGTGTGCAATTAACAGATTTTGAAAAACACTTTGATAGTTGAAACCACATAGCACAATCATTAATACAATTTACCACCAATTGACAGCGCCATCAGAAGAATTTGCGTAAAAATCTTAACTATTTAGTTAGTTTTTCGTAAAGATAGAATTTATTTTCGGTATGCCTCTTTTCCTAAACTTTTTATTATTCAAAAATAATTTTTTCAATAGATAACCGAAGGAGGGAAGACGACCTAAGAAAAGAAGTTTTTCGTAAAGATAGAATTATTTTCTGTATGCCTCTTTTTTCCTAATATTTTTTACTAGCTCGGCAGCTCGCTTCTCTCACCGCGACCTAGCTCCTGCGGAGGGCCTGTTTCATCAAACAACTATAAGTTTATGTAGATGTATAAAACTACCTGGTTTAATGTAACCATATTCTATCGCCTGTTGATAAAAGATGTTTGTCGTCCGTCCTTCCTTGGCATATATGAATAAATTTTCTCTTCTGCCTACCCTCGAGCATCCCACATACAGCTGTCCATGTGAAAAGCACTCACTCTCTAAAATAACCCAACTACCTTTAATGACTGTCCCTGGGCCTTGTTTATTGTCATTGCAAAACTCATCCTCAAAGGAAATTGCAGCCTTTTAAATCTAAATGGTGATTCATCAGAAATTATCGGAATTCGTGGATATAACATCCTCCCTCTATACTTACCTGTTAATGTCGTCGCCTCTATTACGTTAGCCATCAAATTTTTGATACTAACCTCGTTGTTGTATATATTATTTTTATTCAAAAAAAAATTTCAAATGTCATCTGAAAAAATCAATTTGTCAATTATAATTTCAAATGTCATCTGAAAAAATCAATTTGTCAATTATAAATTTCAAATGTCATCTGGATAATTCAATTTGTCAATAATAAACTTCAAACGTCATCTGAATAATTCAATTTGTCAATTATAAACTTCAAATGTCATCTGCAAAACTTAAATTTACAATTTTGAAATTCAAGTTTGCATTTTATCAAAATATTGTACACCCCTCGACATTAAAATCCGAACACTTAATTTTTAGCAAATTTTTAATCATTTTTAATAAAAGAATTTATTTGAGCTTCTTTATTTGTATTATTTTAACTATTTATATATTTAAATATATATTCAAACATATAATTTTAAAGAATAAAGCAAAAACACGGAAATTTCATGACAAAAAAACCGAACGAATAAAGAATCCTAATTTCATCTTGACTGAACTTGGGTGGCCTTCCAGATCCAGCCTTTCTGCACGTAATCTCGGTTTTTAGATATTTTTTAACAAAGTCCCAAACAGTTGTCTTCGGTATATTTACGATGTCCGAAATCATTTTATAGGAGAAATTTTGATTATATATAAAGATATAATTTGTCCTTTTTTGAAATATTCATTTCTGTCTAATAAAAATTGTATTCTGAGAGTTGAACAAAATCCGTTCGGAATTTTTTGTCACTAGAAAACACGTTTCTGCTTTAATTTGAAAATTATATCTTCGAATATATATTTAAAATATAAATAATTAAAATAATACAAATAAAGAAGCTCAAATAAATTCTTTTATTAAAAATGATTAAAAATTTGCTAAAAATTAAGTGTTCGGATTTTAATGTCGAGGGGTGTATTACTAATTGTAATCATATTATGGGAACCAGAACAAATTTTATTATTACAGTACGACCCCGGTTTGGGGCAGACCCCATGGGTGGGGGCACCCTCGGGTTCTGGGGCACCCCCGTTTTAGGGGCAGTTTTTGAAACAGTAAATTTTTCATTCTATTATTTATTTTTGATGACCCCGGTTTGGGGCACTTATTTAATTTATTTAATTACAAAATGTTAGTTTATTATTAATTATTAATTAATACTATTATTTCACGTGTTTATTTTGACTTTAGTATGGTTCGTAAAAAGAATTCAAAGATTAATTATGAAACAAAAATAAAATCGCTAAAGATATAAAACATGGTCAATTTTCAGAAAGAGATCTTGCTAAAAAGTATAAAACGAGCAAAGGTATCTTTTTAACTAATTATTAATTACAGGTACTATTTCTCGCATTAAACAATTTTGTTTATTTTTTGACGCGGGATTAACTGAATCCGATAGAATCAAGGAATCACATGATCCAAATAATGAATTAGATAGATTAGTTTTTGAAACTTTTCTACGTCTGAGAGATGAATTTCTTCCAATTTCTGGAACTATCTTAAACTGATTGCAAAAAAATTATTCTAAAAAGATAAATTATGAATCATTTAAGGCATCAAATGGATGGCTAGACCGGTTCAAGAAAAGACACGAGTTGCTATTTAAAACTATAAGTGGAGAAAAGAATTCATCTGACCTTTCTACGGTTTCCAATTTTTTTGCTGATTATGACAACTGTTTGGAACTGTAGGAAGTGAAAATATTTTTAACTGTGATGAAACAGCTTTATACATAAAGCGAACGCCGTCGAAATCTTTTGTTCAATTTAATGACAAATGCAATGGAATTAAAATGAGCAAAGAGAAAGTTACCCTTCTCCTTTGTTGTAATGCACTTGGTGAAAAGTTAAAACCTCTATTAATTGGAAAATTCAAATCTCCTGGTGTTTAAAAAATTTTAACGCTGAGGATCACGGAGTACTATATGCTGCATCAAAAAATTCGTGGATGACTAGTGATATTTTTGGGAAATGGTTATGGAAAGTAAATCAAGATATGATCAATGAAAAGAGAAAAATTGTCTTAATACTGGATAATGCGAGCTGTCACAGAAATCAGAATATTCCAATGTTTATTTACTTTTTCTTCCCAAAATACGACCGCTTTAATTCAACCCCTAGATATGGGAATAATAAAATCCTTCAAGTCCCTCTATTTTAATAAACTGATTGATTTTACTCTTATTTGAAAAAGAACAGCTTTCTGATTTGAATTTGAATAATGTCAATTTAGACAAGTCATTACAGTTGTCGGGGAGGCATGGAAAATGATGTCAGAGACAACGATAATTAATTGCTGGCAGAAAATAAATGAAAACAGATCAAAGGCTATGGAACCATTAACACGCATAAATCTTCAACAAATGCTATACCAAACTGCCACTTTTCTTGCACTCAAAAATTTGCATCACTCGATTTTGTCAATAGACTGATCTATATTATTATTATTAGCACTTCCCCTAGGAACATAAACAAGGAAAGGAAAGAGTTATATCCCCACACGTGCCACACACGATACAATCTTCTTAACCATCGTTTGGCATCCTCTGCGGTTTTGTGCAAGCCATCGCAGTTCGTCCAAGTCCTCGCATTGTTTCAAGGTTTTGCCCACGTGTTTCAGATCGTGTTCCAGCGCAACCGGCAGTGTTGTGCGGGGACGTCCGCGAAACTTTGGGCTATCCGAGAGGAAGTACTCTTCCATGGCTTGGTAAGCAGGTGAGGACGGGTCCATTCTCGGACGTGTCCGAAGAGCCTCCAGCGGCCATCTATGATGTCCTGGCTGACTGGCACTGAGTTACTGAGTTTGTAGAGCGATGAGTTGTTAATTTTCTTCGGCCAATGCAGGCCATTTAGGACGCGAAGCTATTTTCTGTGAAACGAGTCAAGATTCTTTAGTTCGGTGTCAGAGATGCCCCATGTAGATGAGTTGTACAGTAGTACCGGTTTGACAAAAGCGTTGTAGATTCTAGAGCGTAGTGATGGGTTCCCGGGACAATATCGTAGCCAATCTTTCATGACAGATTTTAGAGCAACAGCGGCCAGTAGCTTTCTCCACATGATGTCTTCTCGGTCTCCAAGCAGAGAGCCAAGCTTCTTCGAAAGTCTCCATTTTTCCATGGTTTGGGTATCGAGCGTGATACATCGACCACGTCAGTCTTGTCCGTGTTCATGATTAAGAACCATTCTCCAAGTTTATCCGGTGCAATCTCCAATAGTCTGAGTATGGCGGATTTGTCAGTGGACACAAAGTCGACGTCGTCAGCGTAAATCACTTCAGTTATTGACTTGTCATATAGACCTCTCAGCTCTCGTAAAGCAGCCTCAAGGTAGATCACAAATAACAGAGGCGAGAGAGAGTCTCCTTGGGGGGTTCCCACATTTGTTGGAAGGATCTGGACGACGTTGTCCCAAGGCGAACAGTGAGGTCCGTTTTTGCCAATAAGACCTGTATCATTCTGATAGCATCTTCATCTAAGAAACTCCGTAGAACCCTCATGAGGAGATCGCGATGGATGGAATCAAAAGCTCTTGACATATCGATACCCAGGATTCTCGTGGCACTTTTGTATCTTTGGTGGGTTGCACACCGCCATCGGTGGCCCCAAAGAACATCTGCGGTTGAACGTTCTTCTCTGAATCCACTGTGACTCAGTGACAGAAAGTCATTGACTTTGTCTCCAATACGATCCAGCACGATCAGCGAGAGGACCTTCCTCAGGGAGTTTAACAAAATGACTGGGCGGAGATTTTCTACTGGACCAAGAGGTTTGTTCGGCTTTTGAATAGGGATGAGAACTCCAGAGCCCAGCGGGAGTGAGTCATTTGTAGCAAACATATCGTTGAGGATGCATAGAAGAGATTCGGGCCCGTATTTCAGCAGCTCCGCATTAATGTTGTCCGGTCCCGCAGCTCGGTTATTCTTGAGCCTGCTAACAGCCTTTGTAACTTCCTTCAAGGAGATTGTATTCTTCAGTCGTCGTGCTGGGCCAGAGAAAGGCGAGATTTGTTCGGTGTTAGCGTTAAATCGTTGTTCAAAATAGTCCGCAATGACTCCCCGTTCTCCCGGGTCAGATATTTGAACTCATTACGGTTTGGAGTCGAAGTTTGGGGCGGTTTTTCTTCTCTTAAGCAACCGTAAAGCCATAAACGTGCGTGCATTATCTTTGAGGGTTTCCAGTTCTCCAAGACGGGAAGCCAGGATATCCCGCCATATTGGAGGTTTAGGGTCTTTATTTGTTTTTGGATGGCAGCACGCCGGCCTTTCAGTGCGAGTTTGGTATCCATATCTTTGGTGTTCTCAGTCCTCAGCTTAAGCTCCTTTTGCACAACTGACAAGGCAAGAGCATCCGGGTGACACAGCCCGATAGAGTGCGTATTTTTTGGCTGCTTTCCAACATATTTATTTGCCGCCGAGTGAATGTTGGCTGACATTACCTTCCAAGCGGCTGAAGGCATAAATAATTTCTTCAGATTGAATCTGCCGATGACTATCTTGTGGTCACTGTCACGACGAGCCGAGCCCATAAGACGAGAGTCTTGTAGAAGCCATGTGTCTCTTTGGCGACACACAATGTAGTCAATTTGGTTGTAGATCGGCACATAGTTCCCGTCTTCACCACGTCTCCTGCCAGTCCAGGTAGACTTGTGCCGAGCAGGGTGATCAAAGGCCGTGTTGCATAGGAATAGCCCGAGTGTTTACAGAAATTAGCCAAGGGCTCCTGGGAGGTTTCTATATCCTCTTTCCGTGCCGTCCAATAAAAGTTTCAGTGCCTCGACGGATACCAGCCTTGGCGTTCCAGTCGCCGACGACGAGCAGGAAGGTGGACGATTGTAAGGATAGGTATGTCCGGGTCAGTACCTCATAGAATTCATCGATTTCTTCAGGAGCGTTGACGATTCTGCAACTATGCGGGGCGTATACGTTAATGACCGTTGCGACTGCATTGGGCCTGCCTTTACCGCCGATTTGTACTTGGATTGCTGAAATCCTATCTGTAATTCTCCTTTGCTGAAATTTTATTTGTTAAATTAAAAATCAAAAAGGTCTTCACCACGAGTAACTCGGGGATAATACCTTTCAACCCGGTTAACAAATCCCATTAATTTTTGTGGTGTTAAAACCTTTTTTGCCTCTCCTGCGATTTCTTCCAACATTTTTAGCCTATATTCAGAAATTGAAGAACCAT
This sequence comes from Octopus sinensis, assembly GCF_006345805.1. Lineage (NCBI taxonomy): Eukaryota > Metazoa > Mollusca > Cephalopoda > Octopoda > Octopodidae > Octopus > Octopus sinensis. Next base: position 438,445 of record NW_021832226.1, on the reverse strand, counting down.
CCGAAGTTTTTTTATAATTGAGAATTATTGGCATCTTTTCTCTTAGCATTTTTTTTACTTCTGCTTTGAAAGTACTCCAGGCTAATTCAATTGGGTTTAATAAGTAGGAATATGGAGCCAATCGTAAAAGTTCAATATTTTCTTCTTGATCAACAACTGATTCCAATTGATTGTGAACAGGAGCATTGTCAATTATAAAAGTGGGATCTTGTACGCCTGAAGACCTGCATTCATTAATTAACTCTTTCATCCATTTTTTACAATCTTCTCCTCTGTAAGAACCTCTTTTGCATTGAAAATTAAACAATGTTGGAGCAGACATTGCACTTATGCAATGTAAGTTAGAGTCTCTCGAATTTGGAGTAATGACAAAAGAACGAGTTTTTGATCGTCCTTCTTTTCTTTTACAATATAAATTAAAATTGGATTCATCGATCCAAATTAAAGTTCTTCCAGCAGACCTTGCTTTAAACAAGCAATCCAAATAATATATTCTTTTTTCTTTATTTTCAGGTGAATTCACATTTGCAAACATTTTCATTAATTCATTTAGTGACTATTTTCGTGCAGGATGAAATGCAAAAGTACCAATAATTGTACAAAGATAAAGCATGTTCATTAATTGCCTTAAACAAATTCACCGAATTTAGTTTCGTATTCGACAATCTTTCGATACGTTGTTGAACCTCAATCCGTAAATTTTTCAAAACTTCATCTTTAACAACCTGACTAAACTTATTTTCCAATACACCCAAATAACGGTAACTATCCAGTCCATCTAGCAATTTGGCATCATTTCTCAATAAACAACTATTTGTTGCCGACTTCTCACAATTCTTTTCCAAACCCGAAGCTTTAAAAAATAAATCCACGTCTTTCATCATACACCCGAGTGTGACCTCATCTTTGGCGAGGAGTTTCAAATCATCAATGAACAAAAAATGGTTCGTAGAAAAAAACACTGAATTTTCTTGATCGGTATTGACTGATAAATTTGGGTATTTAGCTGATAACAATCTGCTCAACGGATCCAAAGTCAAAATAAACAACTGAGGAGACAGGGAATCTCCTTGGAGTATTCCACGTTCTATTTTAACAATTCCTAGATGCTGCTTTCCTAATTTGAGGGAGACCTTCCAATTTGGAATTATTGACATTACAAACTTTGTTATCCATTCAGGAAGCCCGGAGTTTTTCAGAATCACTGCAAGGAATTCGTGATTGATTGAGTCAAAGGCTTTTTTTACGTCTACCCATGAAGAAAATAATTTATACTCATGTGACCTGTTCACACAACAGTTAATAAGTGCTTGCTCCTTTGCACCTTGACAATGCCTCTTAGTGCCAAGTTGACACTCAGAGATTAGATTGTATATTTCCACATACAGTCCGACCCCCAAATGGGGCACCAAGTGCCCCAAAATGCGGGGTGCCCCAAAAACAGGGGTTTGTTATTTTTTTAAAAATTAAACCATTAATAAACATCAAAAAACATTTTTACTAAAATATTCAGTTATTTTCTTTTATTTGTAGAGTTTTGTCTGATATTGTTCGTCAATTCAGCCGAAAATCAAAAAAATCTCGGAGCATACTTGGTGCAACATTAGAAATTTTTTCTTCTAAATTGTTAAGCAGATCTTTTGTTTTTGCTACGACATTTTCACTATTTTCGGTTTCTGAATATGTATCATAAACATTATTGTTCATGTCTTCGCATTAACCAAATCTTGAACATCAAAATTTTTTAGACACCGAGGTTTTTTTATATTTTCCAATAATCAATGGATTAAGTTTTTCCCCGATTAAACTGCAGCATAGAAGAACAGTGAGTCTTTCTTTCCCTTGTTTATAACCAAAACACGGTTCGCCTTGTTCACAAATGATTTTTGAGGAGTTCTTTTTATAAAAAGCGCAGTTCATCACAATTAAATATATTCTCAGGTCCATATTTTAATACTTTCTGGTCATATTTTTCAAAATAATTTTTCACATAAGATAAATCACATGAAGCTTTTTCACCACATATTGACTTGAATTGAAGTTCATGCCGCAATTTAAATCTATCAAGCCACCCATTGGAAGCTTTAAAAGAAGTAAATCCAATTTTGAAGCTGTAACTAAGGCAATTTTTTCAAAATAGGGCCTGAAATCGGAATTTTATCTACGCGTAGTCTTTGAAATATTTCAAAGACTTGATCATCAAATTTATCTTTATCGGCTTTAAATGTGTCATATTCCTCAGAAATAGTATTGCCGTGTTGCAAGAAAAGTACAATATTTCGTTTTATTCTTGATATTGTTCCTTTACTTGTGTTGTACTTTTTCATTAGTTGCCTCTCAGATAAATTTTTCTTCAAAATTTCTTTAGCAATCTTCAATTTAGTTTCGTAATCCATAACCACAACAATAAAAATAAATTGAAAATAAAACAAAAAATAATTAATTTATTATAATTTTATTTAATTCCTTATAAATGATTTTATGGTGCCCCAAAAATTCCATAATTTTTTATCGATTTTTATTTTTTTTCTGCCAAAATGTACTTTTGAATAAAGTGCCCCAAATTGCGGGGGTGCCCCAAAATCCGAGGGTGCCCCACCCCTGGGGTCTGCCCATTTTGGGGTCGGACTGTACAGCAATTTCTCATTTACACACTTTGTGACGAGTTTATAAAGGCACGGCATACAGGTAATTGGTCTGAAATCACTGGCTTCAGTGGAATTATCCTTTTTCGGAATAAGATAAGTTATTCCGGTATAAAACCAACTCTGGGGTTGACTGCTTCCAATAATGATATTTCTGATCTCATCAAATAGAAACTTATGCAGGGAGTCCAATTTTTTGATGAAGAAGTTGTAAACTCCATCGCAGCCAGGAGCTTTCCAGTTGGAGAGAAATTCGATGATCTTTAAAATTGAGGTGTCATTAACATCAGGTTCGAGATATTCGGCACCAGTGACTCTTCTATTCACACCCAATTGATACTCACTTATATCTCTTTTTTTCCATACATTAGTCCAAAACTTCAAGCAACGGTCAGTGTCAAGACATTATGTTGGATGGTAGAATTGAGTCTTCTATAAAAGGATTTTCTATACAACTCAAAATTTCTGTTATCCTTCCTGAACTGTCTTCTTGAATCAGAAATATTCACTTTCTTATTGAGATTTTTAATTTTATCATTTATGGCTGTCGAAATTCTTTCAAATTCACCACTTTTCAATTTTTTATAATTAAAAGAGCAAAGAATATCCGTTGCTTTCTTCTTCTCCTCATCACTTACTGCTGAGGTAAAAAACTTTGTAATGATAGACTCATTTTCAGTTAAAGACTCAATCTTCCTTTTCACATTGTCCACCCAGTTTGATGGTGAAAATTCTTTCATTGTAATTCGATGATAAGTACATTGTGAGGAATATATCAAAGTAGAAATGTCATTAATCGATTTTGGAGGATTATCTGATGTATATTGGATCAAAGCCCTGTTAATCAAATCGATAACCAGATGATTAATATATTGAGCAGGGACTTTCGGAGTAGGCATTCTTTCTTCAAAAGGTAGTGAACTATTTTCTTCTATCTGACTCAACAATTCTTCATAGCATTTAGTATATAAGGTTAAATTTGTACCACCTTTATCGTTGCTGGAGGCATCATTCCTAGCGTTATCTCTTACTGAAGCATTATTTCTAAATAAAGCAATAAGCCTCTTTAGTTCAGATATTGATTTCTTCTTCCCAAACTTCAGATTGAAGTAATCCACAGTCAAAGGCCATCCTCCTCTAGGCATCCGCTTAAACCGATCTTTGACGAGCCCGAAGAGCTGAGTCATCCATTCTCCAGGATTCGAAGAGTTGACAGAGTCACACAAAGCTTTCAGAGGTAGCAGACTTGTCGATATCTGCTGGGGAGGTCCAGTGAGTGAATTTCCGGAGGAATAAGGACGACCATGAACATTTAAATCCACTCTTCCATTACAATTTTCACTATTATTTTGAGTAGATGCGTCCATAGATATGGTTATTCCATTTTGTAAACTAACCATCCGTACACAATAAAAAATTTCATACACGCTAAGGTTAGGATTAATATGAAAGTTTTTAAATTAAGTATGTTTAAAGTATATGTGTGAATCATTCAGATTTATTTCAATGCAATAGTTTCAAAATAGTTGTCATCAGAAATAATTTAAGTTCGTTTAATCTTTATTCATTTAACAACACAAAAATAAATATTAATCTGCAATTCCAATAAAAAAATTGGTAAAATTAACAGTTTTTACAACTTCCATAACATATTTATGAAAAAAATCACGTTTTCCATCGATTTGGTAAGATTTATTTTTTTTAATTCTGCACACGAAATAAATGTTTTCTTCAATTTCATAAATTATAAGATAGCTCTAAGCTAAAAAAACAAACTTAACATTTTCAGAACAAATTTCTAAAATTTTGTGAACTCCCTCATTATTTAAAGAAGTATCATTATTTAAAGCTTCCCTTATAATCTCCAGGTTTATATCAATTTGAGCAAATTTGTTCTATAATATTATTGGAATATAAAAACTAACATTTAAGAAAGAAAATAAAATATACAGATGTGAATTATTAACTTGTGGAATATAAAATGCAGAGTTGATGAATCCACCAATCATTTTGGTATCAGCCACCAGATAGAGGGCCTCAATTTTTAGTTTTTTGACCAAATTTAATATTCTAAATAATAAAATAATTTAAGATATTAGCATTTAACCGGGGGATAAATGTGCCGACATGTTTGAATTCAATGTCAAAATTATGAGCCATATCTTCAAAATACAACCCAAACTTAAAGCTAATAAATTCACAAACTTTAGAAAGTGTTAAATCCCTGAATTCCAAAAAGAAGACTTTTAGTTGATTTGGAGAAGCATCAGAATTATTAATAGAATGCAAGCGAAGTGAAAAAGATGACATTTTACTTTCTAGAAAATATAAAAACAATTTAACCATTCAACTGTTCATTATATTCAAGGAAAACACTAGCACTATTGATGGAAAAAATGGCATCAAGAGGTTTGAAAGTCATCGTGTAAATCAGCCCATATATAAGGTCCTTTAAAATGATCATATCAACTCTAATTTAATATAACTGTTAGAACAACGTGACAGATTTGTGTAAAATTTGTAGAAAAGGCATTTTGTAGGATACTTCTTCATTGATGTTGTTCTCCAAAATAGAACAAATTTGACTGAGTGGATCGGTTTTAATGAATTCAAATTTTGATAATTTTTGAAGGCTATTTCAATGCAGATATTAATATTACCATTCGATAATTGTTATTCTACAAAGTAAGCATTTCTCTAAGCATTCAACAAAAAATTTCATATCACCAAATATTTCTGGCTTTAAGGAACTAAAAAAATTTTTTGTGATTTGAACAAATTCAGAATATTCAGTTCTTATTTTCTAGTTTTGGTTATTAAAAATGAATTTAATTTAATATTTGTGTTGGGGAACCTCCATAGATAAAGTCTTGATCCGAATAAATGGACATCTTCGATGGCAAATATTTTTATAACTTTCTTCTAACTGCAGCAAATGATCAAGCTTGTCTTTAACCAACACAGAATCAACTTTTCCGTTATGGCGGAGTCTGAACTATTCATTTAAATATAATTGTATACTTTACCGATAATTGTCGATGTCTACTGATATTATTTAATTCATTTAGTTCATTGATAAAAGAATTAACAGCCAAATCAGCATTTTTGCACTGTGTAGAATGCGAAGTGCCCATACTAAAATCAAAATTTATTATGAAATAAATATTTTATTTTTATATAAAAAATATCTCAAATAAATGAAAATTGTAAGAAAGTTAAGGCAAAATACACTAAGGTAAACTTCGAAAACCAGTTTCTTGAAATATCTTTTTAATAGATCAAAACAGAAATTCTGTCTCTTAAGTGTTTTAGTATTGCAGAAAAATCAGACATACATCATGTTCAATCTTACTTTATTTCATAATTTAAAATTGTTGCACGTTGCTGTTGTTGTTGTTCATTTCTTTCTTTTCATTTGTTCATTTCTTTCTTTTCATTTGTTCATTTCTTATTCTATAATCCATTTTTGTAATTGTCATCTATCTAATAATCTCTCTCTTTTTCCATTTCTCTTTGTCATCCATTTTTTAATTGTTTCTATCTTGCTCTCTTTCTATGTCTTTCTGTTTCCAACCCACTTCTGTTCAATGCTCTACTTGCGAAGTTAGTAACAACCGCAAGAAAGGGAGAGTCTAACTGCTGAGGCTGGTCGCCAACTATTGTCTTCTATTACGGATCTATGCAACCGCCTTATCGGGGGTGATTTACCTGACTTTGCACGGACGATTTTCTTTTCTGCTAATCTCACCGCCCTGGGGAAGAAAGATAATGGTGTTAGACCGATCGCCGTCGGCAATATTTTTCGCAGATTGGCCGGAAAGCTTGTCTGCCACGCAGTAGTCCCCGAGCTGGCCCAAAAATTCCTGCCCGCGCAATTGGGAGTTGGAATCAGCGGAGGTTGTGAGTCGGCCGCCCATGCTGTAAGGGAACTAATGGAGACTCCAGAAGAATTTATTTTGGTTAAACTGGACATCTCCAACGCATTTAATTCAGTCAGAAGAGATTTTCTGTTGGAGTCCTGCTATGCTCTTGCCCCCTCGGCTTATCGTCTGGTCCATCTATCTTACTCTCAACCAAGTCTCCTCTTGTTCGGTGATTCCGTTATCGTATCTTCGACCGGTGTACAACAGGGAGATCCTCTTGGTCCTCTGTTGTTTGCAATCTGCGTCAACTCCATTGCCCACTCTGTCCTTTCCCTATAAACATCTGGTATCTTGATGACGCCACAATATGTGGACCACCATGCTCTGTCCTAGAGGACCTTCGCGTAATTATCCCTGCCCTTTCATCTATTGGTCTTGAGATAAACTCTGCCAAATCCGAAGTTATAAATCTCAATATCCCACACGGAATTTTTGTCGAAACTATGGCCGTTCTGGAAGATATTTTAAAAGGCGTGCGGATCACCGATAAAAAAAACCTCCTCATCCTTGGCTCCCCAATTGGTCGCGAGGCTTTGTCTCAAACTCTTATTGACAAGGCAGCTGTTCTGTCATGCATATTCAAAGACTCTCTCTCATCGACGCTCATGTCGGGTTCTTTCTTCTCCGTAATTACTTTTCAACTCCGAAGCTCCTATATACATTAAGAAGCTCTCCGTGTTTTCACGAACAAAATCTCCTTTCCGTTATTGAAAATATTCTGAAGTCCGGAGCAGAGTCGCTATGCAACGTACGTTTCGACCCTCTGGGTTGGATTCAATCCACCCTGCCTGTAAGCCGCGGTGGGATTGGACTCCGTTCTCCCGTGTCTATCGCTCTTCCTGCTTTCCTTTCGTCAACGGCATCATCCCGTGTCCTCACTGACATTGTTCTCAGAAACCTACCCGAACGAAAAATGTCAGTTGATCACGTGGCCGCTTTGGACCTGTGGGATTCATTGTACAACAAAAGACCCAGTGACCCGCCGTGTATCCAAGCTCAATGGGATGCCATTTCTTGTGAAGCTCTTGACGTACATCTACGCAAAAATTTCGATCAGCACAGACTTGCATGTCTCCGCGCAGGCTGCTGCACAGGGAGTGGGGCCTGGCTGGATGCTCTCCCTGTCCCTTCCACCGGTAACTTACTAGACAAAGATTGCCTACGAATTGGTTTATCATTGCGTCTTGGATTGGAAATCTGCGAAATACACAAATGTCGTTGTGGTGCTGTCATTGACCGTTTTGGTCTACATCCCCTTTCCTGTCGTCGCAGTGCAGGGCGCGCACCACGCCATGCAGCACTTAACGACGTTATTCAGAGGGGGCTCACGGCCGCTGGGATTCCATCAATCCTCGAACCCGTCGGGCTTGCGAGGGGAGACGGAAAAAGACCCGACGGCCTATCGACTTTCCCGTTTGAGTTCGGCAAGTCTCTGTTATGGGATGCGACGTGTTCAGACACTTTCTCGGAGCTCAACCTTCCTTCTTCAGCTGTCGAGCCTGGCTCAGTCTCTCGCAAAACCGAGAAGATGAAGATTGGAAAGTACAAGGAGCTCTCTGAACGGTATCTGTTCACTCCCATCGCCGTCGAGACTTCCGGCGTCATCGGCGAAAAGTCTCTTTCCTTTCTAAAAAAGCTTGGCCGCATGATCTCCCATAAACGGGGAGACCCACGCGAGTCCAAGTGGCTTTTCGAAAGGATTTCCTTGGCCATAGTACGTGGAAACTGTGTTTCCATTTACGAGGCCGGAAATTTAGTTAGTTAATAACTATTTGTTAATTACATTTAACTTTTTGACCAAAAAAAAAAAAAAACTTTATTTCATGCTCATGTATTTGTAGACTACTCACATTTTATCATTTTTAAATATATTTTAATATATAAAATAGACATATTACATCTGCTTAAGCACTAAATGTGTAAGGAGTTTACGATCATCTACAAAAAAACAAATTATTAAGGGCCACTTTGGTCGAGTAAGTGCTCTTTGGTTAATAAGGGCCACTTTTGTTAATTAACAGTATGGAGAATTTTGCATTTAAGATTCGACTTAGATAATCCATAACCATAACAAACATTTAGGGAGATAATGAATCACCTAGTATGATCCTATAACAAAGTTTTACGTAACCAATTTTTTGTTAATCAAATTTTACATTTGCCTACATTTTGTATCCAGATGGTCAACAGTTTGCCACAGTGAATTGGAATAAGTACATTTGCGAAGAATAAAATCAATCTTGAGTAAAACATGCATTCTAAGTACCTGTTATTGGAATTACTTTGACAAATTATTCAAAAATTTGGAATGTTTTAATTATTCCTTGAATTCCCTGTCAGTACTAGCATCCAATGCGATATAAAAATATTTGAAATTCCCAAAAAAGTTTTTTAAAAAAGATTTGAATCGAATGAAATTTCTTCGACTTCTTTTGTCACCGTTTTTGAAATAAACAGATAAATTCAAAAATGTTTTTATGTAGAGAAGAGATTTTCTGCCACTCCCATTAAACATTTTTTTATAAATTCTCCGTCAGAAAATGAATTCATTTTTTTGCAATTATCTTTGAAATTTCGTAATTTGTGGTTTGATGTCATCTTTTTTGCTCCATACTTTTAATTTTCTTAAAGGTAGATTCTCTTGTAAACTTGTAGAATTTTTTGTAATGACATGTTTCATTATGTCGCTTGACGTTATAAAGTATTTGGACAGCAACTTTTTCGAAGCATATTAAGCATATAAATTTTCTATTATCTTTAATAAAGAAATATTAATGAATCCAATTTCGATTAAACCTACGGGTTTGAAGACGTTTAATTCTTTTCGGAAAATTCGGCATTCAAATTTACAACACAAAATTATTAATACGTTTAGAAATTTATTTAATTTTTAATTGGAAAAATTTGTTAGAATAGGATTTGCCGACCCCTGTTATAAATAGACATTTTCAGTAACCCAGGAGAATGTTTGTATATAAAAGTTTTATATATTTACAACACCAAGACATATAGAATAGATTTTTGAAATAAAACTTCCGCAACCTCAGCTTTGTGTTTATCACAATTTTCTGTATAAAGTTACAAATTCCTCTACGGATGAGGATTGTCAGTTTCAAAATACATTATTGTCAAAAATTTGGATAATTGACAACAATTCTTGCAATTTTTTGTAATTATTTGAGCATGAAACTAAACGATAACAAAATTTTGGGTTTAAACCAATTTGCCTTAAATCTTTATTTGCTATATTTGAAAATTTGTGTCAAGATTTAATCAAATCTTGACACAAGACTAAGTTAACTCAAATCTTAACTCAAGGCAAGAATGATTGATTGAATCTTGATTGAATTTATCATAGAAATGTGTATTTTTTGATTTAAATCATTAACTCGAAATATCTGTTTTTAATATTCTTTGATTTTTATAGTGAAAATTCATTGTTTTGTATTAAAAAACTAATCCTGTAACAACTCTGAAATTTTTATTAAAGATAAATCGAGAAATACATTTAGTCGTATGGAAGTTAGGATCACTTTGCAAGATTGCCTCAAAAAAGTCGAAAAGTTTCACAAATATGACTTGTTGAAATTACAGATGTCCATATTTAAATCTGCGTCGTTTCGTTGTAATTCTTCACTCTGTGTCTGTGCTCAATGAACATACTCCCACTTCTTTTAGGTACAACCAACAAGATTTATTTCGCAGTAACCTAATTTAAGTAACAAAAATTAAATCAGGTTAAATTCCAGCTATTTTAATTAAAAAACTTAAAAAAAAACTAGTCTGTGAAGCTTGATTTGAAACTCCCTCTCGGAATTGATAATTTCCATGGGCCACGAATTAAAACGTATATTTGATTGTTTTGGCCAATTTATACGTTTAACCTTGGAGTTTTTCATATCTCGTATTAGTTTTATCATTGATCTGAAAAATGCATAATTTGTTTTGAAAAAGGCTTATTGTTGAACGAGTTATTTCAATTACAATTTAAAATTACAAATTTTTCACATTTCTGAGCAGTTTCAATTAAAAATAATTTTTATTTATTTTTAAATTATATTAACTATCTTATTTTTATTTGAAAACAATAATATAATACTGATTTTCATTTTAAATAACCAATTAAATAATGGAAACAGCGACATTCAAGAAGGGAGTTATAATTTTTTTATCTATATTATTGCTGGTTTTAAATGTTTCTAACTTATTTTATTCATAGTTACTTTCATTTGGATTTATTGCAATTTCATCTCTATATGGAATAGAGTTTAAAATTTTAAACACTTTTGAAAATAATCTCATTCTATATTCATTTCCTATTTGGATAGGTTGCTTATCTGGAATTTTCATCTTTTTAATTTCAATTTGTGGATTCATATCTATATCCAGAAAAAATAAATGCATTAAAATATTAGTATTCTAATAGATTTTATCTAATTTTAGTTTATTGTCGGTCTTTTAACCGTCCTGATTCTTTGCTTAGCAATTATTTCGGGGTTGTTGAGCTTTCAGCCTGTAATAAAAATTGGAATTCGTTTATTCTTCAAGGCTTTAATTGATGATTACGATAAAAACGTTAAATTTATTGACAATCTTCATAAAAAAGTGATTAAATCTTATATTTATTCGTTAGCTTAACTGTTGTGGTTATAATAACGGGACTTCACAAGATATACGAATTTTGCCAGAGACTTGTTGTCCTAGCCATAATTCCGATATATCAAAGGTTTTAGTATTTATTTTATTTTAGACTTGTCCGTCAGTTTTATTAAATTATATAAATGAGCTTTCCCTCTACATTTATATAGGAACTGGAACAATGGGTTTTCTAATTGTAAGTGCTTTAATTTTTACTAATAGTTGTTGGCAATTTTTTTCACATGTTACATGTGGAAATTTAAAGATAAAAATATTGTTGAAACACAATGAAATAGTACTAATTGACATTTTAACCCTTTATTAAATAAATAAACTTTGCTAATTAAGTAGTGAATTTTCTGAATAAGGTCGACGCTCGATAAACTTTCCTCTTGCTTTTACTTTATTTTTTGTTCAACTATTGCTGTGATCAACATTTCAATTATTTCTAAAGTATTTCTTAGATTAACAAATTTTTGTTTCCAAATAGAACTGTAATGTAGATCTATTAGCTGCTTTTCCAGATCTTTAAAATTTATCATTCTAGAATCTTCAAATTAAGTTTATCGAATGTAATTAAATCTGAATATATTATAAATTTGGATGTTTAGGAAAATAGTTTTAATTCAACAAATCTCGAAGAAAATTCATGAATTACTGACTGAATTAACGATACAAATTCTAGAACTTATTTAAGTAAATCTATTTTTTATGAACAAGTAAATCTAATTTTCGGAATTTTTTAGTATTTCTAAAATATTTAAATTTGTTGGAAAGTATGTCAAGGTTAAAAATAACCAATTTGGCATCAAATGCCTGAATTGAATTAATCGTTTCATATAATAATTTATTACTACCTTGCAAATTCAAGTTCAATTCATTTAAATGGCACGTAAAATCTGCAAAAAATGCTAGTTTAGGGATCCATCCAGGGTCCATTAATTGTGGATACTTATCAATTACTTTTTCACTCTGTAGAAATATTTGCTCTTCATCTAAACACTGGAAAAATAGTTCAAGAACTTTTCCACGGCTCAACCATCTACGTTGTTATATTACAAAAAACCCGAATGACTCGAATCCAGATTTTCCACATAAAACCTGAAGGTTGTAAAAAAACGAATAACCTGTTGATGAATGATGCAATGAAGACCAAGAACTGGATGCCCGACGTGCTGTGTAAGTAAGCTGACAAAACCATTATTCTTTCCAATCATACTGGGTGCACCATTTGTGGTTATTGATACTATTTTTGAAATATCTATCTCTTTCTCTCTGATCGAATTTACAACTGTGTTAAAAATATCGACTCCTTTATTAGTTGTTGCTAATGCTGGCAAACACAATAATTCTTCCATAATAGTATTCACGGCGCAATATCTGACAAAAATTGCTAGGCTTGACAATCCAGATATGCCAGTACTTTCGTTAACGCAAAAAGAAATGAAATCAGAAGACTAATCTGGATATCTTTACTTTGTTGAAAAGAGATATTTTCACTCATCACCTAAATTTTTTCCTTTACCGTGTAATGTTACAAATTTCTCTACAGATGAGGTACAAAAAGTGTCAAACTTCTTTAACTTCTTTATAAAGAATTATATCAGATGGTCGCTCCCAATATCGGGCAATAAAATTGTTTTACTAACCCAATTTAGCATTCCAGGGCTGACGAGAGCAAGCCGTAGCCCGTCTCGTCCTCCTTACGAGTCGATGTGGTTTGGTTTACTTGAAGATCTGACTTCCAGCTCGAGGTCTTCAACCAGCGTCTTCAGAGCCAAACCATGCGCGTTGGTTACTCTGAAATCAAGCTCTATGTACTTGGCATTCAGGTCTCCAACAACCATCGCCTTCGGATGCTTTCCAAAGAACTCCCGTACGTGCCAGAAACGCGCCGTAAAGTTTTTCGAATACATTGCCCCTAGGTAAAATGTAAAGTTACATATGCGAATCCTCACTTGAAGGAATTCACATAGGCTACAAAAACATAAACCTAAACTTTGCAGAGGGAGGTACGGCTTATAAAAGAGTTTAGTTCCCGTGCCACATATTGCCCAGGTTTCCACGGTATGTGACAGCAGTTGTAGTCATCAACTACCTATAGACCCGCCTTTACTTTCGTTTCGTTGATCAACAGAATGTCCACACTCGTGATGGCCAACATTTTCGGAACTGCGTCTCTTTTACCGGGCAAGGAGCGCGCGTTCACCGATATGATGTTGAGATCATGTCAGCTCCTAGCTAAGGATCTTCTTGGCCTCAGCCATGTTGCAGAGTGACATATCCTTTACACTGCACTTTGTCTCCCTACAGAGTTTTAGTAGGCGCACATATAACTCAACCGCAGGACTAACGCTGTCCAGAGTACACGCTTGCCAAGGGGGGAGTGCGATAGCATTTCCACATGTGAAGGACGCCTTTCCGTCAGGTTTTTCTGGGCGGTACCACCTGTAGCCCACTCGGAAGGCATTTTTGAAAAGTTTTGCTTAAATTGGAAAGCAAGCGGCTGCGATGGAGTTTACAACTTTTTTTTATAAAGAGCTTCACTGCTGTCCATGGACCCCTATGCAAGGAGATACGGAAAATAATAAAAGATGAGTATAGCAAAAACCAGCAAAATGCGAGTAAGCTATCTTGTATGTGGATTGATGTGAGGAAAGCATTTGGCTCAGTACACCACGAATTCTTAATCCAAACCCTGCAAAACTTTGGCCTCTCATGTTGAATGGTAATGTTTATCAAGAAACTCACTGTCAAATTGAAAATCAATATAAATTTCAATAAGGTCAGACCCCGGATTGGAAAGGACAGATTTTTAAAATGATTCTGTCAGAGTTGTAAAATATCTGTTTTACCATTGAAAAACGTTCATTTTAGAAAATTGGTCAAGAAACGAAGGTGTTTACAGGGTCTGGACCAAAGTGAGGTCAGACTGTTTATAACTCTTTTAGAAGTGTATTTTATATTTTTAAACGTGCATTTAGTGATAGGATAGTTTGAAAATGATAAAATATAAATTCATGATATAATTGTTCAATTCGATTCTTAATGAAGTTAATTATTTTGGTGATTATTTGCGTTTTGTTAATCGCTTCCAAGTCCCTCTGTTCCTCGCATCCAGGAGAGGGTGGCACAAGCGAGATAACTTTACCAACGTTATTTTGCGGTGTGCTTATTAATAATAATTATTATTTGCGTGATATATATTTGTGTATTTTTCAAAATTCAAATCAATTTTGGTAAAAAACGAACAAATTTAACTAATTTATATGGCACAAAAATATGGGAAGAGTTCACTAAAAAATTTGATTGGCATATAAAATGTCACCGGTTTTTGCTGGGACCCGGCATCTGCTGGGACCGCAAGCGTATTTTCAAATAAAAAATATTGAAAATAGTTTATTAACAGTAATAAACACATATTTATTAATTATTTTTAAAAAAGAATATTACTTTTATAAAATTAAACTGTCACGTGAAAAATGGGTCTACTGGTTTTGACTAGAGATACTTTGTCAAAAATCAAAGAATACAAAGAATCCCAGAATTTGGATGAAGTTTTTGATAAGAAGGAGAGATATAAAGTCAAACAACATGCAGAAACCTTTTCTTTTGCTGATGGAAAAGCTTATATACGAAGAAATGGCCTAAATCTACGATTTTTTTGTATTGAAGACGCAGAACTAAAATTACTAATGATTGAAGTATTGGTTGTCATCTAAAAATAGTCCGAGCATAATTCTAATCTTGTTGATCTGCGCCGATATGCGGAAGTGAATGATTCAAATTCTTGGGTATACTTTCAGAATTGTAATTTATAGGTACTTGTACTTATTGATTCTTTTTCTAAATTTGGAGTTGTGGAGCTAGCCAAAAATAAACCTGGTGCTGAGATTTCTTCGTTATTACAAAATATTTTTTACATAATTGGCCCCCCAGTCATTCTACAAACCGATAACGGGAGGGAATTTATGAATTCCTATGTAAATGCAATTTGCGAAAAAATGAAAATAAAACATATTTGTGGAAGACCCAGAGCACCTTGGATTCAAGGCCAGGTTGAAAGGTAACCTACAGCAAATAAATTATCAAACTTTTTAGATTTAATCAATCTATCAAAAGGTGGATTTCATCTACAAGTAGTTCTAATAGAATTTTTGGCGTCTATAAAGATATTATTAAAGGAATTGTTTACGACTATAATCGTTCACGACATGCCACAACAAAGCATATTCCTTTCAATATCTTTATGGGAGTAAGAGGCAATTATGCACCAAGTGGTGAAGAAATGGAAGCTCTCTGCGCGTTTAATGGAGAAGATGCTGATGCTGAAATTCAATTTGTTGAAAATGAAGTAACTCATGAGGAAAATATTGCAAAAAATTTGTTATCAACATACGAGAATCTAACGAAAGCAGGAGAAAAAATGAAAAACAAACGGAAATGGAAATTCGACGAAAACGACATTAAGTTTGTTTATCACGTGTTATAATGCGGATTTAGGTGGGGGATAATGTTCTATTACGGCAGGATATTGATGCTAATCCACAGAATAGAAATTATCCATTATATGATCAAATTGATACGAAAAAATATAAAGTTATTGCGAGAGAAAATATGAATTTTGATATTGAAGATGAAGAAGGATTTGTCGTAAAAGGAACAAATATTGTGAGACTTTATAAAATTGATTAATGTTTTTGTTTATAAAAAATAAGGCCTGTGTTAAAATAAGGGTTAAGGATAGGTTGGGGTTGGGGATAAGGTTAGGGATAAGGTTGGGGTTAGGGATAGGAATAAGGATAGGGTTAGAGATAAGGTTAGGGTTAGGGATAATGTTGGGGTTAGGGATAAGGTCGAAGTTAGGTTAGTTTTTGGGATAAAATTGAGATTTTATCACGCGCCAAAGATAAAAATGTATTTTTATCACGGATTAATACTTTTTGTGTTTTTTTATTTAGTTTTTATTTAAAAAAAATATAAATAGTTTTAATTTTTTTTGACTGGTAATCCAAATATTAATTAAATATTTAAAGTTCAACGGCGTTAATAACGAATGTTGGAGTATGTTGGTTTTGTACAAAAAAGAAATTTCAGTAAATTGGAATCTATCAGCATTTTAGGGTTAAACTTTAACTATTTAATAATTTTAGATATAAATAAAGCGATTTAGTCGATTTTTAGGGCGGTCCAAGGAGATGCCGGGTCCCAGCAAAAACCGGTGACATAAAATATACAATTTTTAGCAAAAAATAGAATCAGAAAGGTTTTAAAAAGACCTCATAGTTTTTAAAATGATTTAGCTGTGATTGATAGACAAATTATAAAATTTAAAAGAAATGCCATGTCCTTTTAACTAAAAATAAACTCGTTCGCAGGTATGGTCTTTTTGTACCACAAATATTCATAGAGTGAAGACGAATTTCCAACCCTAAAAAAGTTTGATTATTTCGACACAAGTGAATATAGAACATCTTTTTTCTTAAAAAACTAACATGGCCCAGGGGAAAAATTTAGTAAAAACGATAGTCACAGATAAGATGATTGGGATTTGCGCATAGACATTAAAAACTGACTTTACATGAATCCAATGAGCAAAATCAAGAAATGACGAATTCTGGATAAATATTCAAAACTTGGATCACTGCTAGATGACCCGGAGGACATTTGTCGAAGGAAAATTCTGGGTGCCACATACTCTAAAAATGCACCAAATTTGGATAAGAAAAAACATGCATCACTAAAACTTTGTGTCAAACTATGCAACCCAGAAACTGACTGGAATCCACTGGCCAAGAAAAATTTTAAATAAAAATTTATATTCGCTATGTAAATCCAGACCAATCTGCAATGATGCTTATTAGACTTTGTCGTCCTGCCTCTTTGATCGATTAGTGCTTGTAGAGATATGAGATTGGCTAGACATTTAAGACATTTAATCAAGTAGTAGTAGATAATCAAGTAGTAGATTAGAACGTGCTGTGACCCTTTCTTGCGCTTCGCATAACCCAGAGATTACTCGATCTACATTATTAATAGTTTGTCTATTAAGAGAATTCGTAGATGAGTCCAATGGTAATGGTTCATTTTATTAAAAATACATACATGCGCGCATCATAAAAATTTTACGAAAAAACCTTTAAAATACCATGTTTTGCTTAATTGTTTTGTCTTAACATCAAATCCTAGAGTATTCACATTTTTTTATTGGAAAAAATATTATGTAACGACCTAGGCTCGGTAACAACCTAGGCTCGTGACATATTAAAGTAACAATTTTAAAAACAATTTTGAAATTATTCAGTTAAAGATAAGACTTCCAAAAGTGTCTAAAATGATTAAGTCGTTGGTATCTGGATCTTTTTAAATTTATTTCTACTAGGAAAACGTTCGAATAAAATGAAATGAATTTTTATAAAATAAGTCAAATTTAGAATTATAAGAGGGCAACGTCCGAAAGATCGTCAGTGCTAGGATTTTGCAATTTGAATTGTGCATAAAGTTTATTTACAACTTTTTTGACCACAAAATCGCTTGAGTTATCGACCATTAAACGAATTGCAAAAACTCCTTCGTTTCCCAAATAATGTCTAACAAAGTATTTTTTCTTTGCTGTAGAATCTTTCGATGTTATCATAAAAAGTATGTATCCTTCATTTACAAATCGAAAGTATATATACCAGATCCATTTTAAAAGTCCCATGACATTAAAAATTCCCACTGTTAACAAAAAGAACCAATAAAACCCAAATAGTGCGTGTGCATATTTGTTTATTGGGAGAATACATTCTACTGATTGAAGATATGGTTCATTCCAATGTCCGATTTCTCTTATTTTGAATTGACAGAGTACATTTCTTGGAAAATATACAGATTCCATGCTTTTAATAACCCCAAGAATATCATTAAACATTCCTTGACTGAAGCTCAAATTGGTTTTACTGATAATAAAAGTTTCCATTAAAGTGATTTGTGATATCGAAATTGCAACGTAGAGAAATTTTATCAAGATATACATGGTCGACAGAGATTGTAATTTTTGTATGAAATTTGAAAAAAATTGTATAAATGAATTGGAAGAACTATTTTCGATTGTTAATAGTTTTTTCATGGATCTGTATTTATTGAAATACAACGATATATTGTCTAGGTTTTTGTTTTTGTTTTGTTCAGTATCAATATCTTCACATTTTCTAGTCATGCCGATTAACTGTTCAATATTAAGATCACTCATTCTGCAAATTGTTGACCATAATATATATGGTAGTCTGTATATTAATGCAAGAAACAAAGAAGCTAGAGGAATCCAGTGAAATATTCCAGCAGTTGGAATATGTACCATTTTTTGGTTATTTCCATTATTCGACAAAGCAAAAAATTTTTCTCCAGAATAACATGTTTCTTCAGCATATTTAACCATGTCTCCTAAAAATTAGCATTCTCTCGAATTAAACCAGTAAAATGGGCTGGACACCAGCAGTTGATAGGATTTCCAACTAAACTCTTAGTTGAAATTATGACGGAAATAAGTACAAGAACAGTAACTGCATAATAATGGTTTAATTTTCCATAGAAATCATCATTTTTGTTCGATTTTATTCGATTTTTTAGAGCAGTAACCAAATCCATTTTTGAAAATTAACCGTGCATCTTATATTTAAGGAAATTGATGGTTCAATATAATTCCAAATTTGGTAATTTTATTTTTTCTTAAATAATCACTTCCTAATATTAAATAATTTTTTTCATTAAATTTTAATTAACTAAAACATTTTTTTATAGGACCTGCAAAGAAACTCTTAATTATTGATTTGCCCCTTCAGTTAGAAAGGTTGAGAACTCCCGATTTAGAATAATTAATTTGCATGTTTATCACGTTTTAACTATTATATCGCTCTTTTCGATCTGGAACCACCCTTTTTCAAGGAAACAGACGAATTAAAACAAAGTCCGATTATATTTGGCAAAAAATACACATGGACGGGGACTGGCATTAGCTATCTAAAAGGTGGAATCCTCCAAACGATTTTTCGTTACTACGGACTGGGGTTTGTAATCAACCCGAAAATTAGACAGGAATGTATTCCGGTTGTGGACAGGATTGCGGTGCTTCAAATCAAATGAGGAACCAGACCCTGCTTTTGGATTACAATTATTAATGCGTACGCGCCGATAACAGGGGGCCTGGAAACGTATGTGTGGAAAGATACTAACCGTGGCACAAGGGAATCTTAATTAGCTAATGATTTTCCGTTAGTGCAAATATAATAAAAATACAAATTTGGTTTTGAATACAAAATGGGACGACGAAAAATGTCTAAATAACCAAGAGAATGGCGAGGAAAAAAGAAATCTTGGCATGGTTGTGTGCTTAGTGTCACCCTAAGCTAGCAAAAATGCTTAATTTACTCAAATCATAACTCAATTTTGAATGTGACATAGGTGGATGAACACGTATGGGAAACTGGTTACATTTCTTAATAACCTAAAAGAATGATGTGGAAATTCAATTTCCTATTTATTGACTTATAGTAGGTTGTTTCCATCAAATCGGTGGTTAATTGAGTGAAAGTCAAACTAAGGCTGTATAACAAGTAAATTAAAATGCACAAATTGCACGAGAGATCTTTCAAAAAGATACTTTATTTGTCCTTGTATTAAACTCATTTACCGCTTATTATTTCTAAAGTTTCCAAAAATCTCTATGTTCAAGAAAATCAGTGCACGTCGTTTTTAACAAATTAATTTTTTTATCTTATGCAAATTCATGACTAAGATGGTGTCTTTTGAGGTCAGAAGTTTTGTGGAGCTGAATAAGATCCTGGCCAAAAACTAGCTAGATACTTGATAGAATTGCCACAAAGCTAAGGTGCCAGTTTTAGCTAACAAATGACTGGCGATAACTTACAGAAACTCACTCGTCTGGTGTGGGTGGATGCGAAAAGGGCTTATGATTCGGTTGATTACGTCTACCTCCTTGAATAGCTGCAAAGATTTAAGTTGTCTTTGTGGTTTATCAAATTTGTCTCAACCGTGATACCGGTGAAATCTTCATATACTATGTCACCGGTTTTATAGCCCACCGGGTTGGATAACCCACCATCGAAAAAACTATCAAAAAAATATAAATATAATTTAAAAATCATCTGAAAATATAATTAACTTTGATTTTCTTCTTTTTTATCAGTTTTTATATTTCTGCCTGTTGCATAAATCACATATCATTCATTTTTTTTCCATAACTTTTTAATAACGATATCTAAAAGTAAAAAGATAGCCAAGCTAATTAAAGGCCTCACGAGACACCCGGCCAGCCTCGCGAGATTCATTCATTTGTGCTTTACATTTTTAAAATATTAAATAAATAAAATTTTATTTATTTAATGCGAGTCAATAAAAAATAAGAATTAATTCATTTAAAAAAATTCAAAATTTTAATCAAATTTTTTAAATCTACTTAAATGCACGTTTGATACTGTTTTTCCTATCTTTCTCGGTGATCTTGGAGTTAATAAATAAATAAATAAATACTGTTTTTCCATTATCTTTCATTTTCGAAATAATTCGAATTTGACTCATTACTTAGTTCTGCATTTGTTCCGTCGAACATTAACAATGCATTTATTTGATCTTCTGTTCTTTCCGAATCTCTTTTATCCCCCATAAAAATTTTGAAGGGCGCCCATTTGGTAGTTTCATGTTGTGTAATGTTATATTTGTATACAATTTCTTGATAAAAATCCTTGAATTTCCCTAGCATTCCGTTGTATGCACTTGTAGAGCTAATCCATCTTTTAATTGATTGATTAAACCTACAAATAAATTGACTATAAGAAACCTCTCCACTTGCCCCTGAACCCAGGGTGCTCTAGGTCGTCCACATATATGAGTGATGTTTAATTCGGAGCACATTAATTCCATGCATTTATTCTTGAACTCTTTCCCATTGTCTGTTTGCAAAATAAACGGAGGTCGGATTGAGAAGAAAATCTTTTTTAACTTTGAAGCAAAAACGATTTTTAAGCGTCCTGAGCTTTCTCCTTTTCTCTTTATCGTATATAGCAGACGTCACCAAACTACGGCCCGCGGGCCGGATCCGGCCCGCGACAACATTTTATCCGGCCCGCGCACTATTTCGAGATATTCAATTAATACCTTAATAATTAACTTAAATAAAACTATTTTGCAAGATTTAATTCGAAAAAAAACTTATCAGCATTAACGTTAAATTTTTCTTTGTTGCTATGTCTAATATGAAAAGAAAGGTTGACCGCGAATGCCGTGTATTCAATAAATTATGGGAATTGAAGTATTTTTTTGCGAAAGATGAATTAAAGCAGAAAGCTTATTGTTTAATATGCCACGAACATCTCTCTGTTATGAAGGAGTATAACATTCGACGTCATTATGAAACGAATCATGCTCCGATATATTCCAAGTACACTGGAAAGCTACGTGAGGATAAAGTTGAATCACTGAAACGCACTTTACAAATTCAACAAGGCCTTATAAAAAAAAATTTTGAAAATAATGAAAATGTAACAAGAGCTGGATACGAGATAACGAAAATTATTTCACAACACGGGAAACCCTTTAGTGATGGGATGTATATCAAAAATTGCATTATTGAAGCAGTTAATTGTTTGTGCCCACTAAATTCTTCCTTATTTGATGGAATAAGTTTGTCGGCGAGTTCTGTATCACGGAGAACTGAAGAGCTTGGAAAAAAAATATATTTACAAATTTGTGAAAAGACAAGTAATATGTTGTGGTATTCTCTTGCATTGGATGAGTCAGTTGACATTTCGGGAACATCGCAACTTCTTATTTTTATTCGTGGAGTTGATGAGAATATTTCCATAACTGAAGAACTGGCATCTGTTTGTTCTATTCATGGAACAACCACTGGAAAAGATATTTTTGATGAATTGGAACAAACTATAAGTGACTATAACCTTGAATGGGAGAAACTGAGTTGTGTTACGATTGACGGGGCAAAGAATATGGCTGGTTCTAAAAAGGGTCTAGTTGGGCAAATAACTAATAAATTGGAGGAATTACATATTTCAAACACTTTGTTCATTCATTGCATCCTTCATCAGCACGCACTATGTGCGAAGGCTCTTAATATTTCATGTGTGTTGAATCCAGTTATTCGCATAATAAACTTTGTTCGAGGGAGCTCACTTAATCACCGTCAGTTTAAAGTTTTACTTGACGATTTTGGATCTGAATATTTTGACTTACCATATTACACTGCAGTTAGATGGCTTAGCTGTGGTAATGTATTAAATAGATTTTATAAACTCCGAAGTGAGATTGATATTTTTCTAACCAGTAAAAATAACTATTATCCCGAATTATCAGATCTTGCTTGGCTATCAAAATTATCATTTTTGGTTGATGTTACAACTCACATGAATGAGCTAAATCTGAAATTACAAGGAAAGGAAAACTTAATTTGTGATTTCTACAGGATAATTAAAGCATTTCGACAAAAATTGATGTTATTCGAGTCACAACTTGGAGTACGTCAGTTTTCACACTTTTCTTGTTTTAAAAGTTTTTGTGAGGCAAACTGTAATGAGATCGACATTACTTTCCAAATTGGAATTATCAAAGAATTAAAACATCATTTTTACATAAGTTTTCTGAACTTGACAAAATTGAAAGCGATATAATTTTGTTCGAAAATCCATTTTCTTGTAATGTTGAAAATGTTCAACATGAATTACAATTAGAAGTTATTGACTTACAATCAAATGAACAGCTCAAAGATTGTCACAGACGGACCAAACTCGCTGAGTTCTACGAATATCTCAAGGATGATGAGTTTCCGAGACTAAAGAATTTTGCGATAAAGATGATTGCTATATTTGGCACAACTTACCAATGTGAGCAAACGTTTTCGAGGATGAAATATGTTAAGTCTGCCCATCGTGCAAGATTGACTGACGGACACTTAAAATCAATTCTCATGATAGGATGCAGCAATTTAAAACCAAATATTGATGAACTTATCAAAAAAAGATCACAGTTCCATAGCTCTCATTAAAATTTTGTTTACTTTATTTTTGTTTAAATTAGTTTTTATTGTAAAAAACACACTTATGAATTTCTAGTAAAATTATAATCCTATGCACGTGCTCCGGCCCGCGTTCATTGTGTTGGGGTCAATCCGGCCCGCGAGTGCAAAAAGTTTGGTGACCCCTGGTATATAGTAGTTGGTTAAAATTTTTTATTTCATTAAGTTGGTTTGTCGTTAATTTCAAAAGAATTGAACAACCCTACTTATTTTCACAGTTTTTAAACTTTATTAATAAAAAGTTAGTTTTCACGCTAAAATATTTAAAAAAGAACAATAAATTATTAAAATAATTAAGAAAATTATTTTTTTCAATGAAATTAAATATATGAAAAATATTATTATAAAATATGGCAGTAGGTGGGTTATCCAACCCAGTGGGCTATAAAACCGGTGACATACTATACCAAATGCAGTATAGGCGGAATTAAGTTAGAAAGAGGCGCAGGATAGGGCGACAGTATGTCTCCATTGCTGTTCGTCTTCTGCCTAAAACTGCCGAGTAGAGTCTTCACTGTCCGATACGAACAAATTTCGATCGAGCATAATCAAAAATATTTTGCATCGACCTTCTCATATTCATAGACAACATTAAACTGTCCGTTCGGTTTTCAGAGGTCCTCCACTCGATGGTCAAAACTTTGAAAGGCTTAATGAAGGCCGTTGAGACTGAATCTCAAATACAAGTCGGTGACTAACACTCCTGTGTGTGATCTGGTCTGAATTTTGGAGGAGTACCAAAGATATAAGTATCCCTTGATATACTTTATGAAAACGGGGTATTTGCAAACCCTAATATTAGGAGCCCTCAACTGCCTCCATAACTTTGAATACAGAGTCTCCGGGCAATCAATAGGGAAGGAAATCACAATAAACAAGAGAAAATAAATCATGACAAACTCCCTGAAATTCAATATTAAATCTGACTATCAATCGAAATCAAAGATAAATTAAAATAAAGGGAGAGTTTTGTTTACTTTATCTCAAGTCTACCAAATTCACTCAAATTCGGTTTTAGGAAATAGGTTACTCCAAACTTTTGCTCCATTCAAAGTCAAACTTCTTCCACAGAAACAAATAGGGGAGTCAGTTTACAGATTGCAATGAAATACATGACCTATGATGATTTACTGGAAATTCAAATTCCTTTTAAAATAATGAAAAAATAGAGCACCTTTGATGGTAGTAGCCATCAACTAAGTGGCCAATTTATTATTTCTAGAAGGAAATACAAAAGTCAGTTTTTGTGAACTTTAAAAATTAATCATTCGGGGCTTTTTAGTTTTTTTATTCAATGGGACTTGCTCTGAAAAACGCGATCTCAGTGTTTCAAGTTTTCTGGATTTTTGTATAAAGACCTTTCCGGATGTTTTCTTTTTAAAATATTTATGGAGTTGGTCGTAGAATTAACACAAATTTAGAAACAGATCATTTCCAATAGAGTGAATGATTTGGTTTGGGCAACCTGAGAGTTTTTGATGCTCTGTTCGACTGTGTAATGTTTAGTGGGATGGTGATAGTTATAAAATTAGTGACTTCATTCGTACGTAGAACGAAAAAATCATTCAAATTCAGTGAATCATCTTGGGAAAGTCAGGACTCTACGTTTGTAGATGACTTTAACTACTTTTTACGTGGTTTGTTCATAAAGAAGATAAGAATATCTATCGAAATTAAGAGCCGCACGAATTTTGAAATAGGAATAGGGTTACCAAACAATCGCGCCGTGAAAGTAGAGGATTAAGTGACGAATCGATGCAAAAATACAATTATTGACAAAATCCGACTTGATAGTTGGTGATTTTTGAAACGTGCATTGGAATCAGAAAAGGAGATATCCGAACATTAAATACAGTTTTAAACATCATCCAAATACACGCAGGAAATAATCAGTAAGATTGGACTTTGGTGGTAGAAATATGCGCGCAAGAGTATAAATGAAATGGTCATCTCAATTTTGTATTTAAGACGAATAAGCACATTGAAGACTATATAAGATATCAAAAATATCATTGATATCTTGGGAGAGATTAACCTTGTAGTATGATAATCGCAGAATTTAACCCAGTCAGAATGTCGGCCTGCACATACATGGTTAAATTTTTGAAATGAAATTGGGAGAGTTTTTGGAATTGATTTTAATTGTTAAACTTGGAAATTAAGTCCTAAACGATTTCTAAAATTTCACTTGCACTTTTTAAAAAAACCTGAAATTTAAAACCAAACTATATGGATAAATTTATTTTTAAAATATTATAATATTATGCATTTTTGACAAACAAAATTTTAATATATAAAAATATTTAATATTGCCTTGTGCTTTATCGCTTGTTGCTCTTTAACTTTGATTAATGAAGAATAAAAAGAATGTTTTGGAAATAAGAAATGGCAACAACACATTTAAAAAGAAATGCACTTCATCAAATGCTCCGTTTTTAAACGATTTAAAACTACAAGGATCTCAGATTGATGCCTGCCCATGGGTTGCAGATTCTGATATTCTAACTGGAATTGTAGGGTTTGACCGCGTTAAAATTATAAATTAAGACTCGATAAGGAAATTCGACTTTTTTACGACTATATGCGACCTACCGAACAAGAGATAAAAATGCGACAAGAAATCGTTTCTAAAATAACATGTTTGGTTAAGAAAAAGTGGCCTGAGATACGAGTTTAAACATTTAGCTACTACGTTTTTAGGTTCAAGTTTTTGGTAGTGTGAACACAAATTTGGCTCTTCCTTTGAGGTAGGACGTAGGCTATTTTACTCATTTTAGTGACATTGATGTTGTCTTTTTTTGTAACTGGCTTGAAACTCCATTTTACGAACTTCGGGATTTATTTTTAAATTCAAAAATTGCCAAAACTGTACAAATTATAGATAGAGCAGCTGTATATGTTATAGCTAATTTATTTTAGGTTCCGATATTAAAAGTTACAGATTTTGCAACTAACATAAAAGTTGACATTTGCTTTAATCGTAAAAACGGGTTAATGAACGATGGACAAATTAAATTGTACATGGATCAGTATGGAGACTTGAAATATCTCGTTTTTGTTCTTAAATATTATTTGCTAAATCTGGGTTTGAATGAGGTCTATACTGGGGGACTCTCTTCTTATGGGCTCATATTACTTCTTGTTAACTTCCTCCAAGTAGATTTGCCGTGATTTTTACAAAATCGTAGAATTATAAGCCAAGTTTATGTACTTTTAAACCAAATAACTTGGGAGTTCAGTTGATGGAGTTTTTGCATTACTTTGGATGCATTTTCAATTTTGATGAAGTTGGAATTTCCCTTAAATATGGTTATTTCAAAAAGCCATATAATAGTCATCCTAGAATCTGTGTTCTGGATCCAATTGATTCTAGTTTGATTAATATCTTATTTTAGCTAATGATATTACGAAGGGATCTTTTCGGATTTTGAGTGTTTTTGAAAATTTTGGAAATGGATTTTACTATTTATCGAATTCTGTGATCCCAGGGAATGGAAGACGTGTGCGCAGTTTTCTCCAAGGTCTTTTTCAGGTCGATGAAAATTTGAGTAATTTTCGAAGATGGGCAAAAATGGCATATTTGTAAATTATTTTTTTATTAAAACTCTCTTTTTCAAAAATTTTTACTCGTTTTTTGATATTTTTGAGTATTTAGGCTGCAAAGTCACACAAATGTAATTCTTTTAAAAACTTATAATATTTTAAATAAAGATATCCTCAGTATTTAAGTTAAAATTATTTAGATCAGCGGTTCTCAGCCCAGGAATTTTAAAAAATCAAAATATGTTAAAGTTAAAACTAATTGTGTAATGGGAATAAATATTAAAGGACAAACTTGGATGCTAACTAGGATAAGTGGCTGAAAGGGTATTTTAAAGCCTAAGCGTCAGTAAAACGATGCCGCACTGCGTATTGAATGGCATTTTTCGCGGAGCACGTCGGCCGAGATTCGCTGAAAGAGCCAGCTCGTCTCCCTTGGTCGGTAATCAAGTATAAACAAAAACATTAAAATTAGTCTGATTTGATTAGCGTGGTTTTTCATTCTAGTTATGGTTCTTAAGTTGAATTAGGATTCACTGTTTCAAAAAATGAAATAAAGGCAATATGCATGATTCGCCATAGAATTTTGGAAAGCAATCCACTGACACTTTCTCAACTTAGGCGCCACAAAGAGTCTGTAAACCCACTTGAATTTTATTTGGTCCAGATGAAGTTACCAAGCTTAAGGACATAGAACACTATAGATGTCATTTCGACAAAATAATGATCCCTTTTACCACTATTTTTTGTGGTGCAACAATTTTTCAATGAATCGTAGAGATCTCTCCAATTTTGGGGTTAGTTTGGATTTTAAATCCAAGCCATGCTCCAATTTAATGGCATATCTCAGAGTTTTCATCAAAAGTTCAGCGTGTTTCTTTCTTTCACAGCTTCTGAACCATTCTTAAAATCCATGGAATGTAAATATCAAAGCTTGGTCACTAATGCTCAAAAAATACATTTGTCTTCGGATTAAAATTAATTGTAAGTTGAACTTCATGAGAGAACATAACCAATATTTTTTAAGTAGATGGAAATTGGGTATTCTTGAAAAAATTTGAGACAAGAAACTTATAGAATATTATTAGAAATCCACTTTTAATAGCCTAATGATAGAATTAATTTATTACCTCTAGTTTAAAATTGATTTGAAATCACAAAAACCACTTAAGACAATAAACAATCCTAATCGATCACCACTTTGCTGCTAAGTTTACGGCGGCATTAGCATTAAAAGACATTAAATTTTGATAAATGATTTTTTCACAGTTTTATAAATTTATTAACGTTTTCCAATTTAGTTTGAAACTGTTACATTTAGCTTGAAACTATTAGCATTCAGCATGGAAAATGGTATAGTCGTTTCCTCTGTCTGTATTCCAACTCTAGCTGTTTTCAAACTCTTGGATCGTTCCGTCCTGGCCATTCTTCAAGGGTGCATTTTTATATCTGTTCGGTTGATTTTGGAATTCACCAAGCTTCTTTTAACAGTTTCTGCATCAATACAGTTTCTGTATTTTCTCATTTTTCAGCTTTGAAACTTCTTTAGCTTTCTCACAGCCCCGATAATTTGTCAAGTGGCTCGGAGAACCGTAGTTGACACATTTTTTCATGTTGGAAGCCTTGCAATCTGTTCCACATGTGTGACGGAAAAATAGACATTTCTCCTGATTTTTATACAGAGAATTGGCCAAGTCAATCACCGGATCTCAATATAATTGAGCATGTTTGGTGTTTGCTAAAGTCAAAAATACGATTAAAAGTCCCTGAAACAGTACAGGACTTATGGAAAATTACGAAAGAGGAATGGGAGGCAATTGATGACAGTTTTATTAGGGAATTATATAATTCGATGCCCAGAAGAATATATTCTGTCTATAATTGTAAAGGAAGTTTGACGAAATACTAATCTTTGTTTTTTTGATTTAAAGTTAGTAAATAAATAAAGTGGCCTCTTTTCATTGCATGACCTAGAAATGATCAAATTTAATAAATTAAATAAAATTGGCATTATAATGAAAAATAACTTTTATATTTAGTTTTTTATGGATAATTAATACGAAGAAAAAGAGTTTGCTGAATTTTTTAGAAAATTTCATAATTTAATTTTCGAGTATTTTTATTTTTAGAAATACTCTTTAGGTGGCCTCTTTTCATTGCACGGGACTGTAGAAGCGTGTTATGTAGCCAAACCCTTGACATCGAGGGTTTTTGTATCACTCGGCCTTTACGTTCGAAAAGCTGATCTTTAGCTCCAACCGTATAAGCTATTGAGCTTCTCAGTGATCAGAAGTCACCATTTAAATGATAGGCAGTCTCACTCCTCTTCTCTTAAAACGTCTGAGAGTCATTTTTCCTTTCATTTTGCTTTTTACGAAGTCTTCGAGTCCCTCAATTCCGATCCAAGTTGGGAAATTCTGTAGAATTATTGCCACTGGTCCGAATTCTTATTTGTGAGAGATTGGCATTCCTCTCCAAAAGGTTTGCTTTCTTCTAATTCATTTCAAAAGTTTTCCACATCTTTTTTTTGACCTAAATGTCGGCAAGAAACTCGTGCCTTCTTGTCAAATTAGATACAAAACTAATTTGAATTTATTATGCATTAGTTCAAAGCTATCAAACAATTTAAAGAAAATTAAAGTATAATATGAAATTACATTTTAGAAGAATTTCATTTTGTTGGATATCATAAATAATAAAAACTGTATTGGTCAATAATCAAAATAAAATTAACCTTAGCCAATTTAAGTTTCATGTAACTCAGATTTCATTTGAGCTAGTGAGACTATTAAAAAATCAACTAAGATACAATTTGCAGTTAACTCAATTATGGTATTATTATGTGGGTTAGAAGTAGAGGCTTTACTCATGTCGATTAAAAAATTTGGCTTAAAAAATATCATTAAACTCATCTGAAAAATATTTTTTAGATTAAAAAATACCTCGCTCACTAGTGCATGCTCACAAAAGTGCTAGAAACCTTCCAGAACAGATAGCAAACAAAAAGCTGTCGAGTTTATGGGCATTAGAAAAGTATTCCCGCAAGTTGTCGAATTACGTCACCGAAAACAATGCGTTTAGGTCCGAAAAATATCTGCTTATCTCCTCCCGAATATTTTTTCAACGACAACACTGGAACTTTTTAAACCGTTTACCTCCAGTTGATTCGACTTTTTAAAATTTACTAAATTCAACTTTCTTAAGATTTATTATTGAGTAAAATACAAGATCTTATTAATCAAAAATTAATAATAAAGATACTTAATAAATTTTTTATCATCTTCAGAATCGGACAATTGATTAGTATCAGAAGTCAAAATTCCATTTTCAACAGAAATACTGGATCCGGTAGCGTGATCTATAATACTTTAAAAATAAAAAAAATGTTTTACGTCCGAACAATCTCCCCGTCTTTTATAGTATGGATAGTCTCACATAAGGGATTGTAGACGCCAAATGGCGTTCGATACCCAGTTTGACTAAAATCAGCAAGTATAATTTGTGGTCTAAAAATAATAACATATATAACCTCGGCTGGGATCCACGATAGAATTCATTAAAAATCCGTGATTTATCAGCTGAGGGAGAACCATAAAACAACTTGTATAGATGATAAGGGTTAGTAAAATATTTGTCAAAATCTTCAGAAAAAGATCTTAACCCTGCATCCCCATTTTGGTCATACTTTTCTCGAAGTGTCTCTAATGTTCATCAACCATAAATTAACCATCCGAAAGTATTTGATAAGCTCTGGCAACTGCTTTAAATTCAATTTCAGCGGCAAATTTTTTTTCAGGGTTTTTGTCTGGATGACACTGGAAAGCCTTTCTTTTATATCTAATTAGATTTATGAAATTTTTTAGTTACGCTTTTATTATAGTTTCGCGAGTAGCATCTTTTTGAACTTCCAAAATGTCGTAATAATTTTTTTCCATTCTAAAAATAAAAAAGAATTAATTATTCATAAATTAAAAAATGAATGATTTATAATATGAAATCCAACAAACCTAAAAAACAAAATAGATGTCAAAAATTTTATTAAATTCATACTGTTGAATTCTTTAAATATGAAAATAATACTCAATAAAAAAAAAATTTATTAAATTAAAAAAAGTTAATTTTGTTTCTTTAATAAATTTTATTGCTAAAATTTATTGAAACTTCCAAAATATTGAAACTTCCCAAACTCGAAAACTCCAGCTACAATCACCAATGACTTTGGAAGACCTAGTGCGAAGAGGTGAGGTGAGTTCATGCCACATGATGAAATAATATAAAAAAATGATTGCGTTTTATTCAAAATACAAAAATAAAAGTTATTTTGCGAAATGTGATTAAAGTTATCAATTTTAACAGTTAAAATTTTTTTATTGATAAGAAAAAAATTTAGGAAATAATTGCTTTGCTGTTTTCGCTAAGAATGGCAATCAAATTTCTTGGCAGAGTCATGATGACTTTGTTGCTTCACTTCTACGGAAAGAAATCTCAAATCTTTATCTCGATGTCATAAATAAAGTCCGTGGTGAGATTTTCTGTGATCCAAGATGTTTCGAATGCCACGGGAACAAAAAATGATGATTCGAGAAATAAATTTTAAAATCAAAGGAAAGAAAGCACCTCGAACGTTCAAAACGCAGATACAAATCGTCTTTGAATATAAAACATTGACAGTCTCGAGGAATACATCTTGTATATTAGTCTGATCTTGAAATAAACAAATTTTCTTCCTAGACTTATTGAAAAGTTAGTTTCTAGGTTGAATTTTATTTATGATAAAAATATTCATTATTATTTGTGTAGCGTGGCGGATTGCCAAACTGTTTCCCCGGATAATGGCGATCGAGAACCGTTACAATAGCCAGTCCACCTCCCGAGGATCGTGAGTGCGCATTGAGATTTTAGCTCCGAGCTAGCGGAGGAACTTTTTAGTCTTTGGACCGAGAGCACCCGACGTCTCCGTCGTTATCAGCAAAACGAAAAACTCCTCCGAAAGGGCAAAATATTTGGATAGCTTTAAATCTTCAGCATTCTTAGCAGCAGATTTAGCCTTCAGAGCACATGAAGTTAAATGTGAAGCAGAAAAAGTGTCCCAGCAGGCTGCATCCCATACGAGGTCTTCTCCGCCTTCAAAAGGGAAAAGGGTCATCCCGTCAGGACGTTTCCCGTCGTCAGGGTCAAGACCTGGTGGTTCGAGGACCGAAGGGAATCCCACCGAGTCGAGGGACCTCCGTATGATGTTGTTCATAGCAGAGTGCCTCGGAAAACGTCCGGCACTCCTTTTGCACGATAAAGAATGCAGACCGAAAGGGTCAACAGTGCAGCCACAACGGCACGTGTGCGGGACACATTGCCTTAGCCGAGGCGCAGAGAGATTCCGGTCCTTAGCGATTCATCGTCGAGGAGAGTGCCAGATGGGGCATTTGGGAATTCACAAAGCCAAGCTCCACTAGCCGAGGATGCTGCCGAAAGAAGGCAAGCGCGGCGATGCTGATTGGACGACTCAAGCAACAAATTGAAAGTTTGCTTGCATCTAATTAGGTTGAATTATTCTAGCATGTTTGAACCTGTATTTCAGATCAGAAAAATTATATACACTCAACCCTCTCAAATTGGCTCCTCTCAAATTGGCCATTTTTAACAATTTACCTCTAAAAAATTGAAAAAACTCTGCAAAATGGCCAGTTCTCAAATTAGCCACAAATTTTGATTTTTTTGATAAATTTGAATTTTGTTAATAAAATTTGTCCCACATGTCTTCTCCTAATAATTATACTTGTCTGAATTTTAATCGGAAAATAAAAATTGTATCTTAGAAGAATCCTCATTTTTCTTGTCAGCATTTGGCAGAAAGATTTTCTTTTTTGTTTAATAAAAAAATTTCTCGAAAAACAATCAACAACATTCTTGTGAAAAAAGATTCTCTTCTCAAAGATAGCAAGATACACAATCTAGCCTCAAAAAAGTATCAAATCTTAAGTTTCCTAAACTTGATGAAAAATTCGTTGAAGGAGATTTTTCCAGTCATCATGTTGGTACTGTTGCATTTCATGAATCACGAAAATAGGCACTAAATTAATGAAAATTTTTATGAATATTAGATCAAAAATTTAAAAAATTGAACTATGCCGATTTTGAAAATTTTATTTTTAAAAAAATTTGAATTTTTTACCGGCTTAGTGGTGTCAAAACAATACAGACAAAATTAAATCTGAGCTATTAACGACCACCTGTCTAAAAAGACACAGTTGTTGGTTAATAAAGATGCTCATCATTCCCTCAGTGAAAAAATCTTTATTACAATAAAAAAGGTCAGCTGGTAGTACGAAGCGTGATATTCGGCGGACAAAATTTGACGATGGCATCTATTAGCTCATCGAAGGAGTTGTCTAAATGACTCACTTGAACTATATGTTCGACACCCACTTTTATGGCACACCCATGTTGTACTCTCCTGCTGTTGGAGAAGGGTCATAAAATGTCTGTTTTTAC
The DNA here is from genome assembly GCF_006345805.1 of Octopus sinensis. Lineage (NCBI taxonomy): Eukaryota > Metazoa > Mollusca > Cephalopoda > Octopoda > Octopodidae > Octopus > Octopus sinensis. The sequence continues at coordinate 405,125 of NW_021832226.1, read as the reverse complement.
ATTTTTTTTCTTTAGGAAAGATTCCAACCTCTTGAAGGAAGGCAACTGACTCCATTTCAGTACGGGGAAGTTCATAGTCCTTCAGTTTTGCAAATTTTCGCATGACAACTGTATCATTCATCTCCACAAGCCGGTAAAAAATTCAAATTTTTTTAAAAATAAAATTTACAAAATCGGCATAGTTCAATTTTTTAAATTTTCGATCTAATATTCATAAAAATTTTCATTAATTAATTTAGTGCCTATTTTCGTGATTCATGAAATGCAACAGTACCATCGTGTTTATACCGCGAAATAGTACAGCATTTGTCCAGCCAATAGACCTGGGAATCATAAAAATTTTAAAACGCTTTTCAATAAGCATAAATTTGCATATTTAACGGATTTATTAGAACATAAAGAAATATCCGTTCATAGTTCATATAAAAAGCTCACATTAAAGGATGATATTTGTTAAAATGGCATGGGAAGATGTATCGTAACATAGCATTTCAAATTGTTTCGGAATTCTAAATAATGATAGCGTGAAAAATAAATCAGAAGATAGTATCGCAACAAAAAAAGATTTATTAAAAAACATTGAAAACGAGCATGTTGTCTTACTAATCTCATCTATAAAACGTTACAAAGAAAATATAGTAATATCTAAAAAAAACAAATGGGAATTGAATTTTACTTTAAAAAAATTATGATTTTTTTCATTTACTTTAATTAAAAAAATTATGCTAACTGGAGACACATTAAAGTAGTTTCTTTAAAAAAATTATCGATTTTATTCTCTAATTGGCCAACAAAATTGAAGGAACCAAAAATGGCCAATTTGAGAGGGTTGAGTGTATTTTCATTATTTTAAAAATTCTTAATAAAAAAATCGTATTTAGCGAATACAATGTTTAAAATCACTAACATATTTAGAAAATATTGAAATGCTTTGAGAAGAAGTGCGACATTTTGCAAGACAGAGATCAAAATATGTTTGGACCAACGAGAGACTCAACAAAACACTTTCTTTTACATCAGTTAAACCAGTATTTACTTTCTAAAATAAACATAATTGTATTTTATAAATCATAAACCTCCTTGTTCTGTAAACAGTATGAAACGCAGAACTCGTATACTTTAAAGCAATCATTTTGTATTTCAAATTCTTGATCAATGTGCTTGTTAAAAGTACAGCAATGTTCTTCTATTTCAATGTTTTTACACACCAAACCTAAAACAAATAAAAAAATAGGAATTATATGTGAAACCTCTGTCATCAATACTATTGAAGGGTCCAATAAATATTTTTGAACACCATTGCCGGTTTCTGTTGTTTAAATAATCAAAATCTTCTATTATTTTTTTAATTTTTTTAATTCCTTTTTTGCTATTAAATTTTTTGTTCCTCTAAAATTTATAAAATAGTTTCAAGATACCAGAACTGCACTAAAATAAAATAGAAATAAAATATTTGAAAACAATATTATCGAAATGACAATCACTTTTCTGTCAATTTTGCGTCGAATTGGACCACAGAAAAATAACATTGCAACTAGAAAAAAATGTTTATAAAAACTTAAGTATTTATTTTAAATAAATACTTGTTTTTGCTTTTAATAAATACAAATATTTTAATATCAAAGATCAGTTCACAATCGTGATTAAAAAGACACTAGACACCATACGTCCGGAATACAAGCTTGTAGCTACGACGGAGAATCATGTAACAAGTATTGCAATGGATGTTGGGACAATCAATGAACGAATGAGTGGAGGAAGTAGCCACAAATCTTATATATTTATATCCTTTAACAATATTTTATATAGTCATAATCACATGGACTGCAAAAGCCAGCTAGGATCCCGTAGAATTAAAAAAACACCGTGGCATATATCCACTCGACATTCTTTGAAAGATACTGGAAAGCATACAAAAGGAGAAAATGTGTGGATTTCCTATGCGTTCTACGAAAAATAAATTTCACGTCGAAGCACAACTGCAGGACAATTCCAAATCTGGATCGAAGATAGATCTTTCAGTTAGAAAAAAGTTACAGATCTTTCAGTTAGAAAAAATTTTATCTAACAACCCGCAGTGACATCGAATATTATTTTAATTCGGACATTTTTTCCAGTTATAAAACCTTTTAAATAAAAAATTCAATAATGCGAATCTAATTTTTTATCGGCACTGTAAGTGACCTAAATATTGTCAAATTTTTTTCAGTTATAAAATGAATCCGGAAAAGAATTTAAGTTTTGAAAATCACAATCTCAGGTTTCTTTAATATGACATTGACATCACTCATAATTATTCTGAAAGGCGAATAAACATTAATGCTCACAATTCCTTACATGTCACGTCCAATAGTTGCATTTCGAACAATGCTGCGTTAACTTCAAATGGAAATAAAGTTAAAGTCCTTACTTTAGCACATAGAGAATTTATAAAAAAACGACAGAGTTGCCCTTTCTTTTTTAAAATCCTAATACCTATAAATATTTAAACATTTATTTTGAACCTATATTTGAAAGATTCCCTCATATAAGAAAGAATATTTTTAAAATAAGTTTTATAACAGAATAAATTTTTGTCAAACAATATCACTTCCTCAAACATGAAAAATGCTTCCATTTTAAATTCCAGTGGTTAGCAACCCAGTTTCAACTCGAATATTCCAGATTAGTTAGAATAATTAACTTATTTGTTCTCTCATAGAAAGTTCTTTTTGTGCTGCTGGCATAAGCGAAACCTCAGTAACTTCCAGGGCTTTGGTTTTGCGGTGCCCTTGTTGTTGTAGGGATAAGTGATACAGTTGTTGTGCAAAATATTAAAGCTGAAGGACTACGAATATTCACGTTCTGAAATGGAATCAATTCCCTTTCTTCAAGATGTTGGAATCTCTCCGAAAGAAAAGAAATGCCTTAGAAAACATTTGATGACCATTTTCTATCAGCGGGAGAATACAACATGAGTGTGCAATAAAAGCGAGTCCCGAACTTATACTTCTCTTAGAAACGGTATAATAATAGAGTACTTAATTTTTAGGTACGTGGCTTGAAGATACGACAGTTTTCTTACAATTATTTATTCGTTTTATGTATACATGGAGCTTCAAAAGACACACAATTTTATGGTGTTGGCGGCAACTGGAATGGGCAACTACAGGATTTTTAATTGGTCTCACTCCCAGTGTGAGGTTTTGCTGATTATTAATTTTCTGAACACACTGATTGCTATTATTAGATTGTACAAGTGGAATTGGAAAAGTTGTCCAAGTTGGTGAGAGCATGTTTTCTAAAACGTAAAAACAATACAGGAAAGATTCTCCCTCAGCAAGGCAATTGAGCCATTTGGACAACTCCTTTGACGAAATGATAGATGCAATTGTTAGATTTTGTCCCCGAACATTACGCTACGTAGAAACAGCTGATTTATTTTTTAATAACAACTAAGGAAATGATTATAGGCGTATATATGAAGCCCATAATAAACGGAAATAACTCTCTTTCAATAGGAGGAATGGTGCGTTTATTGTTTTTCAAATATGGAGAAAATCATGCAATTCATCAAATAGGTCAGTTGACTAATTTGATATTTCAACAATTCTAACTCACAAGCACAGTAAAGTAGTTAAATGCTTGAATCTGAACCTATGCAAGAAATTTGGAATTATTGTCGAAATAAGTGTAAATACGACAACTATAACTGACAATGCTCTGGAAAACAACACTCCATATAAGATCGCGCTTAACGAGATTCGAATAACCTTGGAAAGCCGCTTGAAAGATTTCAAGGTTGAAAAATCCATAAATATGATCTGTTAGCAATGAATTGGGAATTATTTATAAAAGTGGGACTAAGAAATATATTCGGACTTATTTTGACTTCTTTTGATCGCTCCGTTACTGCGGCAGGTTCAAAATATGCTAATATTTACATAAGCAACTTAAACAGAGCAATTAATTAGTTTAATAAACCAATCGCTTCGCTTCCTAAAGAAGGTTGGACGCTTAGCCACATTAACAAAACACGACACACGTGAGACCCGGTGGCTTCTCCAGTTGATCTCCGTTGCTATCGTGAGAGGCAACGCAACGTCAATAATGTTGGCCAAGTCCACTTCGGATAAATGGCTTCGTTAACTTCTAGTAAATTACACTTAAATTGTATTAAATAATAAACTAATATTATTCGGATATCCAATTAAAATGTATTAACAAATAGCGGGAAGAAAAGGCTAAGGATGGTGAGGATCTGACGAGCTGAGGAAACTCGCTCACGACAGAGGAGGTTGGAGGAGGCTGGTTCAAAGGATTGTTTTAATGCTGCACGAGTAAAATTATAACTAATATGATTCTATGTACGTATGCAAATAATAATAATAATAACAAATAGCGGGAAGAAGAGTATGAAAATAAACGTGCCTGTGGCTAATGAGGATCCATGTATTATTGAAAAAGAAAGTTAATCTTAGTTTAATTCTTTGTTCGATAACTGTTAAACTATTTTTAAATTATAGTTTAGTTACACAAACGAACCAAATTTAGTTTATCTAATAATTAAGATTGTTCTTTTATGAACAAACGAACCGTTGACCCGCCATGTCACAACACTCTCCTATTCGTATTGCAGTAGGGAAACTGATTCGTATTGCAGTAGTGAAACTCGGATATTCAACTTCTCTATCAATAACACTATTTGTTGCCCTGACAATTTGATCGTTATAGTTACCAATACCGTTAATAATATCTTATCCAGATAATATTGGTTCCAGCTTCCTCCTTTTCGCCTCTAATCCGTCTCATTTTGCCGGACTTATGGGACAGAATACAGCGTCCGTGTCCTCGACAGGCTTTATTGATGTCTCGTGGTGGCTACTTCCTCTATTCAGTTGCTCATTGATTGCCTCAACATTCATTAAAATACTTGTTACGTGATTTTCCGACGTAGCTAAGAGTTCTAGACGCATGTTCTCTAATTTCTTTTTAATTACGATCGACTAGACATAGACATGGCTCGAATCTTCACCTTGTACCTAATATATACTATAATTAGAACTAAATTGAAATTTTGAGGGAATCTAATTAATTCCAGAAACGAACAAATGTTTTAGCAAATACTCGATAGAAGGACAGAGTATGAGTTTTTTACGACAAGAATAAAACTAAGAATGGAAGAATTAAATAAAACTTATTCAATTTGGACTATGAAAAAGATTTGATACTCAGGAAAGTAATATTGAGATCTATAATCGTCAATTTAAAATTTATCAAAACAAAATATTTTATTTAAAGCCAATGAACAAACAGTTATTAGAACTATTATAAACATGACTTTTCAGTCAACTTCCTTTAAAATATATTTAATAACGTACCAAATTGTCCAAGTCGTCCAAAAAGTCAGCAGAAAGTCTTTCTATGCAAAAAGAACATATTCTTGGTCTCAGTTTGATTGGTGCCCAGGTTATTCGTATGGTGGGATGTAAATTTTCTCTTTTCAAGCCCTCAATATTTCAGCTGTAGACAAACAATTGCAGGAGTTCATGATTAATGTACAATGTCAGCGCTATATACTCATTAAAACCATTGGGATAGCGCATAATCGATTATTTAAGTTATTTCAAATAGAGTGTCTCTATCTGAATTTGACGGCAGGATTCTTCAAACTTAAAATTAAATTTATTGTAATTAAGCTAAATATTGTATTTAATTGAGAGCTGATTTTTATAGTCATTATACAATAATCAAAATATTTTTTTACAGTTCGATTACTTTTAATGATAGAGTATAATACGTATTTGCTATGCTTGACATATTTTAAAAAGAATATATCAAATTTGACTCTAACCATATTGGATAATGATATTTCTTATTTACTGTTAGAAAACATTCGACAGAATTTTGAACTTGAGTCATTTTTAATTGTCTAATAATTAATTTTCAGAACTTTAATTTTCATAATAGCTGAAAAATAATGTCACAGTCCAGGGCTGCGAGGTCAATGCTTAAAATGCAAAAAATATTTTTTTTAGAAAACTTTTCATTGAAAAAATTATTGTTACAGTAAATAGAGATACCAGGAAATAGCGATCCGAAGTAAAATAATTATAAAATTTTATATTGTCCAAATAGAGAAATCTATAAAGACAAATACTGTGCAGGACGATTTTTCGTTAATTTGATAATTTTATAATTAATAAATAGCTTACTACAAAATCTGCTTTAAAATCGTACAGGAATAATGAAAATATTTGCTTAAGAATAGATTCGTTTATTGTTTGAATTGTTAATTTTTTTAAATGTTTAAATGACGCTTTTTGTTAACAATTTAGTCAATTTCGCGTTTAAATCTTATGGAGTGTATTTTAGTTTCGATTTCATTTTATTTAAACAAAAATGAAAATATGGAAAAGTAATTCAAATTCTTTTTTTTTTGAAATAGCAAATAGTTGTCTATTTTCGATTGCAATCATAAAAGAACAAAAATTTAAGATATAAAGAAGTTTATTCCGAAACAAAATTTTTATAGTTTTCCAACGATAGCTAGTCTATTAATATCGATCTCGTAAGGGGCCTCATGATTGATCAACATATTCGTCGAACTAATTTGGACCCTGTCGTGCTGTAAAATCCCAACGACATATATTCAGTACAATCCAAATGTTCGTGGAATGGTCGACGGCGTGTTGTTGTATTCGTATCTGTGTCGGTGTGGATGACCACTTTCGTCCCCAGAGGAAAGTCAAGGATATCATTCCTCCAATTAGATCGTCTCCTCATGGATTCAGCAGCACTATTAGTATTCCTCCTCGCATATCTCGTAAATCTTCGGCTGCTGCAGAAGCTACTACAAGTCGATCCATCTCGTTGTCGTTTGTTTCCACATCAAGTCCATGTAGTTCTTGTTGAATTTGCTCGGTTCTTGGCTCTTCATTGTAGTCAAGTGATTGATGGAATCAATATATTCAATGAGTGCCTGAGTATGACCTCGAGCCATTTGTTCTCTAATCCGTGGGCCATACATCAAATGAACAGGAGAAAAGCGCGTTGTAGAGTGTATCCTTGTATTATATGCGTATGTTCAAATAAAAATTTATTATTTTTTGCAAAAAATAAAAACATTTTCAAAAATAAAAATGATTATTACTAAATAGACATATAAATTGCTTAATTTATTTATATTTGAATACTATGCGCTCTATTTACTACGGATCGCTATTTCCTGGAATCCCTATTTACTGCGACAATTATTAATAATAAAAAAATCAAACTTATTATATAATTTTAATTTAAATATTAATTATAAAAAAATGGTTCTAGTGGAATTAACACTTGAAACAATTCAAAAAATTAAGAATTTCAGTGAATCCGGACTACTAGATGAATGCATCGACTGGAGGGAAAGGGCAAAAATCAAGCGATATGCCGAAAGTTTCACTTTCAAGAATTCCGCAGCCTACATTGCTAAAAATGGTCGAGAGTTGCGATTCTTTTGTATCGAGGAAGCTGAATTAAAGCTCAAATACATTGAAGTTTGATATTTCCTGATTTAAATTAGGCTCAACACAATTTAAACCACTTTGGACGAGATAAATTATATAGTTTATTGTCACTGACGATTTATGGTGCAAGACGTAGTGAAGTTGCCACTGTGGTATCTAAATGCGTTTATTGTCAGGTTATTTATTTATTTTAACAAGTTTAGTCTAAACGAATGCTTGCTACCAAACCTATAATTACGCCTATCATTGCTTATGCACCGAGAGACCGGTACATCGTAGATCTTGTTGATTTAAGGGTTAGGGTTAGGTTAGGGTTAGGGTAAAAAAGTTGTAATAACTTAAATTTCCTTAATTTTTTGATTTTTATTTTTTTGAGTCTAAGAGAATGTTTCACGGTTCTTCCAACCGATTTTGAACATTACGTGCCTCTGAGTTATCATCGGCGGTCGTAAAGTGGCACTCGCTAGGACTGGAAATCCCAGAGGATCAGCATAAGCAATTTGTTTGGGACGAAGTCCGCCTACAATCCCGAATCCAATCTTTACGTACATCTTTCGACCAACACCGCTTGGCCTGCTTTGAGACGGCATGTCGCCCTCACAGCGGAGCTGGCTAAATGCCACTCCACTGCCGAGCATTGGGAACCTTCTGGACTGCGAGTCCGTACGCACTGGAATCTGTTTACGTCTCGGTCTTCGCCTATGCGAGCCACATGTCTGCCGCTGTGGCGCGAAAATCTGTCGCTTTGGATTGCACGCTCTATCGTGCAGACGCAGTGCTGGCCGCATCCCGCGTCACGCCGCTCTTAACGACCTTATCAGGAGAGCCCTGGAAGTCGCCGGAATCCCCTCCCTGCTTGAACCCACTGGGATCGATCGGGGAGACGGAAAAAGGCCTGACGGGATAACTGTTTCCTTTCAACAGGGGGAAGCCTCTCACCTGGGATGCCACGTGTGTGGACTCTTTCTCGCCTCAGAACCTGCTGATGTCGGCCTCCGCTCCTGGATCTATTGTCACAACCGCGGAATGCAAAAAGATGCGGAAGTACTCCTCACTTACGGAGAAGTTCCAATTCCTTCATTCGCGGTTGAGACTTCCGGTTCCTGGGCAGTAAGGCAATCAGCTTCGTCAGGAGATCGGATCCGCATGTCTGCCATCACAGGCGACGCCCGCGAATCGAGATGGTTTTTCGAGCGGATATTCCTTGCGATAGTACGCTCTAATTCTTTCTCGATTGCGTCGGCTTCCCGCACTTGAAGCTTTTAATTAATTAACTTGTAGTTATTGGTTGGTTTTCATCAGAGAATGTTTTGGAAAAATACCTCTCTAGAAAGTTAGGGTATCAAAAATACCGCGGCCGAAGGCCGCATAGGGTCTAGTAGCAAGCTGAAAGATCTGCCCGTAGGGCTGTCGGTTAGTTTAGTCTTATAAGTTTAATATTATAAATTTTAATTAATATTTTAATAAATTTCGTCGCAAAAATTAGTTTGGTTAACCATTTTCCGTGAATTTTTTAATAGACTCAAAAAACGCTACGTTAAATCAATGATTTTGGTGATATGTTGGTTTTCATGAAATCACAATCTCTGAAAAATTAAGAAAAAATTAATAATTCAGATATTTATTGAAGAGATCAACAAAAGAACTTCAGAATGTAATTTTTTTTTAAATTATTAATATTTTCAAAACCTCGCAGCTCTGGCGTCTCGCAGCCCTGGACTGTGACAAATATTATTCAGATCAAAAAATCCATTTTCAGGATGGTAATTTGAGTTATCTTTGCAATCAATAATTTTATTCAAAGTTTCTCGTTTTTGTTTTATATTTGGTCTGGATTTTTAATTGTCTATTCCAGTGGCTCGCAACCTGGTTTCCGCGAAATTTATTATAAATTTATGTTTTAGTATTTCACCATAAGATTTTTTACGTCAAGGATATTATTTCGTTATCATTAGATTGCAAAACAGGCCTTGATTTAATTTGATGTTTTCTCATAGATATATGTACCTGGAATTTGATTCGGTTGGGAAGTTAGGAAGATGTAAATCGTTCATTCAAAAAGTCTTAATATATGTGAAGTAGGTATAATCTATACAATTTTCCATGTTAAATGATAGCAGTTTTAAGCTAAATGGAAACACGTTAATAAATTCGTAAAACTGTAAAAAATCTTTTATTAAAATTTCATGTTTTCTAAAGCTAATTCCGCCGGTATTTTTCCTTTACACTAGGTGCAAAAAAAACCTTTTTTTCGAAATATCAAAATTTACTATGCAACTACAGTAAAACCTCTCTAATCCGCCGATTTTGGGACCGACCAAAAATCGGCGGATTCGAGAAATCGGCGGATTCGAGAGGCAATTAAATAATATTTTATAGTTGAAACATGAGCTTACAATATAGATTAAATATTTCTTTTTATATACAAATGACTGAATACGTAAAATTATTTATATTCAAAATATCAAAAATTTTATAACATTTCTTCAATTCGCATAATATTTTCGAGATCATTTATCTATTTCAAGTAGATTTTTTCTTTTTTCTTCGCAAGTTCACAATCAAAATAACTGAGCCACTTGTTAAAATTTCACGGTTCATCGATGTCTTATTGATTTGGTGTAGGTAAAATATTTTCAATGTTGAAATTTTAAAAACATCTTGCACTTTTGAATCTTCCTATCATTATAGGCCTTTTTTATCGGAACCAGAACAATTTGTGCATAATAGTAAAGAAAATCGATCTTTCGACAACTTTATTCCAGGCCTTGATTTAGTGCACACACTTTTAGAAGAAATCGCCTTGTAACAAACACCAGTTTCATCTGAATTATAACATTGTCCAATCCATATTGTTCAATTTTTAAACTGATTGTTTCATTAAAATCAGCAATAGATTTTTCATAATGATTTACTGATCCACTGTCTCCATGAAATTTTCTTAACTTGATACCATTTCGTAATTTAAACTTTTCTAGCCACCCACGACTTGCTTTAAATTCTGGATCATTTTTCCAAATTTAAGAGCTTTCACTAGATTCCATTAGTCAATCCATGTTATCATCGCTACATCAATTTCATTAAATTTGAGTTTTGGAATTCTCATTATGTTTAATTTTTTGATATCAGTCCTATTCAAAAGGTCCGATATTGATTTAAGGTCGTTTATAGTTCTCGTTAAAATTTTTTTATCGTGAAGAAAAAATCCTGGAAATTTGAGGTGCAGAAACAAATGGGTTGTCAGAAATATAACGTAGTATAGAAATTTTTTCGTTGATAGAAAGTCTAACACAACGACGCATCACAAAAATACAATTTAACGTGTAATGAAAATTTTAAAATGTTAATTAAAAAATTATTTTTCATAATACTTGAGGAGCGGATTCGAGAAACAAGCGGATTCAAGAATCATTCATAGGAAATTTCAAATTTTTGATTAAAATAAGCGGATTCGAGAAGCGGCGGATTCGAGAAGCAGCGGATTCGAGAGGTTTCACTGTATATTGTTTTTATTAATGGGCAAATCAAGAAGAATTAAATTTTTGCCTTTTTAATAAATTTTGTTAAAAATTGAAGACGACATTTTCTTATTGATAAAGTTCCACGAAGTTCATCACTTAATAAATCAGCTTTTTTTTCAGCAAGTTTTTTAACATCTGCTTTTACTACAGACCAAATATGTTCAACAGAATTAACCATTTGATTGTGAGGAGCCAATCTTAAAAATTTATAAATCTTAAATTCCTCTTCTAACAAAATTTCTTTAATACATGAATGGCAGGGGGCGTCCAAGACAACTACAACCGGTCTTCTGTAGATATTGTAAGCATTTCTTTAACGTTATCTCATTTGTTCAATTGCATTTTCTTAACAAAATGCTCCTCGTTTAGCGTCATAATGTATTAGTCCAAGGGAACGAATACACCCAATCATGTAAATATTAGCATATTTTGAACCTGCCGCAGTAACGGTGCATCTAATTCTACTAATTGATCTCTCCTCAGATTGGGAGATCTAGATATTGAGATTACTCTCATTCATAGAAAAATTGGTAAACTTTTACTTTGATAAGTTAATAAATTTTAAAAAAACTTTTCTTTCTTTATTTTCAATATTATTGGCTTTCTCAGGCTCAAACCTTACTCTTTTGAGTAAATAGGTCATTAAATCAAAATGTCTAAAAACTGTACTCTTGATTTAGCCAATTGATGAAATTCGGAGAGTTTGTTCCCTAACCACTTAATGTTATTAGAGGATTTTCTCCATATAACTGCAAATTGCCATTTTATGAATTTCTATAACTTTGGCACAATAATCTCCTCCACGACTATCAGGTTGTTTCCTATTTTTATTCAACGATAGGTCGTAGGTTGAGAAACATTAAGCTGAATAGCTAAGCGTCGCCAATCTTTATCCGTTTATAAAGATCAAAAATATGTGATTTTTAATAGACCATTCTAATTTTCGTTCTTTGCTTTTACGTACCACTGCTTAAAAAAAAGAAAATCTTAAATTTTTTTATTTTGAACAGTTTTTGCATCATGAAATTAGGGCAAAGGAAAGTGACTACCTTATTGAACAGTTGGAAAAAACAAGATGTTTTGCATTGAAACTGGCTTATGGAATACAACTTGATTGAAGGCTAGAAGACTCGCAAGAATCCTCTATACCCATAATCATGATGGTCATTAAAAAAAGTTATGTTAAGTAATAATAACTGAGGTTAGCATGAAAAGAGACACTTTGGTGTTTTGTTTTTATCTTCCCGTTAATGATCTCCCCGAAAACAATTCTATTCTATTACATTTTTCCATTTAGCTTGAAATAATTATTATTTAAGTTGAAACTATTTCATTTTTTGGAACTATTATTATTTAGCATGAAAAATGTATATTAACCAAAAGATAATTGTGTTAATTTTTTTTTAATTTTTTAATTAATTTTATGAGAAATTGTCAAAAAAAATCTAGCTATTATGAACTGGCTTGCAGGATTGAAAGACAATTCTCGCGTAAAACAGCCAGCGAGATTCTCTGAATAAGGAATATAAATTCCCTCGGATCTCTGGAGCAGTAATGAATTCGTTATTGTAGACCTAGCCACCTTAAATCTGGGGCTCCCGACAGAACAGTGATGTTTTAGTTTATATGTCTTTTATATCAACTTGTATATATCAACTCGTATTTTTTAATAATAGAAATTTTTACCTCAGAAGGACATAATTACATCCACAATACTGTGCCATTCTCAGATCACGACCCTACCGTAATTTAATAATCATAATACATTAGTCCCAAAAATTATGAAAGATCTACACATTGAGTAATACTTAGTTCTTTATTGTATGTTAAGAACCCCCATTACAAAACAACTTTATCTACTCAGAAATTCAAATACAATCACAACTCCAGGTGAAACAGTATTCAATACATTTTAGATACTACTACAACTAAAGCAACTTTAGGTAACTTAAAATATTAATACATTCTAGATACAAGTACAACTATAACCACTTCTGGTAATTTAACAATCAATATAGTATAGATAATACCACTAATAGGAAGCCTGTAATAAGTAATACACTGAACAATTAATACACTTTAGAAAAAATTTCTCTAAAAAAGAATCTTAATCGTATTAATTTTCATTTGTTAATATTTTTATATAGAAAAAACAACACGCAAAAGTCCAAATGGTAACTAAATTTCATTCAATTGTTTTAGAAACCAAAATAGCTTATAAAAAGAGTTTACCCTAAATATTAATTTGTTAAAGATAATGAATTAAAAATCGATTATACCCACATAGTTGTCGCTGTTCTCATAGTTCTAAGCGTATGTATTATTGCTCTAATTCTTTACGTAATTATGGCAAGAAAGAAAAATACTTTCAAGCAAAACCAAATCATGAATATTCTCAGAGGTACCTACCTATACTTTATTAAAATTAGGTCTATGTCTCGTAATAGGATAATTACCAGAAACTATTTCTTCTTTAGGGTTAATTAACACTAATATTAACATTTATTTTTGGAAATTTAATTTTAATATTCAGGCATACATTGAGTCAGTCACAATTAGGATAATCTTAAGAGTAAAGCTACAGCAAATAGCTCCAAATTGTAATAGTAGTCTTTCCATTTTTCTTTTGTTAGTGGAAGAAAATTGAATATTAGTTTCCATTTACGCGAACTTAATAAATTTACATTATCGCTTCAGGAAAAATATTAAACTGTTTGTATTTTAAATGTAAAAGTAATTGAATTAAAACGAAAAATCAATTTTTAGAGAGTTTTCGTTGATAAAATAAAATTTCATGTTTTGCCGATTTGCAAGAATTTTCTGATGAATCAAAATGCGCATTGAATGATGCAGTTCTTCAGGACATCAAAATCATTTGGTTATATTGTATGATAACATTCTCTGAAATATTTTCCGGATAAACTCGAGGACATTACAGATGCTGCAAACATTCTCGGAATCGAATTGTCAAGAGCTTTTGACTCGATCAATCGTCAGAAATTGATGGATTTCCTAACAGAATTCCTTAACAAATCCTCTGCCCGGATGATCAGGAACTCTTATCAGAACCTATCTATCGGTCAGGATACGTAACAAGTACTCTAAGCCATTTGAAACAACATCGGGAACACCTTAAGATGATCCGTTATCTCCTATGTTGTCATATATATCTAGAAGATACACTGAGAGAATTAAAATTATGAAGAAAAAATCAACGTGGTGCATACGCAAATGACCTGGATTTTATTTTCTCTGTCAGGATGTTCTAAAAAACTATTGGACGTGATGCTAAATAAACTTGCAGGGTGATTTCTCAATGTAAATGTGGAGAAAACAGAATTAAGAAACTTGTATCTCTATTGGGATACGAACAAGACCTGTTTATATAATATGTCGCGTCCATGGTGGTTACGCATCCCATGCTGGCTACATGTCACCTGTCAATAAATCATTTTTACGAGGTCATTGGCTGTCAGATGTCATAATTAATGTGGTTTAATCATTCGTTACTCGTGTGGGCATATTTAATATTTTTAGCGTTAAAGCCATTCTGGAATTCGTAAACTGCAACAGGAATGTTTACACTCCTTTTTACAATAAAGCACTCCATTCATTCTTCTATAAATGAAACACCATTTAAAAAACTAAGAGGAGTTTCTGGTATAAACACCGTCATTCATGATGATAAAAGTTTTTTTAATTTTTTAATTTCAAAAAAAGTGAGTGTTCGGATGATTTTATCATGTATCATCAGAGGATATGGATGTAGAAAATATTTTAGATGTTTCAGGTAATTTTGAATAACATATGCTAGACAACTTGATGCTAGTGATTTTATATTGAATTTTTCTCCACCTAATTTAAATTCACCATATTTTAAACGCATGAATAAAAAAATGAATGTTCATCAATCGAATACGATTTTTCAATTGGAGCGGAGTATTTTTAGTGAATAATTGTTAGGTTAGAGTTCTAAAGGATTTTGGGACAAATCCTTCCCTAAGGCTAAACCGATTTGAATCCCCATATGGCAAACCTGCTGAAGTTGTTCAAATTTTGTCAAACAATCGACTAGAGGTCTATTTATTATTATTTTATTTAACAGATTAAAACAAGTTCAGGGAAGTCTAAAATAGTTAATATGAATCAAGTTAAAAAACGTAGACGCTTTATTTTAATAAATTTTTATTGTTGAAACGATTATTGATTAGAAATCAATGCAATTACTTAATTATTAAATTTGACAGTCACCATGACAGGCATTATTATTTATTGACAGGTGACATGTAACCACCATGGGATGGGTAGCTCGTGTTGGACGCGACATAATAAAACATGTAAAAACACCGCACTACGCAACCTAAACGAAACACATACAATTCACTTGTAAAACCTATTCTCCTCTATAATGCTGGAACATGAGGACTTTCTGATACGGACAATTTCAATCAGACTCGTTCAATAGAGATAAACTTTTGCGTACTCTAGCCTTCAAATGCCATTCGAGTCTCAGCTGTAAAACAGTTTATGTCAGGATATCAAGCAAACTAATCTATCGAGATTACAGCATGCAGGTGGAGGTTACTCGGACACACCCTAAGGATGAATTTAGAGGCATCGGCAAACACAGCTATGGAAGACTATTTTGTAACTCGTTTCTGTGGACGCCCATGAAATTGTCTCCCAGTAACACTGAAAATTTTATGACGTCGCCCAAGATAAAAGGAAATGTACCAAACTAATAACTCTTATTGTTTCTTATGCTGCAAAGCTTTGTCATGGTATCGCAAAGATGCGTATAAAAAGAGTACAATAGGAAAGTACACACAGTTTATCGTTTAGCAAAATTGTTTTTTATTGGTTTTGATTACAATAGTTTAAATGTTAAAACAATCATCAGAAAAGAATCGAATTTAATTAAGTTAATAAACAAAACTAAGCCAATGTTAATTTAACGCCTTCTTGCTTTGGAAGATGTCCTCGCAATAGAAGCGGAAGCATGAGACAGTGAAGGGCCACTCGCCTGAACGAGTTTATTACACCACATCTCGGCCAAGTCCTTGCAAATTGGACTCCTCATAATACCTGACTCTCCGCCTGGAATAAGTATTCCGATCCATTAGTCCTCGTTAATCGAAACACAAAGGAATGCTTCACATAGTCATCGGCCAATGCACAGAATGACCCATTCATCTCCCATGGTGCTTCCCCTCGAAATGTCTCAAACGGTTTTCTGACTTAACTTATACCACACTCGACCTCCTTGGCAAGTTTCACGTTCTTGTAAAAGTAGAGATATCCGTCATTGAGGACCACATAAAGTGACATCCAATTCCTACGACTACTCCATTCACACAAACCTTCTTAATGCCTTCTTATCTGCATTAGCCCACACTGTCTTCCTCTGTAGTGTCCCCTCAAAGTGTGCCGGCAAATCACAGACCCCGTAGATTGGAGGAGTATTCTCGGGACTTAACTTCTTTGTAGAAACCAACGACGTCATTCGTTTCAATTTCAAAGCAAGTCCTCCCTGTTCTAAAACAGGTTTATATTCTAATAAGCACGTTTTTGGGGGACACAGGCTTCAACTGGAACTTCTTGTTCGACATCAGTTTCACACTTGCCGTTCCCTATAAAAACATATTTCAACAATAAACTCT
Organism: Octopus sinensis; assembly: GCF_006345805.1. Lineage (NCBI taxonomy): Eukaryota > Metazoa > Mollusca > Cephalopoda > Octopoda > Octopodidae > Octopus > Octopus sinensis. The sequence goes on along the minus strand of NW_021832226.1, from coordinate 388,457 downwards.
GAGAATGTTCTGGAACCTCAACGGAGACACTCACACTACTAATAACCAAATAAACCAACCTGACGTGAATGGAATCCTTTTCAGAACTCTTTAAATCAACGATATAATCATCCACGACTCTTTTGGTGAGATTAGACACCCTCAGTGAAGAAAACACATCCTCCCCCGACACCTCCAGTCGTTCAACCTGAGTCAACTTGTCCACAATCGCCACAATGGAGTCATATTTATCCATCGACTCCACAATCTGCTTATGTCGTCTTATCAACCTATCCACTTGATCCATCGAGTTCTATGTTATGTAATCACATCACACAACTCCCAGGTCACTGTCCTTGAGGTAGCCCACCTTCGACTTGTACCATTCTTCGGCTCTTTCCGCATTCCCACAAAACATGTTTATGTCAAGAACTGGGAATATGTCAAAAATATTACGTAATTCGGTGATGAACTCTCTATCAGTCAATAATTGCATCATCTCGCCCCGCCGGGTTGTGAGCAGAAGGACTGCCTCGAACACATTCTCCATCCGAGGATGACTTTGTGAGACCAGACAACGCCCAATCTCGACATATTTGTCGAACAACCCGTCATATGCGGAAATATCCCAACAAATTCGGGCATTCTCTTCACACACTGCCTGGATATCACTCATTGTCCTAAACAGGATGACACTCACCAATACTGGCATTCCTCTGTGGACAGTTGGCCACACATGTATCCCACCCACTTCATCAACATGTTGTGAGACTCCAAAACTGCATGAGGAGATCTTCACTGTCAATCTGACACATGCTCAGTTCGAGGAGACTATTCAGGTTCATCCACGCAGTCTCTGTCTCTGCAAACACACTGCATATGGCATTCCGGTCATCTCCCGAGTACTTGTCCACCAACATGTTCTTTTCCAACTGGAAGGACTGGAACTACAACTCCAACAGAGGACTATACACTTTGGGTCACAGTCGAGAATGACTTTTCATAACTGTATATTCGCTTGTACATCAACTGGGCACTCATTGACTCCCTGTTCTTGCACCTTTCGAGGTAGAGCTGGACAAATCGGGATATTTCCCCCATAAAGTCACATATTTCTTGTGACTTGTTGTAGTAACTGCTCAGGGACACTTTCTCTCCACAGTACTCCAATCCTGTCGAAATAATCTCCTCCAGATCTTCCAGTTTGTTCAAAATTATATTCTGCCTCTGTCGACAGTCTACTATGAACTGGCTATCTCCAAGCCCATCCAACAAGGTCTGGAACTGCTCTACAAGACTTCTCCCCGTCTGTCTTATCCGCACACACGTGTCCTCCATTAATTTATTCTGACGCTAAAAATGATTAGTTGTAGAATACAGAAATGGTTGATAGGTTTCCAAAAATCTCCATATTTTGAGCAAACAATATTTTTTGTTCAAACCAAAAGTCACTCATAACATAGGAGTTGAAAAATTGCATCATTGCCCTCAAAACAAAGACGTCCTTCTTCCTTATTGCGGCCTGTTCTAGGAGGTTCCCATACTGACCATTCAATTCCTCCCTCTCCTCCTTCAACTTGTTCCTACACCAATTAAAGGCCAAGAACACCTCTGACTGTCCGACAAAGACTCCACCTCCTCTAACTCAGTGCTTCGACTGACGAGCGCATTAACCTCATCGATTCCATTGCGGACAATCATCTCTCGGAGTTCAAGACTCCAGGACACCCACTCGTTCACATAAATATCCTCCCCCGGATTCACTTCTCCAATTAGAAATGAGGACTGCAATTCTATCCATTCCAGTAGTCCTTCCATTTCCACACAACACTACAAACACTCCCACTCTGCCAATACTGTATAGTAGTCCTTCAACGTGCTCAACTCCCTCGAACGGTCTTGGATTCTTGTCTTTAGTGTGTTCCACAGTGATTCCAATTTATAATTCCACTCTGAGAATTCGACGGGAGCGGAGCCAGTCTGCACAATGTCCACCGATTCCTCTAACACCTCAGTAACCATTGGCTCAATCGAGTCCACTCTACCCCCCAGTGTCCCGAGATCAGCCATGGACAGTTCAACGTATCCTAAAGTGGTGGGAACTGTCTCCTCCACAGCACACATCATCCGTTCCACCAATGACACAACATATTTAAATTTGGCTGACATTCTTAAAGCCTTCTGTACAGAAATGATCCTCTCTCGGTGGGAGTCAACGACAGAAACTCTAACACTCATTAACCTTAAACTCACCGTTCAGAAATGTTTGGAGACTCGGACTCAGCTTCCCTCATCAACTCCTTAGCACAATTATAACTACAATATTACATCACATTTCTCGAGAAGATTGGCTGCATGTCTTCCACTCAAAATATCACACCCTAATTTGGAATCGACGACGATTAGGTCCATGTCATCACTTCCTGTGACTTCAGGGTCCCCCGGCTTGAGCAGAGTGATTACCTCGTCCTTCAATTCGTTGACGTCCCCATACAACCGAGCAATCTCGCTCTCATATTCAGGCATGTCAATACTCATTTGAGCAGGATTCTCAATATATCAGTTAATATACCATTTCCTCAATGTCAAAGTGTTGGAGGTGCATGTTCTCTACTGGCAGAGAATACTGTTCTTCACGATTGACCATCCCCTGAGTACTGGGGACATTGTTTAGTCCAGTCAACTTATCTCTCAGGGCGACTGACGAGTAATTAAACTACAAATAACTCAAATCAATATACAATATCACACAAATCTTTAAATTCCACGAATTTGGCCAAATTTTTGAGTTGTTGTATACGCTCACACAACCTCCGACCATTGTCGTCCAGTCTGAACACAGTTTGGATGAAAAATCACCTGTTAAGTACTTCCTGTACTTTGTCTCCAATCTCAGGCACGTTGAGCTGTTCGGATACTTCCACCAATCGTATAAATGGACTTTGGAATGATTCCCCTGTCCTTTGGTTGACATATTCTTCCAATTCTTCAATCACTGGCACCAAATCATCATAAAAGTCCTTAAAATATAACTAACTGGCCACCTTCGGAATAACTATGGACAACATTGCCTCGTCTTCTTCCAACTTTCTCCCAGCCTCCTCTAAACTCTCCTCATAGGACTTTAAATATCTCAATATATTATTTACTTTGTATAAAATAAATTCTTCAATGTCCTTCTTGCTCTGAGCAACCTGTCCTTCCACAAAGTCCCATCGGTCATTGAGTGCGTTCGTTTGCTAATGTAATTTCACCACGACTACAAACCGAGATGAGAATATGACGGTCGAGATCAGTCCCTTCCGACAACAAATCTCTCCCAAACTCGACAGTCTGTTTGAAAGAGTCTTTTTCTGACTGAATTAATTCGTCATAGTCGTCAAATATCTTCAATAGATTTTCCCAATCGCTGATGGGTGATTGACTGTGGACGTTCTCTGATAGATCGAATTGTGATAGCCAAGCATCCCATTTGTCCAGTTTTGATATAAATAGTGAGGTTTCATTGGCTTCCTCCATTCGATTCTGATACTTTCTCGCCTTCCAATCACAAAACAACAAAAATACATTTTCCGTGATATCATCAAGCCTTCTAGTAATCCGAAACACATTTTCCATTACTTGACCAGAAAACTCCTCATCCAACGACTTCACATCCCCGACCTTATTCACAATACTCTCAAGCTGCAATAAGAACAGTCCACTACCTTTGTCCTTAACTTGTCCATATCTGAGTCAAAATTCTGGAGGCGTCTCCTCAGGTACATCAGTCGACTCAAGTCCGCGTCTTCAACGTCTGTCTCAACAAAAGACTCGAAAAAATCAACTTCCTCCTTTAAACCAGTAACAATGGTCTAAAAACCTCCACTTCTCTCAGAGAGACTGAAATAGTCTCCTTAAGGAAGGACAGTCCGACCTCTCTCCACCGTCTTTCCAATTCCGACAGCCAAGACCTCCACTGGTCGTTGACCTGCGTGGACAGACCCTTGACATATTGCACAGGATCAGTCTCCTTTGCCCCTTCCAGCCAGGATTCGGCATTCCTGTTAACCGAATCAACCTAGACTACTGAACACACAAAGTTGTACTTTTTCTTGCATTTTTGTACTCTCATCGAGCATCACGGTCAAATTTACTTTAGCTGTCTTAACCGATTCTCGTGATTCCATTTCGAGGGAGGCCAGTCTCCTGCTCTACACACTACCTCACTCATAATACCTCAAGGGATATCCAATCGCCTATAAAGCTCAGACTCCTGATTATCTGATTGTATGATAAGACACGCAAAAGTCGTGTTTTTTCTGATTCACAAAGGAAGACGACATTGCCATGTAATTCGTTGACATCGGCCACACTATTTGCAACCAATCCATCGACGTCTTGTCCATCCTGTGGTATATTAATACTACACTAACAAATATAAGTTGTTGTGCCATTCCCGTGACTGCGGCATAATCCAAACACTTGTCCATATTCACGTTGAGTTGGTCCAATAACAATTCCGTAGTCGCCATGTCTGGATTGGGCGTTGCCTCGTCAGAATAAATGTTATAAATTGTCCTCAACACGTCGGAAAATTCGTCGAGTCGATCCAAAACCTGCAAAAATGACAGCAGTGGTTTTACTCTAAACACTTGCAGTCTGTCTGTTAATAAATTCATCCGCTTGTTGAATTTTACATCGAAATCGGACATGAGTGGAGTTGGATCAAACGCGGGAAACCCACATTTCTCGACCATCTCTTTGATAGTACCAAATGGAGATGCCAACATTCTCAAATCCTCCACTCGTTTTTCATATCCCAACCCGACCTCCTTTAAATATTAAAACACTCCCAACACCTTCAACTCGTTTATCAATGTCATTGTTGATTCCACGGAATCACCATTGTCCGTCGACAGAAGTAGTTGCTGTTGCAGCCAGTAGTAGAACTCATTTGCAGATTGTGACAACTCAAAGTTGTCTTGAAGTTCCCTCAGTTTCCCTGTCCTAACCGACATTATTTCCCTCATTGTCGACATCCGAGACTCCAATCCATTCAACTGTTCTCCAAATTTGTCCGTCTCGTCTGCTATTAGAGAATAATGCCAGTTGATTACTGTTGTCTACTTTTTCATAGTCCTCCCTAAGAACAGCCAGACATGACTCGGTCCAGTCTAGTTCCTTCGCCAATGTCGCACTGTCGTCGTTGAGGGCGTCGATCTGCTTCACATTCCGGAAACTAAACGAAGATAGATTGGCCATAATGCAGTCCATTTCTTGGTTTAGATTGTCTATTCGCGCAGAGAGTGCCTCCACTATCCTGAATGTGGAAAACTTGTGACTAATTTCAGCATATTTGTCAACCAGTTCACCCCATTTACAGTTATAGTCCTCAAATCTGCACAAATCAGACCCAAATCGGAACCTTTGAAGGACTTGAGGATCCAAATTATAGTTTTGCTGAGAAAAATATTCCACTTGGGATTTGAGAGTGAGATTGATTGGTTCCCTCAGGGAAATCTCAGCTTGTAGTAACTCCATGCGCTTGATGACTATTGAGGCGCTCAAATAGTCGCATTGTTGATCGAAGGAGGCCAACTCTTGCGCTTTCAGATCAACCCAGTCCTCGCATTGTCTGACAGAACGCCCAAACTTGTCAGCCATAATTTCCAGTCGTCGATATCTACAGTTTATAAAACACAAAACATGAGCATTTGAGTCTTTATTTGGGTTTCGTAGGAATATTCCACCCTTTCGAGGATTTCCCAATTCCTATCAACATCGGCCATCGTCTCGCCTTCTCGGGGACTAAAAACGTCCCTCATGTTCCTCTGTCTCATTTTACTCTGAATGTTCAGCAGCAGTACTTCCAGGTCATTCTTCTGCTCTAATCTAAAAGAGTCTGATTTATCAAATCCACCTTTTGGGGCGAACATTCAATTTGTAGAATGAAAAATCAGCCAATTTATCGTTCAGTTCGTCAACCGTGGAGGGCAACGAGGCATTAGTGAGAGATTCCGTCGTGTGGACTATCCACCCCATCAAATCCTCCACATTAAAATTGTACTTGTCGATCTGCTTCTCAATATCAACCGTATCCCTCAATATCTATAGAAAGAACTAAAATGGCAATTCTACATTGGACAGTCTCTGGATACTCACGCTGTCTGCTCTCTGTTTGGAAAAATACTGATACAACGAGGACACATAAGTTATGATCGACCGACTGTCGGGTCTGTCCATTGCCAGATCTTGGAATATACATAAAACAGAAAACCAGAAGGGTCGAGGATACTTTCAATTCCCAAACTGTGCTGAGCCACAGAAAATGCGTTGTTGAGGTTAAAAGAAAACTCGTATTTCCTGAGTTGGTCATAGGATATGAGATCTGGCCTAGTCAGATCACTCACCTCCAATTCTAACCTATGTCTGTGGATGAGGGCATTGAATGCCAATCCGTCCTTCCACGATGTAGTAAAGTCCATTATATCCACGTTCAGATACTCGGCTGTCTTGAGCTGACACCAACGCAGCAAAGCCTCCGACCGGTCCCTTCCCCCAACCGACTTATTGGTGGGGGCGGACGATCGACAGACCACCTCTCTGGCCACATGCATGGAATCCTGTCGGTCAATGTCGGACACCTACAATAAGAAAAATGAAAGAAACCTGAAAACTGAGTATAATAATCCAAATTAGTCCAAGAATTAAGTCAGGGTTGCCAGTGTATATGTCCAATGGTTGGATATTCTCCAAATGGACGCGATAACTCTCAAGGAAGAGTATAATCTTGTGGAGATTCTCCAGACAGTATATCCCCATCGTATCATTCCTCAGAGCAGGCTAAACATAATTAATATCAAAGCAAGTATAATTAATTAACGTAGCAAATAATAATCGATTGATTGTCAATCTAATCAACGCGCGAATGCCTAAATTCAATACCCACTAGAAATGAATTATGACCAAAGAATTCCCGACAATTAATTAATGATTTTCTAATGAGTGCTGCTGCCACCCAACGATTGATTGTCAATACTTGTAAGGATAGAGATATATTGATTAATGAGTGCTGAGTAGCGGGAAATACCAGTGTTTCTCCTGTAAGCACTTCGAGGAGTGTTTTGAGTACTCGTCCATCGGCCAAGTCGACGTAGAGGTCGGTCACGCAAAGGTCGCTGACTTTTGATATGTGACTGTTGATCCATCGAGTGAAAGTACGCTTTTGGATGTTCTCACGTTCGACTGGTGGTTTAATAAAGTTTGTTACTTTTGTTGTTAGTTCGGTATCTTTCGAAAGAGGCGAGTCCTACATTCAAAATGTTGGGGTCCACAGGATTATGAGCGGTTGCCACTTGCATGACTATTTTTTGATTAGAGTATCGGAATTCACTAACCTCACAAGTTTGAGAATGCGATATCTATTGTTATCAAATAAATATTATTTTATTTCATTTTTATATAATAAAGTAATATGTTCTATTTTTAATATTAATTAAAAAAAATATCAAGTAAATGCAAACACGAATCGGAAAAACAGATAATTTTCTCATAAATTACATAAACACAACTTTTTTTCGGCGTTCCAAGGTTTCTCTAACATTTTGAACACAACTTTTATTTGTTGTACTTTTATTCGTTGTAAAGAATCATATATTATATAATATTAGTCCAATAAATTGTCCGATCCATAAATTAAAATTGGGTGTGAACTGTTTCGGCTGTTGTTATTTGTTGTTTCAGGCTCTGTAACCACTTTGTATTCTCATGCTGACTGTCACGAGATATTCTTGCCACATTGATACCAGTGGTTTTTAAACTTGGGTACGCGAAAAAATTTTGATTTTCAGTTTAGAATAAATAGTCTAATGGTTATCCAAAGGAAATTTTCTTTCGAGTGTTCACAGATTGAAAAATTAAATACATATTTTTCTTGTGAAATTATCATTCATATTTATCAGTGTTATCAAATAAGTATTAGGGTGTAATGCTATATTATTCAACGCACATTTTTGCGAGTTAATGTTTGAGTTTATCGGTACAAACAAGATTTCAACAAAATGTCTCTGTGAAAAAAGATTTCAATCATTGTTCAATTTAAAATCAGTCCATCGTGTGAGACTAAATGTTGAAGATGATATTTGTGTGTCTTTTATCAAAGGATTCAGAAATAGAAAGATTAGTTTTTTATAAACACCAATATTCATTTCGTTAATTAAATATTTTTTAATTATTCAAAAATCAATAAGTGCTAAGAAAAAAATCATTTTGGTGCCAAAATGTACAGGAGACAAAAAAGTTTGAGAACCACTGTTTTACAATTTTGCTCGTCTTCTTTGAAATCAGCCGTCGCTAAATTTGTTGGAAATATTAGTCAAGGTTTCATTCAAAGGTGGCTTGTAGTCCACAATAGTGCTCTGTCTTGACATCTTCAGCCAATCTAGTCTAGTTTTGCGTGGATGCGCTTAGTCTTTCTGTTTAGTGGAAGATCTCATCACAAGTTGATTAAGATATCATTAAAATTTTAATATTTATATATAAATGCATTACATGGACATCATCTGGATAAGAAAAAGCATGTTTTGTTGAAAATAAGATTATATGATTTTTTGTAACGCCAATATTAGTATATAATTCTGAAACCTTGGGGACTCTTAAAAAAACGATTTAGAACTGCTAGTTGCATTTCATAGAAGCCAACTCTGTATCGGAATTGAGGAAAATCTCAAATGAAAAATTATACAATCTATGTAAATGTAGACCAATCAGCATGAACGTTATTTTATCGAGATGGCAACTATTTGGACTGTTCCCTACTACGCCATGTAACAAAATAAAGGATAAATACTTCCACTCCGAAAGTCATGGGTATCGAGGGGGATCAAGAAACATTCTTGCAACATCCTTAAAAGAAGACTATGCAACAATCGGTGGTGAAGTGGTAAAGGCTGACAATCTGCCGATGTTCGAATGAGGGCCAGAAAAGAGAGAGCGTGGGCCAAGATGGTCGGGACGATGGCTCTAAGCATAACTCAAGCAAAGCCCTTCTAAAGCGACACGAAAGACTTTTTAACTAACTTATATATATTGAAATTTCTTTCAAAAAAATGCCGGGGACGATGGCTCAAGCAAAAGAGTTCTTAACAAACTAACTTATAAATTGAAATATCGTATAAAAAGATACCATTATAGTATTCCTATCGGATGTAAAACATCAATTATAATTTATTTTAAGTAGAATAAGATTAGTGTTTTTTTAACTTGGTTACTACAAAAAAATAAATTTTTGAATTGGTTAATAAATGCGGATTTTATCAAACCAGTAATGCCGGTCTAATTACTCTAGAACACTCCAAAGACTAATTACCCGATACAAATCAATCCCAATGACTACCAAATCTTCTTCAGTCTTTTTGAGAACCGCTCACGACGGCTCGATAAAACACGCCGAACATGAATTGTACCACCCTCCAAAAAGAGTCCTCGAGAAGAGTCATTTGCCCAGTATGAGTCACTACAAACAAATGTACGACCAATCCGTGCAGAATCCAGTCGCTTTCTGGTCTAAAATTGCCCAACAATTTTTTTGGGACTCGTTTGAGCCAAATCAAGGCCTCGAATGGAATTTTGACTCCAGCAAAGGACCAATATCCATCAACTGGTTCAAAGGTGCCAGAACCAACGTCTCCTACAACTGCTTGGATCGACACATCAAAAATGGGAATGGAGACAAAACTGTCTTCTACTGGTCTAAAGTCGTTTCCTGACCTCCCAGGGAAGGCAACGACTCTTCGGACACGAGACAACTCACATACTCGCAGTTACATCAAGAAGTGTGCAAAATGGCGAATGTGCTTAGATCAATGGGTGTGGTCATTAACCACAAATTATAATTATTCTGTTAAATAATTTTTTAGGACTAAAGAAGGGGGATGCGGTGTCGATGTATATGCCTATGATTCCTGAATTGTTGGTGGCAATGCTCGCCTGTGCTCGTCTGGGGGTCATTCATTCAATTGTGGTATGATTAGTCCACTCGATTGTAGTTCGCCGGCTTTTCGGCGAATTCCCTTGCTGTCAGATTCCTCAGCGCCCAACCAAAATTGGTCATTGTGGCAGGTCTGGCCAAAACTGACATTTCCAGACGCATTTTGGCGAGGAACGAAATTAATTAATTTAAAGAACATATGCGACGAAGCCATCGACATTTGCAGTGAAAAGTAAGCCTTCCAACATGTCCAGAGGGTTCAACATAGACAAAGTCATTGTGAAAAGACACCTGTCGCCCTCCCCCACCCAACAGCCACAGGAGACACCTGGACTTCGACCTTTCAACGTGCAAGTTTTAATCGTCTTTTAATGTTCAGTACAATATTTGCCCAGGAAGGGATGTTTCTTGGGAGGAGGTGATGGAGGGGTCAAGTCCGACCTGTGACCCCGTGTGGATGGACGCCGAGGACCCTCTGTTCATGCTCCACACAAGGTTGTCTTCGATCATCACAAAAGTGGGTCGACTGGAGTCCCCAAAGCAATATTGCATTCGACAGGTGGATACATGTTGTATGCGGCCACTACGTTCAAATACGCCTTCGACTACAATCCTGAGGACATTTATTGGTGCACTGCTGACCTTGGGTGGGTCACAGGTCACAGCTACATTTGTTACGGGCCACTTCTCAACTGTGCTACCTCAGTCTTGGTACCCTCCAGTTAAATATTCAAAGTACGAGGGAGTCATGACATACCCCGACCCGAGCAGATTCTGGCGGATGTGTGACAAATATGCAGTCACACAGTTCTATACTGCCCCCACTGCTATTCGGTCTCTCATGTCCTATGACATTGATTACGTAATCGGGTTGGTATTCAAAATACTCAAACCGTGAAGGAATAGCACACGTGAGTCGTTAAGAATAATAGGCACTGTGGGGGAACCAATCAACCCTGATGTGTGGGAATGGTACTTTTCTGTTGTGGGCAATAAACGTTGTGCTGTGATTGATACCTATTGGCAAACGGAGACTGTATTCTCATATTTATCACATTCGTAGGGGGGCCACATTCTCACTCCCTTGCCTTGTTTCAACACTAAACCAGGCTCTGCAGTTTGCTCTTTGTGGTTTAGCGTAGACACTTCCGTTCTTTGGAGTGGTCCCCGCAATTTTAGATGAAAACGGCAATGAACTGGCGGGAAAGGCTGACGGATATTTGGTTAGTCCAATTGCCAGGTTGACAGCCAAAATAGGCAATAAAGCAGCCCTGGCCAGGAATAATGAGGAATATATACAATGACTATGAGCGATTCAAGGGAACTTACTTTGAGCGTTTCGGAGGCTACTACCTGACGGGTGACGGAGTGCATAGGGACGATGATGGGTACTATTGGATCACTGGGAGGATTGATGACATGCTCAATGTCTCAGGACACCTGCTCAGCACAGCCGAAATCGAGGCAGTTTTGGTACAACATCCGAGCGTGGTTGAGGCAGCTGCAGTAACAGCTCCTCACGACATAAAGGGGGAATGTGTGTACTGCTTTGTCACTCTACATCAAGTGCTGTTGGTTTTCTTGATGATTAGGGGGAGGATATTACCCCCGAGATGGAACAGGAAATCAGAGTGGAGGTGAGGAAGACTATTGGTGCCTTCGCCAGTCCGGAATATGTGCAGATTGCACGAGTGATGCCCAAGACGAGGTCGGGCAAGATTATTCGGCGTGTTCTCCGCCAGATCGTGAAGGGTGCCACTGAATTTGGGGACTTATCCTCTCTCACTGATTATTCTGTCATTACTGAGTTACAGGCAGGGAGGGAGCGTCTACTTGCCCGAAATAACAAATAATTTAATTTGCTTATTTTTGTTTCCGATTTCGTGGACTAAACTTTTACTTTAGTATATTAATCAAGTTATTTTTAGTTTCTATTTTCGTAAATTGTAGTCTCGCTGTCAACATTGGTGTTTTTAAACATAAGAAATTTTAAAAAAATTGTCACTAGTGTGCTGGATTTATAGAATTTTTGAAATAGAATTCATGTTTTCGTTGCTAACAATATCATAAATTATATTGTCGGTTTTAGGGAATCAAAGACCCGTACAGCACAATTTCAAATTGGTTAACTTTTGTTCCTTTCTAAAATCACCTACAACACTCGTTTAGCCTTCAAAATCTCTCAAGTTTTGAGCAGGTGACATATTTTTATGGCTGACTCCCAAAGTAGTAGCCACCCGTTTTGGATATATACCTTCACCATGTCCTCCACTCCGAGCGCCAAAAGATGGCTTTTGAAGAATTTTGACACATTTCCGTCCCAGGTTATAACGACAGCGATGATCTTCACTTTTGGCCGCTAGATCGCTCTTAGTTTATATGCCAGCAGTTAGTATTGTGGGACTTTTCCACTTCGACCTGCGTAGACAATTTTGTAAAGTGATCTCCACCTCGATGAGTTTAATTGTGTTGCTCGATTTGCCGTGAATAAATGTTATTATCCGTCGGAAGGTCAACTCGGATTTCCACAAATTCGTAGGTGGTAACAGATTTGACAGAATTTAATTATGACAGACACATTTGTTTATAATTAAATAAATTTAAACAAAAGTTGTAGAATAAATACGTGTCATTTCTGAATGTGCTTGTTTTTGATTCTGTTAGTATCAACCTCTTCAGACCGAATATTCAAAGTATAAGCCTCCCTCCCCATTTGCAGGATAAACTTAAACTCTGTGAGTGCTCCATCGACGAGCTTTCCACCTTCAACGACCGATTCATTCAGCCAAATATCGCACACATAACCAACAGCGATATGTTTAGTTTCTACAAAGTTCTGCCAACTGACGACTCCTAGGTCGACGTCACCAAGGAGTGCATGTTCTGGGAGACCGACAGTGTCTGCCATACACAGCAGTGCTGTCATATCCAGTCTTGTCCTCAGGTATAATTATACATATTATTTATTAGGAACAAGTCCCGGATGCTTTTAAAAAGGATTTTAATCAGAAATATGAAACATTGGAGGGGTATAACCGACTGGACGACTCTCTCAGGTAGTCTTGGACTGGTGAATCCTCAAAGTGACCAGGACGTTGAAATGTTGGACAAGTGGGGGTCAGAGGACAGGGATCTCGAGTTCTGTGATCGTGGTATTTTGATTTTTTTATTTTTAGACGAGTCGGTGGGGTCTGGGACATTTTTTGATCTTCGAAAGAACCCTGAGAGATTTACGGGATATTCTGGGGAATCAAGTTGGAAGGTTTGGGACTCAATCTATCGAGAAAACTGCCAACAGTAAACATCTATCATTAATTTATTATTAGGGGAGAGGAGACACGTTGGTGGTTTACTTAACTCATAGAATGTCTGGAAATGGAGACATTGAAAGATTTAATTTCGGGCCTTCACTTCAGCATAAACCTCCATCTTTGTGAAAAATACTTTTTTGACAGTTTTTGTTAGTCTATTAATCACCAAGATGTAATCCTCCTACTTGGGGTACCAACGTTGAGGAATTCCGTCGTCGGTTCATCAGGGGAACTGTCCTCAAGGAAGAGGCAGTCCAGTGGGTCAAGAACCTCCACCTTCTTTACGCCGTGGAGCTCAGAGCAATAGCCAAGGCTTCCAAGTACCTTTCCACTGTAAGTCATTCCTCTTATTCCAAGTTTCAGGTCTAATGGGGGATATTTCTGGCAACGACCAGCTTGTTCTAGAACTTTCTAGAATGTTAGAGAATTCAAAGTTTGTAGCTATTGAGTTGATTTATAGAATGTTTACCAATCATTTTAATGAGTCCTTGTTGTTTAAGGGGAAGAGTAGTGCCTTAAAGGAGAAGTTCAGGAGTAGTTTTAGGAATATCTCGAGAATTATGGACTGTGTGGGTTGTGACAAGTGTAGACTGTGGGGGAAGTTGCAGATAACGGGCATTGGAACTGCCTTGAAAATACTGTTTTCTGATTGGAATCCGAGGTCTGTTGTGAAGGGGGAGGAATGCAGTGACACAGTGGCCTCGTTAGACCGACAGGAAGTTGTGGCTCTTTTTCAATCTTTTGGAAAGTTGTCCGAGAGTTTGCAGATTTTTAAATCCTTCCTCAGTCAAATCTCTGAGAATGATGGAATAGTCGTTAATGAATTATGAAAATTAGTTTTTTTTGTTTTTTCCGTAAATATACAATCGGGGTTCTTGTATGATATTTGTAGAGAACAAAATTTCACTTTGTTCAATTAAACTTTTCCCTGAAATTAAGTAAAAAAGAATCTATATAATAAAAAATACAGTTTTACTGAATATTTTGCTTAATGAATTCACCCAATGCTCAACTAACTTCCTCTATCTTTAATTGACTCTATAATCCAAGATGTGACTGAGAATTATTTCACAAGACCGCTTAAAGCAAGCTAAAGTGGAGAAATTTTACAAAAATACGACCTACTTGAAAACGAACTGTCGATTTTCTATGAAGCAAAAGTTAAGATTATTCCGGTAGTCTTGACACGGGATGGAGTTGTCTTAAAGTTCTTTAAAGTATGGTCATTGAACACAGACATGGAATGAAGGTAGACAACAAAAAGTATGCCTCTTTTGCTAATTAACTTGCAAAACTGGCATTCCCCGGACACTCAGCTGAACAAAAACCTTAATTCAGGAATCTTGGTTTCAAAAAGTCTCGAGTTCCTTTTTTATCTTAATGGTCCTTGTCAAATTCTACAATTGGGCAAGCGGGAGGAATTCAAAAATACCGACATCCGATTTCTCTGCGAAAAGTTCAAAATTCAACAGATCCGCGCCAGGCTTAATAACTCTAGATCACAGATTGTTTTATTAAATAATAAATTATTTTGTAGGGAATAGTAGAGCGCCTTAATCAAAAGAATACGAAATCATTATCGAGGTTGAAGTATCCTAATGAAAAAGAATGGGTCTCGATTCTCAAATATTCATTATATTGCTATAGTGCTATAGCAAGAAGTATTGATAATATCATCACATTGTTTTTTGCATCGAGAAGTATTGGTTGTAAAAACATTACCTATAAATTTAAAATCTGTCTTGGATGATATTATCCGAATGATTAATGAAGAACTTATTGCGCTATTTAATGATCAATCCTTAAGATTAAAGATGACGGAGTTAGACATTGGAGAATTCTGGATATATATTCAAAACAATATATCCCAGTTTATCAAAACATGCACTGACCATAATGTTATAGTTTTCAACAACCTATTTATGCGAAGCAGGTTTTTCTAAGCTGCATAATATGAAATATAACAAACGCGAAAGTTTGAGAAACATTGATGCTGAAATTCGGGTGGCTTTGTCAACCATTCGACCTGATTTATTTATTTATTAAATCACCAAGACCACGCTAAAAACCGAACAAACGTCACGTGATCCCGATGCACTCAACCAGGGACCTCATCCTCGCTCGGTAATCTTTCTACGAGCCCACACAAGATCGCACTGGGCGGCAGGCCGTTTTTGGCGAGCATTCGCTGACGGACCCAGGTTCAGTTTGATGAGGTCTTCCAGAGAAGCTGGACCGGGGCGTTGGCTATCATGTGACCAACGATCGGTTAATCTGAGGGCCCTTTGTTGGGCCTCCTCGATTCGCCTCCTGTTGGACCACGATAGCCGCGGACCCCATGATCCGCAAGCGTAAGCAATACAAGGTTCGAAGTACTGGCGGTAGATATTCGCAAGAACCGAGTGCGACCCGTTTTTCCATATTCCGGATAGAGTTCGTAGTATGTTCAATTTTTGTTCGCATTTGCGAAGGAGGTTGTCCGCATGTGGGGAGAAACAGAGGTGCATGTCGATGGTTACCCCTAGGACCGTCTGACTCCTGTAGAAGGGTACGGATATATTATTCAGCTTTAAGTCGACTGACGTCCTTCCCAATATTTTGTCCGAGGTGAAAAGGGACGTGATATTGATGATATATGCAACAACAATAATAATTAAGATTTCATTTTCATTATTAATAAAAATTTGGGCATTAAATTACCAATTTTTGTACTTAGTTTTACATATCTTAAAAATTTATTTTTTTTATTTTTAATGTGTGCCGTGTATTATTTTTTTAAGATTAGTGTGCCGCGAGAATTATTTTTTGAAAAGCTCTGCTATAGTACAACGATGCACTTATTTTCAAATGAGCCTTCATTCAAGCGTTATCGAGGAATTCTAGTAACAAATCTTTTATCGATCAAAGAATGCATAGAAGGTGTCATATTTTAAGTAATCTTCGCTAAAAAAACCAGCTCGTCTTCTCCCGGTCCTTTGTTTTTGGTAGATTCTCCTACCAATGTTAGTGAGGAGTTGAATCGCAGCTTTGCTGAAGATTCCTAAGGTTTCAATCCCAAATAGACAACTTAAAAGCGTCAAAATTTACAGTTATTTTGTCCTTTTTGATCCTTCGACTCATAAAAGAAAAGGTCGCATCTTTTAGTGACGCTTGCCGACGCTCCGAAAATTAATTTAATAAACTAACAATTTAAAAAGTACGTTTCCATAATGTTTTGAATGGTAAACGTGTTCAGTTCAAATGAAACAAAGTGTCTTAAAATGTAGAAGTATAATTTATTCTCATTTATTGCGAGTGTTTTACAGGTGGCTTGTTCTTCTACAACTGCAACTGAGTAAGCTGCCAGAAAATTGAAGGATCCATCGGAAGTGAGCACTGTTATCAAACTATGCTAGTCGGTGTAAAAGAGACCCAGAATACTTATCGGAACTTGTGTTTTTAGTGGATATGTAAATATTTTGTATCATTAGATCTCTCTTTTTTCTGTTAAAACCGGGTTAAATTTACGTTCATAGGTTTTTAGATTTTTGATTGCTTTGTAGTGTTTAAATTCATTTGTGTTGTTTACGTTTATCTGTGTGAGTCAGTTACTTGCTAATATAATATTTTATTGAAGTTGACGTTCATGTTTCTCTTAACCCTGTTTTCTGAATCTAAAACTATAGATACAATTTGTTTTAATTCTTAGACAAGAGCAACATTTTATTGATAAAAAGAAGCTAATTAAATGCCTAACCAAGTCCCGAGCTTTCGAAGTGAACAAAAGGTGGTACTCCTTACACCTTCTCTTTCTCTTCTCTGGCTCTGTAGACTTCCGAAAAAGTACAGGAGCACATGCTTCCTCATCTTCTACTGACTGGAAACGATATAAGCACTTAATGTCCATTTCTACGATAAAAATCTCCCAGGTGACCTTATCGTGAACCACAATATCGGGTTTGTCGTGCTGGAAAATAATCGAAGTGCGTACTCCACCTTTGAGTTCTCACACCGATTGAACTTGACGTGTCGTAACTTTCTGGGCCGCCTCAAATTATAACTGTTGCAGATCAGATCAAAGATCTCTAATTTAAGGTAGTTAATTTATAACTAATTAATTCACTTTTTAGATTAATCGATTTTTATAAGAGGAGATATCCAACAATTCTCCTCCTCTTTCAGTTACGATTCGTTTTTTTCACTTTCCATAGTATTTTTATACGAATGTTTTGTTTCAATTAAAAAGCAAATAATTGATTTATTTCCTTTTTAGTAATTTTGATTTCTCTGTGTTCGACCATTATACTTTGCAGTTTTTTCTCCACAACGACTGACTGTATGTAGGTCCGAGTTTTTTCTCCTGCAAGTGTTCAGGCTGACGAGTCAAATAGCATGAAATATGTGTGCAATTCGAACGCTTCGAGTTTGCTTCTCTCACCTTTGAAACCTCTGGAATCGTCAACAAGGCTGCTGCTCAACTTCTTATTGACATTGATATAAAAAGTTTCACAAAACCTAACGACCGAAGGAAGACAAGCTGGCGTTTTTAGCAAATCTCAGTCGCTGTGCTCAGCGGAAGCCGCCATTCAATACGCAGCGCGGCGTCGTTGGGGTCATCCTGAGGCTTCCAACAACGTGAGTTTGACAATGTCCTTTCTATTATCATACAAAGTTTTTATGGTTTCATAGATACCTTATCAACTTAGTTTTAAAAAAAGTTGAAAAAACCTCCCGTTCCTAGTCATAATTATTTTGACCTCTGAAATTATTTTGACCACTGAAATTATTTTGATTGAGTGTCATGGAGTTTCAAAAGTTCTTTTGCCGAAAAATCGCATTTTGGCATTTCGTAATACCAGTTTGTTTCTAGCGATTCAGGTAAGTGATTTGCATCTCGATGAATAAATTTTGAGTTTTTTTTGAAGACCAAAAATAAAATTTTCCCCAATTCTAATAATTGAAACATTATTTTTTATTTTGATTCTTTATTTGATTTTAAAAATTATTTATTCGTAAGATCTCAACAAATGATTTTGGAATTTTGTTGCTAAGTATTGATAAATTAACAAAAATGGTTCCGTATTGCTCTTACTTATTTGTAGAGCAGAGCAACTACAATAAAAGAAGCTCTCAACAAATGGGCAAATTATAGAAATTTATTTTTAAGGAAGAAACAAATAAAGAAAAAGTACAAAACGCGACTGAAATAAAATTGATGGCTCTTCTTCCACCAATTGAGAAAATGGACGCATCACTGTCGACATTGACTAATGTCAAGTAAAAGAATTATTTTTAAATAGAAAATTATCTCTTTCTACAAACTGTATTGAAAAAATAGCTAATTTAAACGGATTAAGTTGAACATTTTTAAACATTTTATTTAGAAAATTTGACGATTCTCTCATTAGGAAGAAATAATATTAAAAGTTTTACTGGATTGGTTTTTTAGTTTATATTTATTTGAAAGGAGGCAGTTGGAGAATCTTTGGAAGAGCTCTGGATATCATATAATAACATTGAAAAAATGAAAGGAGTCAATGCTTTAAAAAACCTTAAAGTAACGAATTATAATAAATTATTTTGGTTCTTTATATGTCAAATAATTTGGTCAAAGATTGGAATGAATTTCAAAAGTTATCTGATCTTATGCATCTTGTAGACTTAGTTTTTGTCGGTAACAGAAATAATTCACTTTATATTAGGAAATCCTCTTGAGGAGAAATATTCAAATGAAGGTGACTGGAAAGAGAATGTGAAAAAACGTTTATTAAAACTTAAGAAGATAGACGGTAATCACTTTAAATTTTAAATTTAGGAGAGCCAATTGTTAGAGAAGAAGAAAACGATTAGATAATTTTGATATTAACTCATTAATACTTATTATTAAAAAAAATTTTAACCAAATTAAAAAAAATCCAATTTTTAAATAGAAAGTTCGAGCGATAAAATGAAACATAAAAAATTGGCATAAATCGGAGGTATGTGAAGAGTTTAGACATGGGTGTTCAGACCAATATCTGGTGACTTTTTACATTGAATTCAAATTTTTTTTAATATGATTTTCTATAGAAGGTCACCAGATGTCCCAAATCCTAAAAGACAAACACTTTATTCTTCACTTTATTTAGAATTAACTCATAAGTTTCTAAAAACTATTACGTAAATTATTTTTTTTTATTTATATAAATAATTATTTGTTAAAAATTAATAAACAATAATCATTTAAAAGCAATAAAATAAATCGTACTGTTCTCTGTTGTACTTGATATACATAAAAGTTGAACAAATTAATAATTTACTTTATAGAAAATGTTTTATAATTATATTCTACTGGGAAAGCGAGGACCCCTATCAAAGATATGGCTAGCTGCCCACTGGGACAAGAAACTCAGTAAAACAGACATTTTAGAAATCGACATCGACGAGAGCATAATGGAAATATTGAAGCCAGAGGTCAATGAAATCAATAATTTCTTAGGCAAAAATATCTCTGCGTACATCAGGCCATCTTTTACTTGGTTTGACGAAAATCCACACGAGGAAAATAAAATATTTATTTTACGATATTAACGAGGCGACCAACAAAATTAAAATGGCATTTCGTTCTGCAGCCACTGAACGTGTCGGCGACAAGAAAAAAGACCTGACAAACTTTTTGATAACTTTGGCAGAATTCGACGAATTTGATTCAGCATTGCCGGAAATTGAGTATATTTATTTTATTTAAAAATAGTAATTTTAATTTGGATTCAACGCTTACAAATTCAAATCAGTGTGCACCTCAACATATTACTCTTAAAGAAACTCACAACACCACATCAACACACCAAAGCAATATAAACGGTTTGCTTTATTTATTTTAATAATATTTATCAAATTAATATATTTTATAACTATTTTAATTATAGGTGATGGATTCGGGTTTGATGACGGCAGTTCAATTTATTCTTTTATTTTTAACTCAGTCGTTGATAGCGAGTCGATTGGGGTTCCGTTGAAAGCTGGCGATTCGAGTAAATTTGGATTTTTTACTTTCAGTGTTGCAAAACGACGAAAAAATGCGTGAAATTACAAATCAAAACTGTATTTGTTATTATTCACTTTCAAGCAGAACTTGATAAAATAATGGAGAAAACATATAATATCAACAATGAACAAAGTTTCATCCACTCCTCATATGGGGTGCCATCTCTTAATGGTATAAGTTAAAATATATTTGTAGATTCTATTGCTACGATTGTAGAAGAACCTCTGACAACCAGGCCGATTGTTCGGAGTAGGTCGCCTTCATTTGCTTTGGAGTCATTGGAGGGTAACCAGACTGCAGGTTGATGGGTCTAACATCCGTAGTCGTTAATGATCGTCGAAATAAAAAACGTAAAAAACTTATGGTGGACGAAGTGAAAGGAATAAGCAGTGAATTAATGAAGAAGCAAATGGAGCAATCCAAACCACTCATAAATACTTCCGGTGTTCATTTAAACAAGAGAAGAAAGTTTTTCGATGTTTCGGAAAAGTTATTTTCCACGCTGACAAGTTTTGAGAGATTTGGCATCGCAAATGCAATTGGAGATGTTTCCCTGTTGTGCCATATTTTAGATTCTGTATAAAAACCTCCATTATAATCCTCGATTCGAAAAAGATGGAATCGCCAGGGAAAACCACCCTTTGATTGAAATGACTCGGCGTCGGCAGTCAAATAGTCTCCAGTGCATTGTTCTAAATATAGGCGATGGACTGGGTTTGTATGATCAAAGTTATACTTCGAAGCGTTTTTGTGATTTGGGAAACGTGGGCAGCATAATGTCCTCTCTTCCTCATGTTGGCTCTACAAATGATTTAATGTTGGGAGTCGAGTCTCCGAAAAATTTAAGACTGGACGTGAGTGATGTTTATGATTGTTTTTTATTTTTAATAGTCTGAAGATGATCAAGAGAGAATAAATTATCCATCGTTGTTGTCTGAAACCAAATCTAAGCTGGATAACTATTATTATAGTTCGAGAGTTCAAGAGATGATCAAAATGATTAAGTCAGAGTTGTTGAAAAACGAAGAATTGTTTTTTGACAATCTTATAGTGGGAGATTGTAGAAAGACGGTGGCCTCCAAATTTTATTCGTTGCTTGTGTTGAAAAAACATGGCGCCATCGATGTTAGCTCTGATAGCATTCATTATTATAGGTTTCGCAAAAGGAAACATGCTTTGGGCGTATTCTTATTCAGGATTGTAATCTTGAATGATTTTGACATTTTTTAATGATCTTTTCATTTTTATTAATTATTTAATAATACTGCTAAGCTAAACCTCTATTACTCCTCGCTCAATTGCTGGCCATATTTTTTCAAAAAAATTTAAAATTTTTAAAAAATGCTTTATTTCTCCTGAGATTCTAAATTTCCCCACTATTTTTCATGATTAAATTTTTTTTACTAACTAATAAAATTGCGTAATTTTTTGAATTCTGACTTTGTGACTACATATGTACTCGAATTGTAAATGAGTACCTGCTTCTAAAAAAAGTGGTCACTTGAAAATGTATATTTATTAAAATTTTTTTTGCTTTTATTAAAAATTTTCAAGGATGCCCAAATTTAAAATCATTTTATCTACGCAATTCAAGTTTTGTTTTTGTCACGGTCGCTAAATTTCCAAAGTAACAACATATTCCAAAAAATCTTTGTTCATAAAAAACGTGACCACAAGTATTTTAATACATAATATGCTTTTCTTTTGCTTCATAGACGTCCAGAACTTTTTTGTGGAAGCTCAACCATCAATAAAAACAAACCGGTCAACTTCTTTCGACGAAATACAGCTCCAGGGCTAGAATACTTCCTCCCCAAATTTTACAACTTAAGAATGAGGGAATCATTTAGAGCAAACTTGAAAAAAATTAAATTTAAGTTCACATAAATGATTTTAATGATCTTTTCATTTTTATTAATTATGGAACTGATCGACAATGGAACTGATCCTGTCAATTCACATAAAAATCTGAATTTAAAAGACGGCCTTCTGTTTACGTATTTTAAATAGAAAAATGTTGTCAACAAAAATTGCAAATTGCTTTAAGCATGCCAAATGGATTAAAGTCAAACCGATTTTTTTACAGAATTAGAAAGTTTCAGGATATAGAAAATACTTTAAGAACCGAGCTCTCATGGATAAAAAGAACTGTGGCAGATGATCCAAAAATTATTTGAAGCAAGTTTGTAGATTTAGAGACTGTGGGAATTAAAATCGGTTTATATACGATAACTAATTTAAATAAAAATTTAGAATACATACTCAATATATTATGGTCAGATGAAACCAAAATTGAACTTTTTGGTCTTAATTATAACAAATAAATTTAGCGGAAAAAACGCAATGAATATGACAAATATGATAAGTTTATAATTAAATCAAATCTTTTAAAGCTAAATAAATGAATCTCATTTACATAAATGACGTAAATTGATCTTATTTATTGTTTAAGAGCGTTTTCTGGATTGACTTGGCAATGTTACCATTACCAGGTTTCTCCAATAGGCCGGAAACGCACTTTATTTAGAACTAGCTCGGCAGCTCGCTTCGCTCACCGCGACCTAGCTCCTGCGGAGGGCCTGTTTCATCAAACAACTATAAGTTTATGTAGATGTATAAAACTACCTGGTTAAATGTAACCCTATTCTATCGCCTGTTGATAAACGATTTTTGTCGTCCGTCCTTCCTTGGCATATATGAATAAATTTTCTCTTCTGCCTACCCTCGAGCATCCCACATACAGCTGTCCATGTGAAAAGCACTCACTCTCTAAAAATAACCCAACTACCTTTAATGACTGTCCCTGGGCCTTGTTTATTATCATTGCACACTTTTTTTTTCATTTTTTGTGGTTTATTTTTTTTTATATTTAATTTTTTCATTTTTCCTTTGTAATTTCCTTTTTTTTCTCTTTTTGTTTTTTACTGGCGGAAATGGGGCAGGGGGAGATGCGGCAGGCAAGAAAGCGACACACAAAAAAGCGACACACAAAAAAGATTTAATTAATTACCTTATTAAGCTGACCGTTTTTTCTTCAGCTTCGTTTTTCCTCCTTCGGTTATCTATTTAAAAAATTATTTTTGAATAATAAAAAGTTTAGGAAAAGAGGCATACCGAAAATAAATTCTATCTTTACGAAAAACTCAAGTAAATAGTTAATATTTTTACGCAAATTCTTCTGATTGCGCTGTCAATTGGTGGTAATTGTGTTAATGGTTGTGCTAATGTGGTTTCAACTATCAAAGTGTTTTTCAAAATCTGTTAATTGCACACTCTATTCAAGGTCGTGCGTCAATTGGTGGTAAATTGTGTTAATGATTGTGCTAATGTGGTTTCAACTATCAAAGTGGTTTTTCAAAATCTGTTAATTGCACACTCTATTCAAAGTCGTGCAATCTGTGATTGCACATTCTGTCAAAGTCAAATATGATAATAGCTTTAATTTTGATTCATGGTCGATAATGATATATGGGGAAGGTTTTAAGGACTTCATCATGTAATTGAGGACATTGTAGTTGTTCATTTTAACCAAAATGCAGAAAATTTTTTTTTTTTTTTTGGGGGGAAGGTTTTAAGGACTTCATCATGTAAGTTGAGGACATTGTAGTTGTTCATTTTAACCAAAATGCAGAAAATTTTTTTTTAATTTTTTTGGGGGGAAGGTTTTAAGGACTTCATCATGTAAGTCGAGGACATTGTAGTTGTTCATTTTAACCAAAATGCAGAAAATTTTTTTTTAATTTTTTTGGGGGGAAGGTTTTAAGGACTTCATCATGTAAGTCGAGGACATTGTAGTTGTTCATTTTAACCAAAATGCAGAAAATTTTTTTTAATTTTTTTGGGGGGAAGGTTTTAAGGACTTCATCATGTAAGTCGAGGACATTGTAGTTGTTCATTTTAACCAAAATGCAGAAAATTTTTTTTAATTTTTTTGGGGGGGAAGGTTTTAAGGACTTCATCATGTAAGTCGAGGACATTGTAGTTGTTCATTTTAACCAAAATGCAAAAAAATTTTTTTAATTTTTTTGGGGGGAAGGTTTTAAGGACTTCATCATGTAAGTCGAGGACATTGTAGTTGTTCATTTTAACCAAAATGCAGAAAATTTTTTTTTAATTTTTTTGGGGGGGAAGGTTTTAAGGACTTCATCATGTAAGTCGAGGACATTGTAGTTGTTCATTTTAACCAAAATGCAGAAAATTTTTTTTTAATTTTTTTGGGGGGGAAGGTTTTAAGGACTTCATCATGTAAGTCGAGGACATTGTAGTTGTTCATTTTAACCAAAATGCAGAAATTTTTTTTTTAATTTTTTTGGGGGGAAGGTTTTAAGGACTTCATCATGTAGATCGAGGACATTGTAGTTGTTCATTTTAACCAAAATGCAGAAAATTTTTTTTTAATTTTTTTGGGGGGGAAGGTTTTAAGGACTTCATCATGTAAGTCGAGGACATTGTAGTTGTTCATTTTAACCAAAATGCAGAAAATTTTTTTTTTTTTTTTGGGGGGAAGGTTTTAAGGACTTCATCATGTAAGTCGAGGACATTGTAGTTGTTCATTTTAACCAAAATGCAGAAAATTTTTTTTAATTTTTTTTGGGGGGAAGGTTTTAAGGACTTCATCATGTAAGTCGAGGACTTGTAGTTGTTCATTTTAACCAAATGCAAAAAATTTTTTTTTAATTTTTTTTGGGGGGGAAGGTTTTAAGGACTTCATCATGTAAGTCGAGGACATTGTAGTTGTTCATTTTAACCAAAATGCAGAAAATTTTTTTTTAATTTTTTTTGGGGGGGAAGGTTTTAAGGACTTCATCATGTAAGTCGAGGACATTGTAGTTGTTCATTTTAACCAAAATGCAGAAAATTTTTTTTTAATTTTTTTTGGGGGGAAGGTTTTAAGGACTTCATCATGTAAGTCGAGGACATTGTAGTTGTTCATTTTAACCAAATGCAGAATTTTTTTTTTTAATTTTTTTGGGGGGAAGGTTTTAAGGACTTCATCATGTAAGTCGAGGACATTGTAGTTGTTCATTTTAACCAAAATGCAGAAAAATTTTTTTTTAATTTTTTTGGGGGGGAAGGTTTTAAGGACTTCATCATGTAAGTCGAGGACATCGTATTGCCAATTTGAAGTTGGTGTACACACACAGACAGACACACAGACAGACAGACACACAGACAGACACACAGACAGACAGACAGACAGACACACACCATACCATTTTATTATTAAGATTTCATTGGCCGTGCTCCTTCCAGGAACGGTCAGCTTAATAAGGTAATTAATTAAATCTTTTTTGTGTGTCGCTTTCTTGCCTGCCGCATCTCCCCCTGCCCCATTTCCGCCAGTAAAAAACAAAAAAATAAAAAAAGAAAAAAAAGGAAATTACAAAGGAAAAATGAAAAAATTAAATATAAAAAAAATAGACCACAAAAAATGAAAAAAAAAGTTTGCAATGACAATAAACAAGGCCCAGGGACAGTCATTAAAGGTAGTTGGGTTATTTTTAGAGAGTGAGTGCTTTTCACATGGACAGCTGTATGTGGGATGCTCGAGGGTAGGCAGAAGAGAAAATTTATTCATATATGCCAAGGAAGGACGGACGACAAACATCGTTTATCAACAGGCGATAGAATAGGGTTACATTAAACCAGGTAGTTTTATACATCTACATAAACTTATAGTTGTTTGATGAAACAGGCCCTCCGCAGGAGCTAGGTCGCGGTGAGCGAAGCGAGCTGCCGAGCTAGTTTTTAATATAATTGATACTTTTTTCGAAGAAAATAACATAGAATGGATCAATTGTGTTGGACTTTGTACAGACGGAGCACAGTCAATGTCAGGAAATAAATCTGGTCTTCAAGCTCTTGTAAAAAACAGAGCACCAGAAATTATCTGGACGCACTGCATGCTGCACAGATCAGCACTTGTCTCAAAGAATATGAGTCCAGAACTGAACGATATTTTTGCGCAAATTACAAAAGTTATAAACTACATAAAAAACACAGTCCTTTAAGAGCTAAGCTTTTTGCAAAGCTGTGTGAAGATATGGATTTAAAATATACATCGCTTTTATACTATTGTGAGGTACGCTGGCTATCTCGTGCAAAAGTGATTAGAAGGGTGTTTGAACTCAAAGATCAAGTTGCAGATTTTCTTGATGAAAATGATATTGAAGATGCAAAGTTGTTCAGGGATGATGACTTTATTGTCAAATTTGCCTATTTAGTTGACATTTTTGGGAAATTGAGTATATTGAATAAATCAATGCAGGGACCACAACTACATTTATTCTCTCAAAAGGACAAAATAAAAGCATTTATGAAAAAATTGGTATTATGGAAATCAAATATACAAAAAAATATCTATGACATGTTTCCACTTTTAAACACCTTTTGCGCCATAGTGAACATTGAAGCAAACAAAGACATATTTGCTGAACATTTGGATTGTTTGTTGAAGCATTTTGCTCACTATTTTAAAGATCTCGACTGTAAAATGTTCGAATGGATACAGAATCCATTTATTGATGAAGAAGATAATCAATTTGCATTGACAACTTTTGAAAAAGAAAAATTGATAGAATTGTCATGCGATACATTATTGAAACAAAAATTTGAGAGAGAACCGCTAATTTCTTTTTGGTTGAATGTAAGAACGGAATATGAAATTTTGTCGAATAAAGCAATGAAAGTTTTGTTGCCATTTGCTACTTCATATTTATGCGAAACTGGATTTCTGCACTAGCTGCAATTAAATCTAAATATCGAACTCGTTTAGTAGTGACTAATGAGCTAAGAGTAGCACTCTCTGCGATGACACCAAGATTTGAAAAACTTTGCGCCAAGATGGAAAAAAAATTATCTCATTAACTTTTTGTTTTAAAAAATTGTTTTTGATAAAATAATAATTGTATTATATTATGGAATATAAAGGGAGGCGCAAGATTGTACTTTTTCTCTAAGGGAGGCGCGTAAAAAAAAGCTTGGAAACCTCTGCTGTAGAAAGCAAAAAAATGCAAGGGGATATAAAAACAGGAGATAAAATTGATCTTATAGATTACAATAAACTGATTCTTCATAATAAAAGAAAAATAACATTAAAAAAAGATAGAAATAATTGGTTTATAAAATTGAAGATATCAAAGACTGGATTCGATGTAAAACAATCTCATTCGTGGAAGCACAATCAGAAAAGTTATAAGGCGGTGTTATTCGACATACATCAGCAACGGTAAGGATGTCTCCATTCTCTACCACAGGGAACATATTTTTTTTCATTAAACAAATAACTTTTTCTTTTCTTTCTGATAATTCACAATTTGAGATAATTGTTGAATGTCGAAAATAATTATCGTTCATTAACTTTTCATCAACGCCAAGAATTTCAATGGTGCTAATAGAAGTAGGAAAGGCATAAATAACTGTTTGTTTTTCGTGGCATATAATGACTAATACACCAGTAACGGGATCTATCGTATATACACCTCCCTCCACGACAGAATCATTTTTAAACGTTATAGAAACCCTACTACCAACATGGTCATCCATTTTATTATTAAATTAAGAATAAAAATAAATATTTTAAATTTATTAAATAATCTGAATCGAAGACGATCTGAATATTTAGTAGCTTTGTTTAGGAAGATGTCAAAATAAATCTGCTTTGACAGCAATTTCCTAAATCTGTTGCCAGAGTGCTCATCATATCTAAAAGTCTAAATTTCATGACTTCTTATATGAAACTTGTGGGATTATCAAATAAAAGAGTACATCTCTTATATTTACATATCAAAAAACGCTCTGCCTTTTACAAGTATTATTGCGAATCACAGAGAAAACTTTCTGAAAATTTTTGGCACTACTCTCGATGGACCTCAATACAATTATTTTAAACCTATTAAATACTGGCTCGCAGGATTGCAAGATAATTCCCGCGTAAAACAGCCAGAAATAAGTTGTAGAAAAATTTTTAGAAACTACGGAAAGCGGCAGAAATGAGAAATTTCCATGATGGTATGCAAAATAAAAAGACGACGATCAAAGAAGCAGTAAACAATTAATGAATTGGAAGAATCAGTTATAAACATTGCTCTAATTTCATTAACTGCTTAAGACAAAATTGATTTCATAGTCTGAACGAAACTATAGATAGGAAATAGAATTGAATTGATTATCATTAATCTTGATCAGGGGTCACCAAACTTTTTGCACTCGCGGGCCGGATTGACCCCAACACAATGAACGCGGGCCGGAGCACGTGCATAGGATTATAATTTTACTAGAAATTCATAAGTGTGTTTTTTACAATAAAAACTAATTTAAACAAAAATAAAGTAAACAAAAATTTTAATGAGAGCTATGGAACTGTGATCTTTTTTTGATAAGTTCATCAATATTTGGTTTTAAATTGCTGCATCCTATCATGAGAATTGATTTTAAGTGTCCGTCAGTCAATCTTGCACGATGGGCAGACTTAACATATTTCATCCTCGAAAACGTTTGCTCACATTGGTAAGTTGTGCCAAATATAGAAATCATCTTTATCGCAAAATTCTTTAGTCTCGGAAACTCATCATCCTTGAGATATTCGTAGAACTCAGCGAGTTTGGTCCGTCTGTGACAATCTTTGAGCTGTTCATTGATTGTAAGTCAATAACTTCTAATTGTAATTCATGTTGAACATTTTCAACATTACAAGAAAATGGATTTTCGAACAAAATTATATCGCTTTCAATTTTGTCAAGTTCAGAAAACTTATGTAAAAAATGATGTTTTAATTCTTTGATAATTCCAATTTGGAAAGTAATGTCGATCTCATTACAGTTTGCCTCACAAAAACTTTTAAAACAAGAAGATCTGATAATTCGGGATAATAGTTATTTTTACTGGTTAGAAAAATATCAATCTCACTTCGGAGTTTATAAAATCTATTTAATACATTACCACAGCTAAGCCATCTAACTGCAGTGTAATATGGTAAGTCAAAATATTCAGATCCAAAATCGTCAAGTAAAACTTTAAACTGACGGTGATTAAGTGAGCTCCCTCGAACAAAGTTTATTATGCGAATAACTGGATTCAACACACATGAAATATTAAGAGCCTTCGCACATAGTGCGTGCTGATGAAGGATGCAATGAATGAACAAAGTGTTTGAAATATGTAATTCCTCCAATTTATTAGTTATTGCCCAACTAGACCCTTTTTAGAACCAGCCATATTCTTTGCCCCGTCAATCGTAACACAACTCAGTTTCTCCCATTCAAGGTTATAGTCACTTATAGTTTGTTCCAATTCATCAAAAATATCTTTTCCAGTGGTTGTTCCATGAATAGAACAAACAGATGCCAGTTCTTCAGTTATGGAAATATTCTCATCAACTCCACGAATAAAAATAAGAAGTTGCGATGTTCCCGAAATGTCAACTGACTCATCCAATGCAAGAGAATACCACAACATATTACTTGTCTTTTCACAAATTTGTAAATATATATTTTTTCCAAGCTCTTCAGTTCTCCGTGATACAGAACTCGCCGACAAACTTATTCCATCAAATAAGGAAGAATTTAGTGGGCACAAACAATTAACTGCTTCAATAATGCAATTTTTGATATACATCCCATCACTAAAAAGTTTCCCGTGTTGTGAAATAATTTTCGTTATCTCGTATCCAGCTCTTGTTACATTTTCATTATTTTCAAAATTTTTTTATAAGGCCTTGTTGAATTTGTAAAGTGCGTTTCAGTGATTCAACTTTATCCTCACGTAGCTTTCCAGTGTACTTGGAATATATCGGAGCATGATTCGTTTCATAATGACGTCGAATGTTATACTCCTTCATAACAGAGAGATGTTCGTGGCATATTAAACAATAAGCTTTCTGCTTTAATTCATCTTTCGCAAAAAAATACTTCAATTCCCATAATTTATTGAATACACGGCATTCGCGGTCAACCTTTCTTTTCATATTAGACATAGCAACAAAGAAAAATTTAACGTTAATGCTGATAAGTTTTTTTTCGAATTAAATCTTGCAAAATAGTTTTATTTAAGTTAATTATTAAGGTATTAATT
The DNA here is from genome assembly GCF_006345805.1 of Octopus sinensis. Taxonomy (NCBI): domain Eukaryota; kingdom Metazoa; phylum Mollusca; class Cephalopoda; order Octopoda; family Octopodidae; genus Octopus; species Octopus sinensis. Next base: position 358,120 of record NW_021832226.1, on the reverse strand, counting down.
GAATATCTCGAAATAGTGCGCGGGCCGGATAAAATGTTGTCGCGGGCCGGATCCGGCCCGCGGGCCGTAGTTTGGTGACGTCTGATCTTGATAATAGATCGCGTTGCGATAAGCTTACTATTTTTATTCTATTCATGTTTTAGAGTTAAAAACAATAACTAAAGTTAAATAAAGTGTTCTGGACTTGAGTTGTTTGCAGTCTTCCGATTTCAAATTCCTTCTCTACTCGCTACTTATAAACTACCTTTTCATAAAAAAAGACGTCTTAGACTTTTAGTGGGAAGTCATTTAAACGGAAAAATTAATTTATACTGTTTGCTAAACCATTAAGTTTTAAAAGAATTCAAGTTTAAAATCGATTAAAATCATTTTTATCTGATTTTGAAGTAGAGCAGCCATATATTGAATAAAAATTCGCTCATGTTAATAACACCTATTGACCTAGCCAAATGACAATTCTCGTAACATGAGTGGCAAAAATAATATTATCAATTCTACTAAATATTAAATACCAATAAAATCGATCTATTGATCATTAAAAATAAATTCAAATGCAACATGGGAAATAATTGACACACCTTTTCCAGAAAGAGCTAATTATCTAAGCTAAACATGATTGGACAGGTTCATTCAAGTGCGAATAAAACATATTCACGAAACCTTGCATTTCATAAAAAATGAGCAATTACAAAACGTTGAAAAATAAAAAAACACAAAGCTCATATCAAAAAGGAAAATCAAGGAATAACTTAAACCTAAGAGTTACTATATTCAAAGTAGTCGCGTTGTTTGCCTTTGAGCAAATAACAAACCGAAATTATCCCAACAATCTTAAAAAGAGGTTAAAAACTAAAAAAACCTGAAAAGACACAACAGCGGCTGTAACCCCCACTATAACCTTGAAATATTCGAGAAAGTAAAATGAAATCACTGTACTGCACCCCTGCTGGTAGCTCGTCCCAGCATTACAATTATTTGCTGAAGAGGCCGGGCAACACGAACGCGGAAAACTCGAATTTGCATAATCCACCGGTCCTCCTGAACCCCCACAACATTTGAACTAATAATGATTTTAAAATAAATAACAAGTTGTTGTATGGAGTCGACAGCAACCACATAGAGGTTGTATTCTCTGACGAGTTGACCAAATCCATCAGATAACATGCTAATAAATTGCTTATCTTTTATCACTAGAAAGATCAAAAAGACGAAAATAGCGGAAAACGCAATCACCAGGAAAAAGAGAAACTAATTGATAAATTACTAATCGATTACAAAATATCTTTGACATTTCGATTTTTTGCAAAGTATCATAAAACCAGAAATTGCGGGGAGGAATGTTAAAACTCCAATGGCAAAAACAATAGCAATGCCCGTGTAGAATGGCGTTGGACTGTTTATATTACTAATGGCATCTTTGAAGTTTATTAGAACGATCGATCCAGAGTAAAATGCAATCCCTGAGAAAGTCTAGGCCATTATAGATTTCTAGTATACCAATAGAATGAATGAATTGATGACTACAAAAAACGATATAACAAATGACATATCCAACAACAATATTAAAAAATGAAGTTTATATTGATAGGCTAAATGTTATAAAATAAAATAATAATTAAAAATATAATTTGTATTTTAACAAAATAATTATTCGTACCTAGAATAGTCATTTAGTGTTGCGGCGGTCATAGGTCTTGATGGAAATCTGTGCCCCGATATCCGGACGATTGGTGATGAGACCAATGATTTCAAAGACAAAGGAACAAAAGAGATCGCGCTGTCAGAAACTTAATCAATCAAATAGAAGATTAAATTGTTAAAAAAATTGGGAGAAACAAATTTTTAAAAAATATAAGATACAAAACAAGCCAGAATATGTTTCTGATTTAGATATTTTAAAGCACTTTATTGACAATAAAAACAGCCTTTTTTAGTTATGTAACTTCACGCATTTGAAGCGATTTTTATCTTAGGATTTATTGCCAGAGCCGACAAAATCATTTTATTTTTTCCTGCTGATTGGTGTTTTGGAAGTAAAAAATGAATGCAAAAATTACTGCCGCTAAGTGGTCGAGAACCTGTCGATAACTCTCGTGGTTCTGGGTTTTAATCTTAGTCGTTGCTTGTGCTGGAAGCTCCGACCGGGTTTGACTAGTGACACCGTTATAGACATCTAATCACATACGAACTCCGCATGGATGGGATGTCGAGCGTTTATTTCGCCGCACTACAATAAAAAGAAACTATAAGACAAGAGTTGAGACAAGAGTTAAAAGAAACTTTTTTGGTTGAGGTGGTGACGTCCCTCTTTTGCACATATGTCTAATACACATCCTGGAGAGCTCGTAATTATGACTTTCAATGTCAGAGGAATTTCCTTTACATTACGAAGAACACAATTGACTGAGGACCTAACCCACTATGGAGTTTCAGTAGCTTGTTTTCAAAAAACTAAGCTGAACAAGGATTTCGATGAGATTATTGGATCATATAGGATTATCCTACTAAAACCGGAATGTAAACACTATAGACATGGATTTGCAATCAATAAACGCTATGAAAACTCAATCCACAAATGCTGGAGAATCAATGACAGGATATCAATCTTACAACTAATGCTGGGAAAAAAACTTATGACGATTGTCAACGTATATGCACTGACAATGGTATATCAATAAAATGCCCCGAAGAAGTTGAAAACTTTTACTCCAATTTCGCAGTGGCTAGCCAACTCCCTGTGCTCGACATTTTGAATTATCATATTGCGAATAATTGCAACATACTTGTCCTATCAAGCTAAATCGCTCCAGGTATACTATTTTGAGTTTGTAGTTGGAAATTTGGTTCATAGACTTGATTCTGAACAGAATGTCCTCCCACTGGCACTCAATTCTCATTGCGGGTTTTTCCGATCTAAATGGAATATAATTGTAGTGATTTCCGTCATAATATTCCTGCAGAGGCAGAGTTGTTGAAGACGTCGGAATAGATTTACTCTCAAGTACATTCCCGTAGATTCCTGTTAACCAGTCATTATGAAGTTTAAACCAATGCTTAGTTCGAATGTGATTATTCCATCAAGTTCCTTGAGCATTCCTGCGTTTTGAATCATCCCAAGAAGAACAAAAGATCGGTTGCGGTGCTCCGCGGAAAATGCCACTCGATACGCAGCGCGCCGTCGTTGAGCTGACCTCCAGGCTCTCGTCTATCGCTCTACTCATTTTCCTTCAATTAATTTATTAACTTTCTTGTTTTTACTAACCAATTCCTACTATTCTACCTGGTAGCTTATAAACAGTGTAAATATTAGAGCACAAATCTCAAAGTGTTTTTAAGTGATCAGTCGTTCTCATCACCCCAGACACTATCAACAGCCCGGTCGCTATGACATACGACAATAATTAAAGTGTGTGTTCTGCCTCTGAAATTTTGGGGTTGAGAATAATCATTTAGTTTGTGGTTTTATAGTTTTTACTACCTGAAAACAGTAAATCCACATGGGTTTTGCCCTAAGAATAGCGAAGAACCAATAATAAAAGTAAAATAATTATTTAGCTATTTATAGAGTTTAAGATTTGAGACATAGGGATAAACAATGTCTTTAGGATACGGCATGAGAGAGAGACAGGTCGGAATATTTTCGGGCATTTCAATCCAAACTTTGAATTTGATTGCGTTCTTGTTAAGCAGATCGGCCATTTCAGACAAGGAAAACCCGTCCTTTGTTTGTAGAACAACCTTTCTCATTTGATTAATATTTTCTAGATATAAGCCCACTAGTTTGTCGCCTCTATTTTCCTCCACTACTGCGAGCGTGGCGTGGCATGCCTGAGTGATGACAGCGCCGACCGACCAGCCTAGATCAGTAACAAGATCTTTGCGAACAATGATGTACTGAGTCAAGCAATTCATAACACACCAGCAAACTTACAATTAATATTTATCACCTAAATTTCATTCATGTTTTAAAAAGTGTAAAGTTGATTGGTGATTTTACAAATAATATTCGGCTCTATTCCTGCCAAAACCCACGTTGTTACAAAATCCACGTGCGAAAATCTCCCTAATGATGATCTCCCTGATTTGAGCTCTCAGTTGCTGCTACGTCAGTTCGGCGTTGCGCAACGCTTTTAACAGTGTTCGCAGGGACCACATCCTGGGAGTCGCAGACCCCCGCTGCACGGCGCTCTATCCGATTGTTCATCTATCTTACGCTGGTCGTTCAATCTTTTATTTAGGAAAAATTTGCTAATCTCTGCGTCTGGGGTTTCGCAAAGGATCCATTTGGGCCTCTCCTATTTGCGCTCGCAGTGGACCATATTTCCCAAAGACTGTCAATTTCTGGTATCTTAATGATATCACCTTGGGTGGTTCGCTTGAATTCATATGGAACGATGTTGTTGATATTCTTTCGGTCTATCCCTCAATGGTTCCAACTTCACTCGGCTTTCCTGACTACTCTTTATTTGATCAGGCCTTTGCATTCCTTTCTGACAAGGTTGTCGCTCTCAGATCGACAGATCTTAAAGATCTGGTTGTTCTTGGTTCGGCAATCTCCGGTGGAGGGATATCCACTGCTATTGCGGATAAGAAACGTGAGTTAGTCCTCACTCCGGAACAAATCTCCGACTTCAATGCACACGTAGGACTATTTCTCATTAAAAACTACCTTCGTATACCACGTCTCACATACTTACTCCGTTCATCCCCGTGTTTCCGGGAACCCGACCCGTTGTCTGACTTGGATTTTATTATCTGGAAGTCTGTCAATAAATTACTCAATCTTAACTCCTTGTGCAATCTTACTTGTGCAATGTTACTTCTACGATTCGCTGTTTTCCGCACGTGCATGGGCATCTCTCTGCCTTGCTACCTATCTTCGCTCTCAGCATTTAGAAATTGTGTCAATTCTGTTCTTTTTCTCTCTCCTAAACATTTTGATCTGACTAAATACTCTTCTGCCCTCGAAGTTTGGACTGCATCTTATCTGCGCTCCTCTTGTAGGAAAGTGGGTGCAGTCCATTTTCGTCAACGTTCTCACAGCGATGATTTGCGCAAACATCCAGGCCGAGTCGGTGAGCGACTCCTCTGCGTGTGGCCACGTCCCGATACTGGAGAGAGGGAGAGCATTCAGCCAGCTGCCAGAGTGAGGGGCGGATGCCGCACGAAGGCATGCCAGGCGGTGTTGGTCAAGGATTGCCGAGAGCTCAGACACACGCGCTCGGCATGCGATAGTGTCCCAGGCACTTTGGGATGAGAAATCTCCAGGCCTTTCAGAAAAAGAGCGATCCCAGGTAGTAAGCCCATCCGAATGAAACCACAAAATAAATGATTATCCTCAACCCCAAAATTTCAGAGGTAGGACACACACTTTATTTATTTATTATACATTATTCAATATATTACTGGTATAAATAAAATTGCCAACATTTAAATCTAAAGCTGTGATATAATTGTGCAGAATGTTTAATTCGTGTCCTGTCAAATTACAAGACTTTGTTGACCTATATCAAAGTCAGGACTGTCGAGAATATTTAATGGCCCACAATATTCTCGACCACGAAGATTACTCCTCCTCACGACTGGAGGACTGCTTTTTTGCCGCACTTCAACATTCTCCTCAGAAGGCAATTATCATTAACGCTCTTCGCATTGCTGGCAAGTTTTCCTGTGCCAACTATCTGGAATCTTCGCTCCGCATCGATCTCAGTTTGTGTCTTGATTGACCTCCCAGTCAACAGAAAACGCAAGATTGGAGAAATTTCTATTCGTGTGGTCTTAAGACACGAAAACACAATTCTTCAAAAAAACGAATTGACCCACCCACTCCCCACCACCCATTCTCACAACACACAACTCAAAATGCCCAAATGTACGAAAAAGAAAAGAATCAGAAAAGTGCTTTCCCTATTTTGTTGTTGTGGACGGCCATTTCAGAAAACTGTAGAAATGTTGGATTCGCGTCAAACAGTCCCTTCTGACGTGGTGTGCGAGTCAACTGACCCGACTCCCCACATCCACGAATCCTTCCAGTCGAATTCTATTTGCAGGGATTTGAGCAATGTGAGTTTGCCCAGTTCTGCAAAAAAGCATTCCACGGCCGTCTCCTCCCGTGCTCAAATTTCAGCACTCGATCATTTAAAGACAATGGCCAACGTGGTTTCTGACCCCCTCGTTGTGCTGATTGAAGTGGAGTTGTCCTGTCTTTTGTTTGACGTGTCCTTCGAGGGAGAGAACTGTCTACGACTTGTGTTGATTGTGACAAAGTTGGAATATCTCGACCAGCTGTGGCACAAGTACATCAATTCGGAGCTCAAGACGTCCATCGACGAGTGTCTTTCTGGATTTATCCGACCAGACGACTTTTATGTGGAGCTGTCCTGTCATGAGTTTGCTGAGGCCAAACGTGAATTGTCTTCTAAATGTTGATTTCTTATTTTTTCAATTTATAAAATAATTAATCATTGGATTTTATTCTATTGGTCATCTCAGGTTCTCCGATTATCCACTCCTCCCAATATTTGTAAAGACATGTCTCAATTACCCGTGTCAATAATCACGTTTCTTGTTTATGTGAAAAATGTGGAGCTTATTAATTGGCTCAGTCGACTAGATTTGTATCCACGCTTTCTATGCATGCACGCATCAGGACTATTTGAAAGATTACAAATCAATACGTTGTTAAAAACACATCTATCTAGACACTTTATGAATCGAAATACACAGATTCACTTGTAAAACTATATTAAAAATAACCAAATTTCACTCTGAATCTCACATAAGTCAAATCATAATTTCCATCACCTATCGAATAAATGAAGAGTTTTTTAAACTTATGAATCGTGATGTCCTAAACCTGTATTGTTTTACGAAAAGATTCTATAATCGAAATCAACAAACTGAAAGCACTAAATATTGAAGAGAGAAATTGTCCATATTTTTGTCTGAATAAAAAATCCATTGAAGATTACATCAGTATTATCGTATACAGTAAAAATGGCAATTTAATGACGTTATTGATTACTAAGGAAATTATATTTATACGTTTTGTGAACAATCGAGGATTAATTAATAAAGATTTTTGCCGACGATGTAAAATGATTGCATGCAATCTCTACCAGACCTACTATTTTTGTATGACCATAAATCTCGTATATATGTGCCTCTCTTCTCATTTTCCTTTCAGGTGACTGGAATGCAAAAGTGAGAACCCGCCGTAAAGATGAAAACTTTATTGGAATACATAGTAGAGGAGTAAGGAACTCGAATGGCGCAGCCTTGTCAGACTTCTGCACTTCATTTAATCTTTTTTGGTACAACACGGGAGTTAAACATCCGGCAAGAAATATAACCACGTGGGTGGAGCAAAGAAAGAATCAGAATGGAGAGATTGTACCTATTTACAATAAATTTGATTATATCATCTGTGGACGTAATCTCAAATGCATGCTTATAGACTCACGATCTTATGGAGGCACGCTTCTATAGAGTGACCATAAAGCTGTTATCTCTCGATTTAAACTTTATCTAAGTCAAAACGTATAAAAAAAGAAACACCAAGAAACATTCTTCTGGAAGACCGGGAGTGGAAAGCTTACTTGCAAACGATGCCACGCGCAATATATTCAGTAAAAAAAGTCGACGAATTTCTCTCAAAATTGAATTTCGAATACCCAGCTGATGATCGATGGAATTTTATCTCTAACGGAATTAAGAACATCACACGGTTATTGCTAAAAGATTTTTCTAGAAAGCCAAAAACTATTCGTTTATATGATAAGAAAATTCACGTTCTATCCAGAACACAGAAAAATCTTAGACTTCGTATAAAGAATTCAAAGCATATGGACGTTAAAATAGAACTAAAATACAAGAGGAATTCCATTTTACGAGATATAAAGAGAAAAGTACGCCTGCATCAAAGAACACTTGAACAGTATGCCAAAGAAGTTGAACAGCTCAGTTATGGCCAAAAAATGTTCAGAGCTATTCGATTGCTAAACAGAACGGACAGGCCCAAAGAATTAATTCTACACGATGACTATAGAAAGAGGATGTTTGATAAAAAAGAGATGGCCGACAGAATTGCTACTCACTTCAAGTCCCTCTTCAGAAATGACGATGAACACATATTGGAAATCCTAGAAGTTTAACTGTTCCAATTACTATCACTGAGATGCAAACTGCTCTGCGGAATTTGAACAATTATAGGAGTCCGAGTATTGATAGTATTAATGGAGAACTTTAAAATACTCACCAAACTCACTCGCTCATCAGTTATGCGACATACTAAACGGCCAGTTGGACAAGGAGTCGTAATTCGTGTACAGAAACCAAAGAAGCCGGTTGCACCGGCAGAAAATCTCCGAACTATAATTCTCTTAACATCTTTACGAAAACTACTGTCGTTGATTGCCCTTTATAGAATATCTCCTACCGTAAACAAATTCTTGTCTGTGGGACAATGTGGGTTCAGAAGAGGGAGGTTTACGGCAGATATTGTTGAAATTGATGGCTAAGGTAATAGAAGCGACGATATTGACAGGTAAATATTAAAGTGAAAATGTTTATATCCCATGAATTTTAAAAATTTTTAGAGAGGGACTGCTTTTTCCATAAACAACCGTATGTGGGATGTTCAAGGATAGGGAGAAGAGAAAATTTATTCATGTATGCCAAGGAAAGACGGACAAAAAACATCGTTTATCAACACGAGCTAGAGTAGGGTCATATCAAACCAGGTCGTTTAATATATTTACTTAAACTCATAATTGCTTGATGAAACAGGCCCTCAGAAGAAGCCAGGTCGCGGTGAGCGAAGCGAAATACCGAGCTAGTATTAAATAAAACAGAAATTTATGGAAGATTAAACTGACATAACAATTTCCCATTAGGAGCAAAAAATTAAACTCTAGTTACAAGTGACACTAGATTTCAGATTTGAAAAGCTCGTTTTATAACATCAGGATATGTCAGAGCTAAGGAATCATCACAAAATGAAATATCTCAAAAAGAGTATTTTAAGTAAATAATAAGAATTAGGTGTCTGTTAATTATGGCAACAATGAAATAGCGAGCACGCGAATTAAATTACGATAACTCTAAACAATTATTTTAATTTAAATTACAAAATTTATAAAAAAAATTTTATTATTACCAATATTTGAGACTGTGTCTATCTTTTTTCAGAAACATAAATTTTTTTTTAAATCAAGAAAAGTGTCCTAGCTATATTTTGACTGAAAACAAGATTAGAGAGCATGGTCGTTAATATTAGCGTGGTATCAATAGTATGTCTCACTCTGAAACTTAACAAAAAATGTAAACCAATGTGGAAACGACACAGTTCAATATTAAAAAACGTCAAGCAAATTGCTCTGAAGGATACTTATCCTGACTTTGATTATTAAAACAGGTGACACAGTTTTTGAGACGCGAAATGGTCACTCAAATAAGTAAATAATTTACCCAACATTTACTCTTGTTGCACATTTTAGTAATTAGGATAAGAAACTGGATAAGAAATTTTTGGTCAACTCTTTGATATCTTCAGTGAAAGGGCAAGAAATAAACTAACGTGGTAATAAAATTAATTTGAAAAAAATACTTTAAAATTAAAAAAATCTAACTCGGCAGCTCGCTTTGCTCACCGCGACCTAGCTCCTACGGATGGTCTGTTTCGTTTAAAGCAAGTTGAATTGGAGAAATTTCACAAATACGATATGCTTGCAACCGAACTGTCAATTTTCTGTAAAGCAAAAGTAAAGATTATTGTCCTGACATATGATGGAGTTGTCTCAAAGTTCTTTAAAAGTCATATGGATAAGTTATTCATTGAAGAAGGAACTAGGACATACATTCTATTGGGTATGCTAAAGAGGACGCTGGAGAGCAGAGGTTTCCAAGCTTTTCTTTACACGCCTCCCTTAGAAAAAATATACAATTTTCCGCCTCCCTTTACATTCCATAATATAATAAAATTATTAATTTATGAAAAACAATTTTTAAAAGAAACAGTTAGTGACACAGTTAGTGACATAATCTTGGCGCAAAGTTTTTTTTGAAATCTTGGTGTCATTGAAGAGAGTGCTACTCTTAGCTTATTAGTCACTACTAAACGAGTTGGATATTTAGAATTCATGGCAGCTAGTGCAGAAAATTTAGCTTCGCATAAATATGAGGTAGTAAATGGCAACAAAACTTTCATTGCTTTATTTGACAAAATTTCATATTAAAATAATGAGCAAAATGCTTCAACAAACAATCCAAATGTTCAGCAAATATGTCTTTGTTTGCTTTAATGTTCACTATGGCACAGAAGGTATTTAAAAGTGGAAACATGTCATAGATATTTTTTGTATATAATACCAATTTTTTCATAAATGCTTTTATTGTGTTCTTTTGAGCGAATAAATGTAGTTGTGGTCGCTGCATTGATTTATTCAATATACTCAATTTCCAAAAATATCAACCAAATAGGCAAATTTGACAATAAACGTCATCATCCCTGAACAATTTTGCATCTTCAATATCATTTTCATTAAGAAAATCTGCAACTTGATCTTTGAGTTCAAACACCCTTCGAATCACTTTTGCACGAGATAGCAAGCGCGCCTCACAATAGTATAAAAGCGATGTACATTTTAAATCAATATCTTCACACAGCTTTGCAAAAAGCTTAGCTTTTAAAGGACTATGTTTTATGTAGCTTATAACTTTTGTAATTTGCGCAAAAATATCGTTCAGTTCCGGACTCATATCCTTTGAGACAAGTGCTGATCTGTGCAGCATGCAGTGCGTCCAGATAATTTCTGGTGCTCTTTTTTTACAAGAGCTTGAAGACCAGATTTATGTCCTGACATTGACTGTGCTCCGTTTGTACAAAGTCCAACACAATTGATCCATTCTATGTTGTTTTCTTCAAAAAACAGTTTCAATTATATTAAAAATTTCATTGGCTGTGGTCCTTCCAGGAAATGATTTGCAGAATAATAAATCTTCTATTTACATATGCAATTAAATGTGCATTTTTATTTATGTCAGCTCTCTTATCAACTTGTATAGCAAATTTACAGTTACGTAGTCGAGAAACCAGCTGATCACTAAGATCTTCAGATGTCATCAATTCTTCTAGCGACTGTGTTATCAGCAAGCGGTATTTGCTGTAATTGTTTTGGCATAAGATTCGCCAAACATTGCTTCAGCCATATCGATAGCTGCTGGCAAAACTAGAGTTTCTCCGATATTGTGCGGTTTCTTACATTTTGCAATCCTCTAAGAAACTTTGTACGATGCTAGTAAAGCATTTTAAGAGACAGAAACAAGTTTTTTTAACGATTTCGTTTGGTTATCAAACTCTTCTAATTTTCTTTTAAAAATTCTTCAGACTTATGTACATATTTAGAATGTATGGACATACAGACTGATTGATCCGGAAATATTGTTTCCAGTTTTATCAACAACAAAATTTCCAGACACCTTTTGAGAACAAGGGTTTCAAATTTACACTTTTTCACAAATTTCTAGATCTAAAATCTTAATAATAAAATGGTATGGTGTGTGTCTGTCTGTCTGTCTGTGCACACCCACATTCAAATTGTTACAAACCAGATCAAATTGTCAAAACCTTCCCTTTTGTAGTTATTCGATAATGAGGCACAATAAAAGGTTGATATCCTCTAAGAACCTTCCTGTCAAAAAATTTTAATAAGAAAGAATATCCTCGATGATGAGGTCCCCCAAAACCTTCAAGTCAATTTTCTGCGTTTTTGTTAAAATGAACAACAAGAAAGTCCTCGACTCACATGATGTGGTCCCCCAAAACCTTCAAGCCAAAAAATTAAAAAAAATTATTTTCTGCGTTTTTGTTAAAATGAACAACAAGAAAGTCCTCGACTCACATGATGTGGTCCCCCAAAACCTTCAAGCCAAAAAATTAAAAAAAATTATTTTCTGCGTTTTTGTTAAAATGAACAACAAGAAAGTCCTCGACTCACATGATGTGGTCCCCCAAAACCTTCAAGCTAAAAAATTAAAAAAAATTATTTTCTGCGTTTTTGTTAAAATGACCAACAAGAAAGTCCTCGACTCACATGATGTGGTCCCCCAAAACCTTCAAGCCAAAAAATTAAAAAAATTATTTTCTGCGTTTTTGTTAAAATGAACAACAAGAAAGTCCTCGACTCACATGATGTGGTCCCCCAAAACCTTCAAGCCAAAAAATTAAAAAAAATATTTTCTGCGTTTTTGTTAAAATGAACGACAAGAAAGTCCTCGACTCACATGATGAGGTCCTCCACAACCTTCAAGCCTCGTGAGGCCATTAATTAGCTTAGCTATCTTTTTTCGATGACATAAATTCTTTTTTGTTAAATTTTCGTTAAAAAAATAAAATAAAAGCTCTAATTGTTATCGACCATGAATAGACTGTGCAATTATCAGATTTTGAAAACCACTAAAAAGGAAAAAGCAAAAATTATTAGAGATTTACATAATTGATTCTTTTTAACTGCCGAAACTGACAAATTCGATTATGCTACTGTTTAGATTTCTTAAAAGATAGAGGCAAATAAAATTTAAATTAGTCATGTAAATTTCAATTTGCCTATATTTAAATCTCCTTGATTTAACAGGCTTTAATTTTTTTCCTTATAATACTACAAAGATGAAGCTGATTATCATTTTCTTTACCGAAACAGACAAGTTCGATTATGCTAAAGTTTCAATTCCTTTAAACATAGAGGCAATTAAGTATAATGGCTTTGATTGGATAATACACTTTACATTTTTTTTTAATAAGAATAATCAATCATAAAGTCAAATTAAAAATTAATTGATATTCTCTCTTCTCTTAGGGGAACTACTCCGTTGACCGGTCATGTCTTGACACCTCTCCTCTTCGTATTGCAGTAAGAAAGCAGACTCCTCTGGCAAGTCAACTGACACTCCCAGTTCTTCTCCTCTAGCGATAAGACTATCCGTTTCCTTCTCAATTTGGTAGTTGTCGACCTTCATGCCATGTTTGTATTCAACGACCATGCTCTCCAGGGTTTTCTTGATTGTCACTGATTGAATGTACGCCTTAGTCGGGACCTCTATATTCAACTTTTTCATGTAGGACTTATAGAACTTGGTCACTACCCCATCCCATGTCAATACGACAGGGACTATCGTGACTTTTGCCTTGTGAATCTGTGCCAATTCTCCAGCAAGTAGATCATACTTGTGGAGTTTCTCTACTTCGACTTGCTTTAACCTGTCCTGGGATGTGACCCCGACTTCGATTATCGTTATCTCATTTTTCATTTTATCAAGCACGAAAATGTCTGGCTTGTTGTTTTTAACTTCAATGTCGGTCTGCAACGTCATGTCTACTCGTATTTCAACACGACTATTTTCCACGACCGACTGGACTGAGTGTGCTTTCAATTTCTTGCATTTCTTTATTCCGTACTGACGACAGACGTGTAGATGTATGCATCTGACAATTTCATTGTGTCTTCGCATGTATGACCCGTGAAGCATTCTGCTACATCGAGTAGCTAGGTGATCCACGGTTTTTCTTGCCGAGCCGCAATGGTTACAATTAGGCTTTGCCTCTCCGAAAAACAAATTGCGATCCTGGGCCAAGCAATATAGTGCCTCGGCCTTTGGGCCATTGTTCCCATTGGCTAGCCATACATTGGACTCCACGATATCAGCACTCGGTTCCTGAATGCATTTAAACAGCGTTGAATGTATCATCTTAGATTTAATGGTGTCCATTAGTCTTTTCTTCTGGCACTCCTTAATAAGGTTTACATCCAATTTTGATTGGTCTTCCAGATTGTACTTGAGAGCGAGAAATCTTGCAATCGTGGTCATATGTGTTTTCTTTTCTCTTAAGACCCGCAAGATTCCTGCTCTTCTGAGGCACAACGAGGCTTTTCTTTCAAGGTCGGAGAGAAATTGGAGCAGGATGCATTCGCTCTTATTGGAAATTGAGATTAAGCCTCTTCCAAAACCATTTCTGCCGAGATATAATCTTTCTTTATTAGCGGGCTTCAGATGGATTCGTAAAGTAGTTAGAATGCGACGAATTACCAGATCAATGGCATCAAACTCACTCGGTTCAATGTCGATCAATCCGATATAGTAGTTGTAGAGAGAGAGTGCATATTCGTTTATCGCTTTAAAGAGGTTTACTGCACTTAACTTTGTTTTTGCAAGACTCTCGATTCTCTCTTTCACGTTTCGAGCAATTGTTTTCATTACCTCGATTTTCTTGACATCACTTCCTCTATCCTCCAAGACTCCCAGGTATCGATACCCAGCACACCCATCCAGACATTTTGTATCTTTCACATAGTCCAGGTTAGTCGCAGACTTTTCCGAGTTCCTCTTGAGGCCAACGGCATCAAAATATTCATCGACATCTTCCATCATTTTTAGAACGGTGTCTTCTTTCTCAGCAATTATTTTCAGGTCGTCAATAAACAACAAATGGTTTGTTGAATATGAAACCGTGAACGGGTCATTTTGACCTATACGCACCTTCGGGAACTTCATATTCAAGCTCCTACTTAACGGATCCATTACCAGAGTGAAGAGTTGTGGAGAGAGTGAGTCTCCTTGTAAGATTCCTCTTTCCAATTTTACAGTTCCAATTCTCTTATTGTTAAGTGTCAAAATGACATTCCAATTTTTGATTAAAGTTTTCACAAAATTTGTGATCCAATTCGGAATTCCAGACTGATCAAGCACTTGACATAAGAATTCATGATTGACAGAATCAAATGCCTTTCTGACATCGATCCACGTTGCAAATAAGTTATTTCCATACTCACTATTGACACACTGGTTTATTAGTGCTTGTTCCTTTGCGCCTTGGCATTGCCTTCTAGCTCCCAGCTGATTATCCGAGATAAGGTTAAACGCTTCGATATAGTCTGTAAGCTTTGTATTCACACATTTAGTGACAAGTTTGTACAATATAGGCATGCAGGTAATCGGCCTTAAGTCATTTGGGGAATGGCACTTTTCATTTTTTGGAATGAGGTATGTTACTCCTGTGTAAAACCACTCAGCAGGGGAATAGCCTCCGTTCACAATTTTAAGGATCTCATCGCACAAATGGCCATGAAGAGCTTCGAACTTTTTGATAAAAAATCCATAAACTCCGTCACAACCCGCGGCTTTCCAATTGGGTACACACTGGATAACATTCTTGATAAAATCAGTTTTCACGTCACTTGGAAGCTGTTCAGCTCCAGTAATATGCTTACCAACAATAGCTTTAGGAGCACGGTTCTCCTCTTTCTTCCATACGCCCTTCCAGAAAGATAGACACTTATCTTCTGGGACTTGACAATCAGAATCTTTGTTTTCACAGTTCAGTCTTCGATAGAATCTTCTCCTGTTTAGTTCAAAACAGAAATTATCTTGTCTAAACGACTTTCTGGAGCGATAGGTTGAGATTTTTTTCTCCATAATTTTGACTCTATCTTCAATAAGACTAGATACGCGTGCCAGCTCTCCCTTTCTGGATTTTTTGTATCCAAACGAGCATAAAATGTTCAGTGTCTTCTCTTTTTCGTCTTTAGATTGCTGGCCATTAAACTTATTAACGAAAGTTAGATTTTCTCTAAGTTTGGAAATCTTTCTTTCCGTATCCTCAAGCCATGTGCTTTTTGTTAGGGGTTGCCTCGTAATGTTTTCATATGAGCATTGCCCGGCATAAATTATATCCGTGATTTCATTTATGCTTGCAGGCGGAGAAGATAATATATAGTTCGAAATCACTGCATTAATTGCGACAAGAACATCAGTCTTTAGCAATTTATACGGAATCTTCTTTGTGGGCATTCTCGCATTTCGTGGGATTGATTTAAGTTCCTGAATTTGGAGATTAAACTCTTCCTTGCATTTACCATAAATGGAGATTTCTGTCTTTGGCAATAAGTAATCTGAGGTATCCACATTATTTCGACTGCCACAGCCATTAGAGCAGGGCTTTACATTCAGTAAGTTTTTCACATCAGAGACACTCTTTTGAGTGAGAAAGCGGACGTTGAAACATTCGGCAATAAGTCTCCATCCTCCACGAGGAATTCTGCCAAATCGTCTCTTCGCTGACTCCACAACACCAGTAATCCATTTGACTTTGTCGTTAGAGTGTTCCTCACCGATCACCGATTTAAGAGGGATTAGATGGGGTGAGACATGTTCGGTAGGGGAGTTTCCACAAATTTCATGGGGATCATGTAGCCCCGAAGACTTGCTTCTTACCAATAGTTGTTGGTTATCTCTAATATCTTTTGTAAGAGAGCCCTCAGGATTTGCTTGCAGACTGGTGAAAACAGACATACACGACACCACAAGAAATTGTCTTATAATAATATACACTTTACATAAATTTCACTAAATAAATTTACGTAGAAAATTTAATATAAATTACTGATTCGCGTTTACAAAATCATAAGAATGTCCTATAAAGAGAGATCTGAGAATGTTAACAAACAAGAGAATATGAACCATATAACAAAAAAAGAGAAACGAGGGAAGATGTGCTTAAATGGTGAGGGAACTTAGACAACAGCTGAACAAGGTCAGGACTGCTGTTAGACTCAACTACGGGTAATAGAATTATGCATTCTAGGTTAATTGTTTGGGATGAATGTACGATGGCTCATAAAGGCGCATTCAAGCAGTTGACCGAACATATAGAGATATCAAGAATTGTAGCGACCATTTGTTTGGGGGAGCATTAGTTGTATTGGCAGGTGATTTTAGACAGACGCTGCCAATTATTCAAAGAGGGACGCCTGCGGATGAATTGAATGCCTGCCTCAAATCGTCATATTTGTGGACACACGTGAAAAAGGTAAGCTTAGATGTAAATGTACATGCACATTTACAAGGCGTTAATAGCATATTCCCACAAATCCTTCTAGATATTGGAAATGGGGCAATCACTTCAGAAATGCACGACCAGAAAATTAGGCTACCGGAAGAATTATGTATTTTCGTAGAAACAGCAGAAGAATTATTGAATGCCGTCTATTCCGAACTATCTGAACACTACGTGAATTTCGACTGGCTGCGTGAACGAGCTATATTAGCTCCACTTAATGATGAGGTACTTAATATAAATTTAGATTTATTAATGAAAATCCCTGGCAGAGAAAGAATATATAAATCGGTCGACGTTATTATGGACCATGAAAGGGCCTGCGATAGATTTAAGAGACTACAATTTCCGCTGAAGATAAGTTTTGCTATGACAATAAACAAGGCCCAGGGACAGTCTTTAAAGGTAGTAGGCTTATTTTTAGAGAACGAGTGCTTTTCACATGGCCAGCTGTATGTGGGGTGCTCAAGGGTAGGTAGAAGAGAAATTTATTTATATTTGCCAAGGATGGACGGACTGCAAACATCGTTTATCCACAGGCCTTAGAATAAGGTTATATCAAAGCAGGTCGCATTTATATATCTACATAAATTTATAGTTATTTAAGGAAACTGCGAGCGTAGCGAGCAGGGCCTCCGCAGGAGCTAGCTCGCAGTGAGCGAAGCGAACTGCTGAGCTAGTTAGAAATAATTTTTGTTGCTTAAAATCGAAATTATTTTTTAAAAATTCAATTATTCAAAATCGATAAATCTATTAATTATTATTAATCTCCATTGTAAAATAAAATTTATGGCATACAACAGCTCAAACAAAAATTACGACAACCATATCGAGCTCCAGCTTGTTTTGAAAGATTTATATTTGAATAAATCAAACCATTTAAAAAGCACATATTATCAACATATATTTGAGATTTTTTTGAGACGGATATAAATTCAGTTTATTTAATTTATATTAATATAAACATCAAAATATTAATAGTATTTTTTAATTATAATCATAGAATCTATGACTTTGCGTTTTGTTAGTAGATTATACTATTTAATTGTATTTTTATTTGTAATTGTCCTTACTATTATCTGGATGAAGAGTTCGAGGCCAAGCATTGATCTAGCTGAAAGACTACCAAATGTTCTGTGTTATACTAAACAACCTTTTTAGAATGGAGTAAATGAACCTTTTGATATTGATTCAGAAGGTGAGGATTTATTTAAAAATGGAAATTTCCCTTCTTTTTTGGCACACGATACTTTTGTTATTTTGATTCAAGTTCACGATAGACTTCATTATTTGAAATACCTTATTGATTCTCTAAACCAAGTGATTGGAATAGAGAAAAGTCTGGTAATTTTTTCTTTCGACACAAAAAATCTTAACATACTAAATTATATCAATCAATCTACGAAATTTAACTATATCAACATATTTTTTCCTTGTGCAATAAATCCAACGGAAAATTATATTCAAGCCTTGAAAAAAAGTTCCTTAATTAGCATTAAACATCATTGGTCTTGGAAGATATCATACGTGATGGAGTCATTGAGACTGAAGTCCTCATTTATCGGATATGTTTTATTGTTAGAAGAGGATTACATAGTTTCTCCCGATATTCTAGTTTTTATGAAATCTTTAATAGAAAAAGTCGAAAATAAGAACGAAGACCATTTTCTAGTTCTGGGAACATTTAAGTATCATGAAGATGTCTATCCTTACGGATATGGAATTGACAGTTTTGAGGAAAATCTTGGACTGGCTCTGTCTTATACGACTTTTCAAACCTTGGTTAAATATTCAAAAAGTTTTTGTGAATACGATGACTATAATTGGGATTTTTCCCTGATTAATCTAAGTGAAAGGGTGTTACCCAACCGATTCAAGATCTATAGAAGTATATTTACTCGCGTACAACATATTGGGAATTGTGGCGTTCATGCGAAATCGACAAACTGCGAATCTCTGGGAAAAATTAAACAATTATTCTCGCTTTGGAGTAATCTAAACCACAAAGACGGGATTTCCGACATCAAAGTCGTTTTTAATGAATATAATCTTTATAAATATCGAAATACTGGTGGATATGGAGGATGGAGTGGGTATAATCCTCATCTCTGCATGAAATATTTTAAAATTTCAACACTCATTAGTTCGACAAGGGAGAGTACATGTTTAGAATTAGAACATTTATAAACTTGGTTTTTTTGTTTTTATTTTATTTATTTAACCACATTCCCCCCTAAAATTGGGAGGAATGCGGCACGAAGAAAACCGACAGACCTTTTAAGGTCACATCATAAGTTAAGGAGGGAGTTAATTTTATAAGATCTTGTTATGGCGGTGAGATTTTTGCAATCCAGGACGACGTGCGTTACTGTGTGTCGACGTCCTTATCCAGTTTGTTTTGATAGTCGGGGAGTAAAGGGTGATCCCCACAGCGAAATCTTGCAAGTTCGACCCGATCTTTTCAGCTGAATTTATTTTTGGGGGATGATTGTTGACAACATTGTTTGCGGTTAGTGCGTTCAAGAAGTATCTAGTTATTAGTTCTTTTATTTTCGATGGTTTTTTGTTGGGGAATGAGATTAGGATACGGAAGAAGTAGAGTGCTGGTGTGTTTTTGATGTTCCTGTCAAAGGTTGGTGTTGTCATGAGATTGTAACTCGGGAAGGGTGGAGTAAATTAGCTTATGAGATCTCCAAGGGTTGGGCAAAAATAACCTAACCTAAATTTCTATCATATTTTTTTTGGGAAATTAACCAATTCCTCGTCTATTTACCTTTTATTGTCTTTAATCAATGTTGCAAATCAAAATAAACAACATATGATAAAAATCTTAAAATAAATCAAGTAGTTTCTCAATTTAACTCAAAAAATATTGATTTCAAATAAAAAATTTTATCCAGAAATTTCACTTATAACACTTCAAACAACAAATTACAAGATTTTCTACTTCATAAAATTGAACTACCTAGTAACTGAAGCAAAGAATGGAATTATGAATAACTAAAACCCAAAAAATCTTAAGAAAAATCAGCTAACAAAGACTCTCACATTGAACAGTTACGAACGACTGAGAATTGAGATTTTCAGAGTTTTCCTCAGTGACCAATTTACTCATAAAGATATCAAGGTTATTCTTAAATATAGTAAGGTACTTCATATTCTTTCTGTTATTTACAATCTTAAAACATTAGCTTTATAAAAATCATACTAAATATACTTTTTCTGTCAAAACACGAATACTCTTCAAATCAGAAAGAGAAACTCCATTCAATTTAATTTCCTTGAGTATACAAAGTAGCTCCAAATCACATGAATTTTCTAACAATTCGTTAAAGAGTCTAAGAGCAAGGTTCCCATGCAGGGAACTAAACTGCACAAAAATTATTAAATAAAAATACAATTTTCGATTCTGAACCATCTTCTTCTCGGGACGATATCAAACGAGTCATAAAGCGGATAGCCGCTCCAACATCAACATGCACGTGATATTTCAATAAGTTTCTCACCACTGGAATGAGCACTTCCTCAATAATTATCTGATTATCACTAAAGTATAAATCAAACAAAAGTAATTCTCATTTAGAAATATTACTAGGACAGGTAAGCGTAGATTGGGAAGAAATTGCCAAGAAATGCATTATTAATACTCGTAGCATTCGAAGGATCAAAATAATAGTTAAACAATTTCAAGACAACTTCAGACGACTGAACATATCCACTAAGCAACAACTTCATCAGTCGGAGTGGAATCAACTCCCTCATTTCATGAGACTATTGGCATATTAGTAAAACACAAAACCTCTTCAGGCGACTCCCAAATCCCAATAAAAAGCGACAAAACAGCATCACGAGTCAATGACTCATTCTCAACTTTCCTGGCAACATCAGAACATTCCTCAAAATCAATCGTTCGTCGACTCTCAAATACACCGAATCCATAACGTAAGATAATATCAGAAATGGCAAAAATGGCAATAGTCCTCACTTCATCGAAATCAATTTGAATTGCCTTAAGAAAGA